>NC_035174.2:17463299-18063299 GCF_001659605.2 Manihot esculenta | reverse complement strand
TAATTTAAATTTATTTTAAACCATGATTAAATAATTAAATAAATTTAAATAAAATAAAATAAGTCAAACTAGATAATCACATTTTATTTATGAGAAAATTAACATAATATTAAACTCATCGGACATCTTTGCTAAGATAAAGACCCAATTAGATTATCTAACGAAAGCCAAACCGATCAAGCCCATCATTCTTATAAACTTATTATTCGGAGGAACCAAAAAGCCCAAGCACAAAAAAATACTGCTTTGCAAGGGACTTACAAAGTAAGTTAGTATAAGAACTTGCAAATGAGCTAAGCATGTTAGTTTGTTGAGAAAGTTTGTTGTTTTCTCACTCTAAGACACTCTCTCCACTCTTATTCTTCTCTAATTCTCTCTTGGATTATCTGTAATTTCTTAATTCTTGGAACAAATCCTTTGGATCATTTCACAACTTGAAATTGAAAATGCAACTACATGATCAGAAGACAACAATAAATCCACTCTCTTGCAAAGATACTCATAATCGCTGGATCTCTTCCCCTCCCAGGCCGGGTCAGAGCCCATGATAGAGAAAGTCGACCCAGAGATCGGGGCACCACAAGGAAAGTCTGCCCACAGCAATGGACCGGACCTGAAGACATCAGCCGACCTGGGCCGCCTTCGAGCTCAGAACCTGCTGTATTGAAGTCAGCCCCGTGATGGGATCCAAGGATGGGTAGCAGGCCCGGTCTTTTCACAGCCCTTCTTGCACGCGTTCTGGAGGAATTAAAGAATTAAATGGCCATCTGACATGAGTAAGGGAAACTGACACAATTGTACGTACGAAACTGAATGATAGAGACAGACGTCAGTGTAAGAGAAAAGCCGTTAGACGTCACTAGCAAGCCAAGAGAAAAAGGATAAAAGGAAGGGGAGATCCTTTTAAGGTAGGTTTTTCCAATTATTATAAACCCATTTTATTTTGGATCTCAAGATATCAAATACCACTGGAAACTATATGTATTACAAGAGAAAAATGTTCAATGGCACTTGGTTAAATTACATGAGCATTTTTTATCCTAAGATATGAAGTTCATTGAGGAGAAGTCCAAGGCTCAAGATTACATTTAAAGGTCCAAGGCCTCAATAACAACAAAGAATCATAGGGCCCAAAAGATTAAAATATACCGTCCAAACACAAACCTAAAGAATCAAAAATCCACTTGATCCATACCTCGACCTGGTTGCAACAAACAACGGAGCCTCCGACTTTTGTCAAGAAACTCCATCACCATCGTCGACAAGAAGAAAAGGATTTCTTTCCAAACAGTAGCCTTTGAAAGCCTTAAAACGCGAATTGAAGAGCGAGGAAGGGACCCTTGTCGACCTCTAGCAACCAAAGCAATAGATACAAAGGGCAGCACCAAGTAAAGGAAATGTATGAAAGCCTTAAAACACGAATTGAAGAGCGAGGAAGGGACCCTTGTCGACCTCTAGCGACCAAAGAAACAGATACAAAGGGCAGCACCAAGTAAAGAAAATGTATGTAATCCCAGCAAGGTTGAGAGATAAATGACGAATGCAAGAAAAAGAGAAGAGAGATTTCTATGATCGAGTCTACCGACTACCCCTAGAGCCAAGGAAGGAGAATTCAAGACAAAAGCGTCGACTGCGAGATCGAAAAGTATGGATCTCCATCGTTTCCTAATAGTGGAAGAACAAATTGGGAACAGCACCGTCAAGGATCCTCCATCTGCAAAACACGAAGGAAGAAAAAAAAATAAACATACAACTAAACTATCCGGCAGGAAAACAAAAACTCCCTCACAAATAGCCACCTCCTGCCAAAAAACCACAGGTCAAAATCTATTTACACCTTCACCTGGAAGGGTAGGGAGGAAGAAACCCACTTCTGGGTGAGGTGGAGGGAGCCACCCCTGCAGGTCGTGACATGAGTAGCCGCGAACCGGCACGAATCGAGGCCCTTCGCCTCATGAAGAAAAGCAAAAAAACAGAGAAAAACTCTCTTAAAAACAAAGAGAGAGAGTTTGAAAAGAGAGAGCAGAATTACATGAGCATACGTATGAACATGTGCTAAATATACATTCTCTTCTCTAAGAACAAAAGGCTTTTAATCATAAATAGATACTAGTCAGAAACCAACTTCCAAACAATTATAATTTTCTACGCACAATGTAAATACCATTAAGAGGATAATTAGCTAGCTAGTTTATTTTCCGCCTAGTCTTACTTGGTTCAATAGTTAAAAATAACTCGCCTAATAAATTTAAGTTCAAACCTCTATTCCCCTAATCCCTTAGAAAAAAAAAAAAACTTTGTTATTTTCTATAGAGATAAATTGATCTTTTGTATTTTTAAGCATTTCTTGGCTCTTTTTAGGTAATGAGTCTTGCAATCAACAAGTATCTACAACTAGGAGCTTCAAAAGAGCATTTTTTCAAATCATGCAGAAATAGAGAAATATTTTCAAAAACATGCAGGATTCAAAAATATTTTCGGATTCTGTGTGTCAACGCAGCGTGTTCGCCAGTCATACTGGCGAACATGCTTGTTCGACACCCATAGTGTCGAAGAAGGAAGAGTTCGACACCATGGGTGGCGAACTCTGCCTTTCTGAGCTTGTTCGCCACTCTCTGCTCCCGTGGCACGCCAGCTTGGCGAAAAGAATTGTTCGCCACTTAAAGTGGCGAACAATTGTGCTAAGTGGCATGTTCGCCACCTTGAGTGGCGAACATGCACAGAAAGAGGAAAAGTGTTCGCCACTATAAGCGGCGAACAGTTTTCTGTTTATATCACATGCATGTGTATCACAATGCATGCACATGCATGTGTATCACAATGCATGTGATACCTCAGTTGCATGTGATACCACAAATTTGTTTGATAAATAAAAATTAAATATATAAAATAAATATAAATTTAAAAAATTTATAAAAATTAATAAAATATTATATTAAATTAAAATTTATTTATTGATATTAATTAAAAAAATATTAATATTAAAATTATTTTTATATTTAAAATTATATATTTTTTAATTATCAATCAATTAATAATTCATTTGTAATTTTATTATAAAATCAATTTTTAATATTATTTAATAATATTATTATTATAATATTTAAATTTAAATTATCTAATTTATTATGTAGTATTTTTTAAATTTAAATAGTTTATGAAAAAATTTTTTATTATTAAAATATTATATATAAATTTTTTTATTTTTAAAAATTTAAATTTATTATACATTAAAAATAAAATTTAATATTTTTAAAGTAAATATAAATTAAGAGATAATAAAATTTAATAATTATTTAAAAATATAATATTTTATTTTTTAAAAATATTTAATATATTTTATTTTTTTATTTTAAAATTATTTTAATAAAGTAGTTATATTTTTTATTTTAAAATTATTGTAATAAAGAAAGCTCTTCTGCCGAGGAGGAGCTGATGCATGGAGGCCTAGCCCTGCATGCATGTGCAGGGGTGCAGGGGCATTCAGCGGGCATGCACGAGAAAAGTGTTTGCCAACACTTTTCCTCAGTTTTCTGTGCATGTTCGCCACCTTGGGTGGCGAACATGCCACTCAGCACAATTGTTCGCCACTTTAAGTGGCGAACAATTCTTTCCGCTAAGCTGGCATGCCACGGGAGCAGATTGCACTACTCCCGTGGTCCGGACGAGCTTGTTCGCCATTTATAGTGGCGAACAAGCTCAGAAAGGCAGAGTTCGCCACCCATGGTGTCGAACTCTTCCTTCTTCGACACCATGGGTGTCGAACAAGCATGTTCGCCAGTATGACTGGCGAACACGCTGCGTTGACACACAGAATTCGAAAATATTTTCGGATCCTGCATGTTTTTGAAAATATTTCTCTATTTTTGCATGATTTGAAACAATGCTCGCTTCAAAACATTGAACTAGACACATTTCAATTCCTTGATTATTCATATCCCAGGTCTCTAAATGGCTAAAAAGCTAAATTTGTCTCTGAATTATATAAGGAGGATTAAAAAAAAATCATTTTTTGGTTCAAATTTACCCCTCAATTATTATAATAAGACAAATAAGACTATCAATTGTGAAGATTTAAAAGTACGAGTTGTGCTCTCCTCAATCTATTTAGCTTTATTTGATATTTTAATGATAGTTTAGAGATAAAATTAGACTAAAAAAATAAAATTTAGCATTTAGTCCGACTGTGTAGTTTAAAGATAAATGTGATCTTTTGTCAGCCTCTAAAACATACATTTGTATTCATAATTTTGTTCAATTGTAATTTTTTATAGAAGCAAGCTTTTATTTGATCTATTTTAAAAATAAGATCAAAATCAAATTGAATCATATTAAAATTATTTAGTATCGAACTAATATTGAAATTAAAATTCAATTCCAAGTCTAATGCCTAAAAAATTGAATAGCCGAACGTTTCTTAAGTATGACCATAGTGAAACCAAACCGAACGCACATACTATTTTGGGCATGTCAATGATCGATCTTGATGTATTAGGAGGCTGCAACCTAATTAGAAGTAGGGATTAGGATTAAAAATGCAGGAAAGGAGAAAGCTAGCATGATTATTTCTTCATAATCCTACAATTTTAGAGCATAAATTCATAAGCAAGTCTACTTCTAACTTCACATTAAAAAGGATTAAAGGCATATATATTAGAGGGTTGGTCCCTCTTTCAATGAACTTGTTAATTATTGACGTCTTGCATTCCGTGTGACCTATTAAATTAGTTTACTTAAAAGCAATGAAGCAACTATTTCTAACAATCCTGTTTGGAATAAAAAAATTTTTGTAAAAATTTAATTTAATTTATTTATTTTTATTAATTTTCTTATTTGTAATAAAAAATTTTAATTCTTTTAACTTAAAAATTTTACTATAAAAGAAATTAAAATCATACATAAATTGATAAGAATTCATTTGAATTATTTGAATCATTTTAAATGAAGGGTCAGAGTTCAAACACCTATAAAACTCAGGTAGCTTGCCTAATTAATTAATTATTATAATATCATGTAGACTTCCATGCCACCTTATGTATATATATATTGTAGAATCAAGGTCCGTCTACAGTTGCTACAGACTATGAACGAGAGTAATTGGAGATCAGCTATTGTCCCTAACTCATTTGTGATACTTTATTGTTTGATTAGGCATTTAGACTTTGTTTAATTTAGCTTGGCCCCATTTTTCTGCTCCCTTTGTGCTGCATGTACACTTAGCTTCACTTTTTTGTTTCTTTTGTGCTGCACGTACACCTTGTCCTTGATTATTTCGTGTTTCTCCATGTTTCGTGGTCTCCATTCAGAATGATGCCACTTCAGTACCAAATGGTGTCATTGCTTCTAAGCGTTTACATTTTGTCTATTTTCCTCCGGTGTTTATTTTTTGTCTATTTTCCTTCTCGCATGTATCGCCAAATTGCAGTGGTTTTCTTTGTGCTGATAGTCTCACATTTATGTCTTCTTGTGATTTTCTTTGTTTAGGCCACGATAGTCTTCTCCACTATTCATAGGCAACGATTTATGTCAGTTTATACTCGCGTTCGCCATTCCATTTTCATATAGTACTGTCGCTATTGAGTTCTTATCTTTGGTGTGTCTCTTTTCCCGCATGTCCTTAGAGAATTGAAGGATATAAAGTTGTCTCCACTTATCATAGGAGGTGAGGGATGGACAAATTAGGTTCTCTCAGTTTCAAACGTTATCACTCGAAATATCTAGGAGTACGTTTTTGTCTTGCTCTATTTTTTGGAGTTGAGTCCAAAACGATGTGTCATTTTTTCACAACAAATGTTCTGTTTCTTTCTTTACTGTTTTTGGGGGAGAGGGGGGAGATAATGCCTAAAACAATATTGTGCGATTAATGGTCTTTAGTCCATATCTCAAAGTGAAGTTATTTACTTGGATTGTACTTAGTTCTAATTTGAAATGGTGTTGTGTGCTTCAACTAAATTTACTGTATGTTGTTGTATTGTATCATCTTCATGTTTCTGTATTGACGCCATACGTGCGATGCATTTGCCTCTCTACTATCTTCTACTACTTATTTTGAGAATTTTCTTTTATGTTGTTTTTAGATCGGGGATAATTGTGGCAAGTTTATTGATTTTTAAAGAAGTCAATTGTAATAGCTATCAAATTATTATGTCAATCTATTTTTCATACGTTGCTTTGTTATTCAATAATATAATATTATATATCAATTATGATCAAGTCTCTTTAGTTTATTTTTTGTTACTTTTATTCTTTTCTATTCCAATATTTTGGAGATTAAGGATTGAAGTGACTATTTTGCAGCTTTTGTCATAATACTCTATTGTTTTTTATTAGATTATGCTTATTTAGTTATTAATATTACTATTTAATTTTTTGTGATTGTTGCAAATGGTGATCTATTTTGCTGAGCATATTTACTTTTTATTGAATCGCTTGCTCATGGATTGCTCCTACTCTTTACTTATTACACCACTTTTCATTGGTTCAAATTCAATTAAATTACGTCTTAGATTTAGAGTTAATATTCAATAACACAATTTTTTTCTTCTAAATAATAATGCTTTTTTTTTTCTTCTATAAATAGACAAGTAGCTTGCCTTTGTTTAAATATCTTACTTTTAGAAGGTAACTTCTTGTTGTGTGTTTTTTTTTTTTTTATTTACTCTTCTTCAACTTTGTTTTCTATGGCTTATTATTTATTCATCTTCTACCACTTCTCTTTTCAAGTATTAGTCTTTATTAATCGCTTTGGTATGATTTTTGTATTGCGGTTTATTTTGATTTGTGTGTCTTCTTCCTATTACTTCATATTTTGGTTAGTTTGTATTCCATCTAAATCTATCAATTCATGGGATTGTGCCCTTCTCAATTGTTATTCATTGATATCTAAATGGAATATGAACTTGATGTGTAATTAACTCCTATTTAAGAACAGAATACCTATCGAAGAATTATCATATTTATTAATTAATTTATATTTTTTGTATTTATAGTTAATAATTTAATCAATTAAAATTTAAAGTGAACATATTTACTAATTAATTAATTTTTTTTAATAGGGTATATGCTCTCTACTGTTTTGTGTGCTTAATCGATTAAATAAACTTTTTATTGTTTTATGTGATTAAATCAATTAAAATTTAAAACGAGTATATTTAATAATTAATTTATGTCATTTTGTTTATTTTTATTAGTTATAAACTTTTTATTTTTTTTTATTAAATGATATTTGTTAAAATTCTGTGACTGAGATATCAAGTATTATAGCAATTTGGCTTACCAAAACTCCACTTCCACACAAAAACTTCACAACCAGGTGTTTATATTGTTAATATAGCTTTTCCTCACGGAAGGAGCTAGGTTAGTTTTGAAATGAATTAGCATTAGCAATGTTGATGTTCGAGATGCCACGTATTACGTATAAGCAATGGCTTCTTTGAGAGTGCTAAATCAATTTGATGTAGTTAGTTCATTTCAAGTCAATGTATGAGTTATGGGTTGGGGTGAACAGTATTTGATTCAAACTGAAAAAATCGATGGAATCGAATTGATTTAAAAATTTGGTTTGATTTTTTATACATTTCGGTTCGGTTTGATTTTTAATTTTAGAAATTTCAGTTATTTCGGTTCGGTTCGGTTTTGATCAGAAAAAACCAAAAAAAACCGAACCGAACCGATTAGTGATAATAATATATTTTTTCACTAGAAATTAAATCATATTAAAATTAAAATATTTTAATTAAATTTTAAAATATTAAAATAAAGCGTAAAAAATAAAAAAATTAGTAAAAATCGAAACCGATCAAACCGAACCGAATCGAACTGAATCAGACCGGTTCGGTTCGATTCGATTCTCTGACCAAAATCAGTTCGGTTTGGTTTTCATAAACACTAAAATTTCGGTTTTTGGTTTATTCGATTCGGTTCGGTTTTGAACCGAACCGACCGAATACTCACTCCTAGTTATGGGTCTTTATTTTTGTATTTTATGTTGATTTTATTTTTAAAAAATAATTTATTTTTTTAATATATTTGGTTTAATTCTATCTTACAAGACTATATGGAATTCAATTCAATTTTAAATAAAATTTATTTAAAATGATTTCCATTATTTGATATGACACAAATTAAAAATTTTAAAATGCAGAATTCAATTCTAATTCATTTTTTGATTTTTTAAAATACCTTTAAGAATAAAATTTTAAAAAAAATTACTTTATCAAGAAAATTTTAGATGTAATAAATTTATAATAATTAACAAAAATATAAATTCATTAAAAATATAAAATAATTTTTCATGATTTAAAGATTTACGTAAAAAGAAAATAAACTTAAATATTATAAAATTTTAAAAAAATATATTAGATAATTGTTTATATACAATAATAAATAAATAAATAATTAGTTTTATAGTTTTATATTTTATAACTAATAAAATTTATAAGATAAATTATTGAGAAAAAATTATTTTAAAAAAATATTTTAGTCAAAAGATGTTAGTTATAATTAATTCCATCAAATTTAATAGGAATTAATTTTAGTTATAACTAATTTCATGAAATTAAGTTTTTAAAATTGAATTCTAATTTTTTTTAATCAAATATAAAATGCAATTTAATGTCATAAAAAATTTAAAAATTGAAATTGAACTATAAGTTATATTTAGATTAATTACATTAAACGAGCACTTATATATATTTTTATTTTATTTAAATAATATTATTTTTATTAATAATTCACCAATTAAATGAATTCATTTTATTTCAAATTTATATATCATTCGTTTGAAATAAATAATTTTATAGAAATTCAATTCAATTAATTTTTTTTAATAATTTTCTTATTTTAAAGGAAAAAATTCAATTTTTTTTAACTTAAAATATTTTTATTTTAAAAAAAATAAATTTTTATATAATTTTGTAATAATTTATTTAAAATTTTTTTTATAAAATAAATTCTGTGAAACGAATTCAATATAATTCATAAAATGGTTTGTTTTGTTAAAAAAAAAAACTAAATAATATTATATTATTAAAAATAACATTATATTATATTAAAATTTATTTATCCATAATAAAAATATAAAAATTGAATTAATCTAAAATTTTAAATTAAATTTATTGAGTAATTAAATACAAATTAAAAAAATTTAAATAAACTTATATTTAAAATGTTTTTTGTTTTTCACATTATGTTATATTTGCGTTACGTTTTCCCAATAACCAAACAATAAAATATTTTAAAAATTTTAACATAATGGATCATCGGAGCCATAATTTGAAACCTTTACTCCTCTTTTCCTCCTCCTTTGTTCAATTTTTTCTTTTCTATAATTAGCTTTCTGCTTCACTTGGAGAAATTTTATTTTAAAATTACTTTACCCTTTTCTATGGAAGGTCTGATCAAATTCTTTATTTTGATAATTCATTGAAAAAGAGTAGTTTGCAAGTAGAGGAGGCATAGTCATAACAAGGGACTGAGTTTTCAACGAATCAACTGGTTACCTGATTTGAATAGATGGAAAACTTAAATTGAAATTCAAGAACTGTCTACTTGGATAATTAAGTTACAGGTTTACACCTCTGAAAAATATAATTTATTAAAATTAAATAATCCAAATACTTGAAAAAATATTTATAAAAAAATTCAAATAAATTTATACACATGATATAACGGCAATACCTTGTTATTATTTGTATCGTTAAAAAACTAACAAAATCATCACCATACTCACCACGTCAATGTAATATTACTGTGCCATATTACTAAAATTTAAAATTAATTACTCAAAAAGATTTTATATTTTATTTATAATTTTACCTTATCCTTTTATTTCTTACCCATTAAACTCTGTATTTTAATATTCCATCAAATATATTCTACTATTATTTATATAGTTAGAAATTTACAAAATTTTCAAATTATTCTTTTTCACTATTAAATTTATTTAAAAATTACTATTTATATTATTATTTAATTTTATTTTTAATTTTTATCAATAATTTTATAATAATAATTTATTTTAATTTTATTTTTATTAAAATTATTATCGACCAATTTTTCTTGAATTCATATAATATACTTATTATTTAATATCACTTTTAAAACTATAGTTACAAAAATAATATTATTAAATATATTAATCATGAAATATTATTTAATATGATTCAATATAAAAATATTAAAAATAATAAAATATTTTTTTAAAATATTTTTTTAATTATTCTTTTAATTCTTAAATATAATACTAATCCATTATATTTTTTTAAATTATATTTAGAGTAAATTTAAAAAAATTAATAATATATAAATTAAATATTTAATTATCCCGACTTAGTTAAATAGCTAAAAGAATATGTATTTCATCTGAATTTTAATTCTTTCATCTCCTAAAAAAATAATTAATAAAATAAATAATTACTAAAAATTTCTATATTTTTAATTTTATTGTAATTCTAATTTAAAATTTAAAATTATTATTAATTTTAACTTGAAATTTACCACTAACATGAAATTGCGTGGTGGTGATATAACCATTCCGTTAATTTTTAAAGGCACAAATAACGATAAAATATATTTGAAACAATTTTAAAAAATTAAATTTTAATGGAAAAAAAATATAATGTAATTGCATAAGATTTTTTTACCATTATTTTTTTTTCTTTTCAACAAAATAGAAGTAAATGTAATATTTTGATAAAAAGGTGATAGGTATAGGTTTCCTAACATGTAGGCTTCTGCCCTTTGCAAGAATAGGAAATCTGACCAAAGTTGAGGAATACCACCTAGAAATGTAATATTGCAAACCAACAATGAGAAAATGCAAAAAACGCAACCAGAAAGGGCAGATGCCTAAAATGAGACGAATAGACGAGAATCTAAAGTGATTCGTTTAAAAATCTTGCAAATTTAGTTTTCCCCTTTTTCGAAAGAAGGCAAGCCCCAGTAACCTGGATCAAATTCCAACAATGAGCTCAAAACTTGATCTGCAGTTTCATGATGAGATCTGTCTAGCCTTGGATCTGGAACCATTACAACATTCCTACACCATGTATGCAACAAGAAAATAAAAATGAAATTAGTAGCCAAGCCATTGATTCCAATATTTAAAAACTTCCAATTAGAGAACGTAGCCACTCCAAACTATTTTAAAAATGTAAATGCTCAGACATCAACGTTCATATAACTATGTTTTCCAGCATCAACACAAAACCAACAAAAAAACATATTTCCTTTGACAAAAACCGGACAACCATCAAGCCTCATCCTACTCGCCTTTTTTAAAAATAAAAAAAATAAAAAAAATACTTGCATATTCAACAAGTTGTCTCAAATTAAACAAGTATATAATGCAAACAAACACATCAAATAAAGACAATGAATTCAAGATTTATATTCTAATAAACTAATGTAAGATATCAGTAGACCTGTAACAAATTTGCCAAAACAAAATTCAAAATTTAGGAGTTTAAAGTAGTTATTGCCTTTTTTCAAGGAACAGTTTAAAATCCTAAATACTCTCCTTAGGTGATTTCTTAACTTATTTCAAAGTGAATAGTGTACACACGCACTCACACGAGAGTTTACAGCAGTAAGTAATGAGATCTGCACTTACAGCTAAAATTAGAAAGGACACATGCTTTAATCACTTGACAGTTAACAGCCATTATGACTCAATCTTTTCTACCCATAATTTATAAGGGATAATTAGGGGGTGCACAGTATTCGGGTCAAACCGAAAAAATCGATCGAATCGAATTAAACTTAATCGAACCGATTAGTGATAATAGTATATTAATTTTGATAATATAGAGAGATTAGGCTATAAACAAAATTGAAATATTTCAATTAAATTTTAGAATACTAAAAATAATGTATAAAAAATAAAAACCTCATTAAAAAGGCCAACCGATCAAATCGAATCAAATCGGTTTGATTCGGTTCAGTTTCTATTCAAAATCAGTTTGGTTTTCACATATACTAAAATTTCGGTTTTCGGTTCACCCCTAGGGATAATATTAACAGTTCCTCAATTTTCAGTTAATAACAGATTGACTATAATATCATCACAAACCCTACCAAATTGACAATGCAAGTAATAAGAAAGTAGAACATCTCCATGAGAGGAAGGAAAAAAAAGATGATGAACAAGGAGATGAGACATTGGAAGGAAAAGATCGCAACAAAGAGTCGCAGCCTTCTATTGCCTCCAAATTACCAAACACCCTAAGATTTAGCATAATAACACTTGAGCTCCAGTTGTTTCAAAACATGAATCCATGTAGTACAATTGATCCAAAACTTGAGAATTTTTTAGAGTCTAGAATTAGTTCATTGCAAGGAATAAGGAGCAATCAAATTTTAAAATTTCCAGAAACAAGCAGTCAAATTGTAAGAGTGAAGAAATATAATGAAAACCTGTGATCTCATCATGTTTAAAGGGCTTTTTCTACTGGTGTTGTTTCTTCAGTACGAGAAAAAAGACATGAGAAAAATACTAGGTCATAAACAAAGGTCTTCAAGAATATTTTTTTCCAGATTCAATATTCCAAGTTCATTGTTGGAAGATCACTGTTTCCGCTAAGTTCATATTATTTGAAAATATTTTGTTGCAAGGCTCACTCCACAACTAAGATTGGCAGTAAAGTATCACAGTTGTGTTGGAACTAGGAAGGGTACTACAATGTTTAGGTCAACTCAAACACAACAGTGCCAGTGTGCTTTTAAAAAAATAAAAACTTAATTGTATTCGTTAATTGAAAAAAGGCCCAAGCACAAACACAGCAAATACATATAATTATCAGAATCTCTCATGTTCTCTGGATTACAGTTATGCTGCTTAACCCAAGCTATGAGTTAAGAAGTCTGGTAAACTATATTAGAATGATAGAATAGAATGAGAGGAGAAGAAGAAGAGAGTGAATGGGGATGAGAGATCATATCAAAATTGAGAGAGAGAGAATTGAGAAGGAAAGTTGTTATTTAGTAATTCCATACCAAACAGCTTTACAACTCAATCCTATATACCCGAATACCTCAGGCTGTCATTTAACAGAATGTGTCTAGAATCCCTATACTATCCTCCCAGCAGGTTCTAACAAACTCCTTCCACCAATTATTTCTTATTTCTTTAAGAAGATGTAACAATACCCTCCCCAGAAGATTCTTCTTGTCCCCAAGAAGATCTAAATTCAGGAAACTGCTTAAAAATGAAGTGTTGATCTTCCCAGGTAGCTTCCTCTAGTGGCAGATTGCACCACTTAATCAGGCCCTGTTGAAATCTTTTTCCATTCCTTAAAATGCTGCGAGTCTTTAAAACTGCTTCAGGCATAATAGTCACATAATCTTCACTAAAGGAAGGGAGATCTTGAATGATAATAGTCTGGTCCCCCACCTTCATCTTCAACAAGGAAACATGGAACACAGGGTGGACAATCAAATCTGAGGTCAGCTGCAGTTTACAAGCCACAGGACCAACCTTAGCTATCACCTGATAAGTGCCATAGAACCTTGCAGTGAGCTTAAAATTCTTTCTGAGAGCCCAAGAAGCTTGTCTGCATGGCTGTAATTTTAAGTAGACCATATCCCCTACTGTAAATTCTCTTTCAGATCTCCTATCTGCATATTGTTTCATTCTGTTCTACACTTTCAACAAATTTTCTCTAATGACATGGGACGTGGTCAGGTCTGAAGAAAATCTGCCACTGTTCCCACTGTATAATCCTCAACTGCAATTAAGGCCAGAGGGGGTGGTTTATACCCATATGAAGAATTTTGGGAAATTTTGGAGTATTCTTGTGTTTCACTCTTAATCTTTATAATTGGTTTACACGACTATTTATACACAAAGAATTATAACTACACAGGAAGCAAATAATCAAATAATAACTATAGAGATAATTAAGGATCCTAATCAAATCAAATCATAATCCTAAAATCAGCATATAAATCAACACTCCTCTCAAATTGGTGCATAGATGTCACACATGCCCAACTTGCAAATCAGAGATCTTATTGTTGAGCCTTTTAGTAAACATATCTGCAAGTTGCCCAGTAGAAGTCATATAAACTAAACTCAAGACACCGTCTGTTAATTTTTCTTTAATGAAGTGCCGATTAATCTCAATGTGCTTCATTCGGTCATGTTAGACTAGATTTTGTGCTATATTGATGGCAGCTTTATTGTCACAATACAAAATTATCTTGTCTCTCTCGGGCAACCTTAGCTCTTCCAATAACTTCTGCAACCACAAGAGTTCACACACACCTTGGGCCATTGCTCTGTATTCTACTTCAGCACTTGACCGAGTAACAACACTTTGTTTTTTGCTCCTCCAGGTGACAAGGTTCCCTCCCACAACTGTGCAGTAGCCAGAGATGGATCTCCTGTCATCGAGAGATCCTATCCAATCTGCATCTGTAAAAGTTTCAACTCGGAGGTGACCATGTTTTGAGTAAAAAAGCCATTTTCCTGGAGCAGACTTTAGTTATCTCAAGATGCAAAGTACAGTCTGCATATGAGTCTCGCGAGGGTCATGCATGAATTGCCTGACTAAGCTAATAGCATAGGCTATATACGGTCGAGTGTGTGAGAGATAAAACAACCTCCCTACCAATCTCTGGTATCTTCCAATATCCACAGACTCGCCAGTTCCTACTTGCATCTTGTGGTTACTTTCAATGGAAAATTCTACTGGTTTACACCCCAACATACCAGATTCTTGCAAAAGATTCAGAATGTACTTTCTTTGGGAGATGAAAATTCTTTTTTCTAATCTAGCCACCTCAATACCTAGAAAATATCGCAGTTTTTCTAAATCTTTTATTTCAAAATCTTGAACCAACAATCTTTTTAGTTGATTCATTTCCTCTTCGTCATCACCTGTCAGGACTATATCATCAACTGTCAGGACTATATCATCAACTGTCAGGACTATATCATCAACATACACAATAAGAAGGGTAGAGGACCTCATGCTTAGGAAGATTTTGAGTGAGAATTGTGTATGAGATTTGGAGAGCAAGGGTTGGAAGACATTGTGGAAGAATTCATAAGGGTTGGAAGACATTGTGGAAGAATTCATGAAGATGAGGCAAGAAGGGAGTGTAGATGAATATTAAGATAAATTTGAGGATCTCAGAATTAGAATAAAGAGAGTAATGCCTTATTTAGGAGAGGATTATTTTCTTTGTGAGTTTATTAGGGGCTTAAGGGATGAAATTAGACCAATGGTAAGAATGTTAAAACACATATATCCCTCTCATGCCTTTGAGATTGCTAGATTTTAAGAGCAACTCTTAGGTTATGCAAAGAAAACTCCTTATTTTCATAAATCTATACAGTCCTATTCTCAACCAAACACTTATAACCAAAACTTTTCTTCCCATAAAACCAACCAAACACCTTCAAATTATCCCCATCCACCAAAACCACTCAATCAAGACATTGGTAACAACCCAAAAACACTTACTATAACTCCCAGAAACCAATCAAACAACAACCAAAGCCAAACACCCATGAGCAATCAAGCCGCAGTCAACCAAACACTTACCAAAACCAATAATAATTTATTCCCAGAAGTAATAATTCAGGCAACCCAAACCCTATTATAGATGTAGAGAGAAGTATTTTCTAGGTCACCAATGCAAACAAAAACCTATAATGGCCATGCAAAGAGAGGAACTTGAGTTGGAGGTGGATAAGGAATGGCATGAGATGCTAAAGGGAGAGGAAGGAACTGAAAAAGGAAGAGATGACTTTGTCCTTAAATGCTATAGAGGGTAGTGAAGGAGAAGCAATTATGAGGGTTTTGGGACAATATAAGAATAGGTAGTTCATAATATTGATGGATAGTGGGAGTATCCACAGTTTCATGGATGCTAGAATGGCTGCTGAGTTAAAACTACCCTTGATAGAGGTTCCTGAGATGGCAACAACAGTGGCTGATGGTAGAAGGATGACCAGCACTCATATGTGTCTTAGATTTACTTAGTGGGTTCAATATTTCAAGTTTACATTTTATTTGAGGGTGCTAGATATAGGTAATTTTGATATCATATTGGGAGTAAATTGGATGAAGCTATTTGATCCTTCCTATTTGATTTTCACTACTCCACTGTGACCTTTAGGAGGAAGGAAGGCTGATTACTTTGCAGGCCATAAGAGATTTGTCTTCTACAACCAAGCTGTTGCTAGTAACAATTATGAGCTATTACTAAATTGAAGTGGGGCAAATTTTCAGTTTCTTCTTGTTTACATTGTTGTCCCATCAAGTGAGGAGAACAAGTCAGCTCCTGAAGATGATATACCCAATTATGAATTACAGTTACTCCTAAACAAGTACCAAGCTATATTCTAAACACCTTCAGCCCTACCACCTTTCAAACATTATAATCATTATATTCCATTGCTACCCAATACTCAGCCTTTCAACATAAGACCTTATAGATAACCACATTTTCAGAAAAAACGAGATTGAAAAATTGGTTACTGAAATGCTGAAAAATTCACTCATTCAGCCTATTTCCAGCCTTTCTCCTCACCTATTTTACTAGTAAAGAAGGATGGCTCATTGCTACCCAATACTCAGCCTTTCAGCATAAGACCTTATAGATACCCACATTTTCAGAAAAACGAAATTGAAAAATTGGTTACTGAAATGCTGAAAAATTCACTCATTCAGCCTATTTCCATCCCTTTCTCCTCACCTGTTTTACTAGTAAAGAATGATGGCTCATGGAGGTTTGTGTAGACTATAAAAAGCTGAATAGTCTCACAATTTAAGATTAATTTCCCACCCCATCATAGATGGTTTATTAGATGAGTTACATGGGACTAAGATTTTCTTTAAAATTGACTTGGCTAGTTATTACCAGATAAAAATGGACCCACCAGACATCTCTAAAACTGCCTTCAAAACTTATCGTGGCCATTTTGAGTTTAAGGTGATACCATTTAGACTCACTAATGCCCCAGCTACCTTCGAAGCTCTCATGAACCATATTTTTCAACCCCATTTTAGAAAATTTGTACTAGTACTTTTTTTATGATATACTAGTATGTAGCTCATGATGGGACAACATTTGCAACATTTGGCTGTTGCCTTTGAAGTTCTACAACAGCAACAATTGCTTGCAAACAAGAAGTGTTTGTTTTGGAAGAGGCAAATTGATTCCTTGGGACATGTCATTTCTGCTGAGGGAGTAGCTACTGATTCTGCTAAGATAAGAGCAATGTGCAGCTAGCCTCTGCCTAAATCTACCAAAGAACTTAAAAGCTTTTTGGGTTTGACTGCATATTATAGAAAATTTATGTATCATTATGGACTTATTAGCAAACCTTTAACCAATCTGCTAAAGAAGGAAGCTTTTCAATGGCGTGAGGAAGCCCAAACAGTCTTTGAAACTTTGAGGGAAGCTATGACCAAAACTTCAGTGCTACCCTTACCAGATTTCAGCTAGCCCTTTATAGTGGAGAGAGATGCCAGTAATATGGGTCTGGGAGCCGTTTTGTAGCAAAATGGCCATCTAGTTGCTTATGTATCCAAGGCATTTGATCCTAGAAGTCAAGGATTGTCAGTCTATGAAAATGAATTATTGGTCCTGTCTTCCATATGTACTTGCTTAAAAAGAAAATTGGGAATGATACTATTCCTTTGCAAGATTTTCAAGTCATGTCCAATAATTATTTTTTTGTGGTTTCAAATAAACTCATGTAGCAAAGGACCATTTTGAGGCAAGGAAGAAAAGTGCTCCAAGGCCTGGTCAAATGGTTCAATCTCCCTAGTGAAGATGCTACTTGGGAAGACTAGACCTTCCTCACTGCCCAGTTTCCAAATTTCTAACCTTCTTGGGGACAAGAAGTTCCTGGGGAGGGTATCGGTACGTATTATAGGAAGAAGAAGAAGAGAGGTAAATGTAATTAGAATTGGTGGAAACTAGGAGAGGGTATTCAAGGTATATTTTCATAAAGTAGTTATATAGCTGGTTAGTTTGTTATCCAGCTGTATTGTATTTTGAAACAGCATATATGGGAGAATCTCAATTGTATAGGGGCATTCTAAATGAGTTAATGAAATCTTAGTCTCTATTCCCTCTCAATTTTGTCTCCTTCTCCTCTTTCTCTCTAATTCTTCTACTTTCTCCCTATAGATTCTTTCTCTGTACTGTTTGGCAATCCGCCACAATAAAAACTCCTCATCCAGACCACTCCCAAAGTTACATAAATCCTCCTATGTCCAGCACCCTTAAGTCAAAGTAGAACTGCTGGCTTTGAATCTTTCAACAAAAAGACTGACACAGATGCTTGCAAGTTATTTTCCTTTCATCTGCACTATAGCAGAACATGAAATCCGAATGAGAGGCAGCACAAGAAATCTGAATGAGAGGCAGCCCCAAGTCCTCCACCACCTTCTTATCTATAAACTATTTGTACTTCCACTATCCACCAAAATAACTAATTGTCCATTCTTATAAACCCCTAACATCTTAATTGTTTCCATTTCATGAATTCCTTCCACAGCATGAATAGACAATGCGGCTTTTTTAAGTTGTTCCCATTGCTCCATTACTTTTGGAGCCTCATGCCAAACTTCTCCATTATCATCCAGCCCTCCCCCATGTACTGCCATCACAGTTTTAAATTTACATTGGTGCCATGGAAAATACCTTTCCCCACATTTATAGCAAGGTATGGAAGTGTTTCTGTTACTGGTATTAGTTGGTAAGGTGGTGCTGGAGGTGGCTAGTGTTGGGCAGTCACAGGTGTGCCGGTGACTTTGTGATTTAATGTTGGAACTGGAAGGTTTATGCATGGATGAAGTGTATGTGAGAGGCGGTTTAGATGGGTATGGATGTGTTTGGCTGAATTGAATTGAGTGGTTTTGTGGGTATTTGGATAAGAATTGGCAAAAGAGCTATGTGTTTGGTAAGTATTTCTGGGAGAATTTGGATAGGAATAAGGCTTGTAAGGGGTCTAGGCTTCTTACTATTCTCAAACAATTGCTCCAGCAATCTAACTACCTCAAATGATTGATATAAATTTGCAGATTTCATCATTCTTACCATGGATCTTATATCATCTCTCAACCCATTTATGAATGCTGACACGAAATATGCCAGTTAACTCAGGCATAACTCTTTCCATCCTCACTCTCAACCCTTCAAACACATCTTAGTACTCTACCACAGAATTCTCTTGTCTAAGTCTCATAAATTCCTCTACAACATCCTCGACTCCAGCTCCCCATATCTGTTGCAAATACCCTTCACGAAATTCTTCCCAATAATTGGATCCATTCTCAACCCAATTCTGAAACCATGCATCAGCACTTTCAAAACCTAGCAATATTCACCCTCTGTTCTCTCGAAACACTATACACCTCAAACTACTTCTCACATTTTCTAATCCAGGACCTTGAATCTACACCTTCAAATGCAATTAATTCAATTTTAGGCAGTAATTTGGACATACCTTCAGAATCTATAGTAGATCCAAGGCTCTCCTTATCTGGGGTGGGTAGAATACCTTGGCTCTCCCCATTTTTACCACTTTCGGCCGATGTCTCCCCTTCCGTCCGATTCCTTTCCCGTTATCTCTTAGCAGATGCACCAATAAGGATTGCAATTCACCCAAGATGGCATCCTTATTTTCTTTTGCAAATTGTTTGAATTCATTTCGCAGCTCCTGCAATTCACCACTGAACTTCTCGGCAGTTTTCTTAGAATTCTCTCGAAGAATTCTGAGCTGCTGCACCAATTCCGTGGTCCTCGCAACATTGGAACTAACCACCACTAATGACCTAGTCATATTCCACAGCTGAAAACACTCTGTCGAGTCTCAGCCAGCAATCCAGTAGGCTCTGATACCAATTGTTAAGGTAGAGGACCTTAACAAGAAATTGGATGAGGGAGAAGAGATTTGGAGAAGAGAGAGAGGGAGGAAGAGAATTTGAGAGAGAAGAGAGATTATATTTCGTTTACTCAAATTGAGCATGCGTTTACAGTGTGTCTCTCTCTGTTTATATTTTATAGTTATGGTTGTTATAACTAACAACTATTACAGCTGTATAACTAATCTAGCTCATACCCCTCTCCCATACATTCTGACCCAGCCTTTCCCATATTCTACTTATTTACTATTAACTGTGGCAGTAACTTCTGGACTCTACTTCTTATGCCACTTTCTCCTCTGATATGTGGCACCTAACTAGCCCTTTCTCACTTTTTAATATTAGCTAAAGATTTGGATAAATTTAACCATGTCACATTCTTTAATTACATGTGATATAAAAAAAAATTACGTTTCAAAACAAAAAACCCACCAGAGAGAGTCTACTCATATCAAAATTTACTCATTAAGTAGACCAAAAACCTCAATAAAGAAACTATTGCATATGTAGGATACAAAGTAAAATATTGATTATGATAAAAGGAAATCATAATCAATGCCTAATATATGTTGAAGAAAGGAATCCAGACAATGCACTCACATTCCAGCATTCTTAGCTGCAAGAACACCCGAGGGTGCATCTTCAAAAACAAGAATCTTCTTTGGATCTACTGGCTCGCCCTATAGTCACAGAAATTCATAAACTGTAAATTAGGTAGAAAAGCAATCAACTGAATCAAGTAAACACTATATCCCAACTGAATTTACAGCTATCAGTCACAATAACAGAAAAACCTCTAGGATATTTACCTCAAATCTCCTGGCTGCAGCAAGGAATATATCTGGTGATGGCTTTCCTTTTTTAACTTCTGGATCATCTCCAAGAACAATATGATGCATCAAGGAGAAAAGTTCACCATGTCTTTGTGTTTTCAATTGAAAATGCCGCTTGTGAGATCTGAAAAATATATCCTATTTAGTAGATTTCATAAACTTGGAAGGAAAATAACAAACTGAGATGAACTATACCATTCACAAACAAAAAGCTACAAGGAATGGAACACACCCAGTCGCTACACAAATTGGAATTCCTTTTGCATGGAGATGCCCGATCAAACGGCTAGCTCCTACAATAAGAATCAAATATGTGACTACATTTGGACTTACATAAGAGTAAAAGATTATTTAATAAAACTTTTAAAGTCACCTAGAAGAGATAATGTAAAAGCTTTTGCACAATTTGAAACCAACAGAAGATGACTGTTTAGTGTGTACAAGTATTTGAGAAGGAGACAATTACTTCAACTCATTTAAGTGCCTTTAATTTTATATGTTTTTAGTTGATGGAGTATAAGGTCACCTATTGGCTTGAATTAAAAATAAATAAAAATAAAATAAAATTGAGTTTGAACCTAATATTTGTTTTGCTAATAAAAACATATTTCAAAACCGAATCAATCACAAGAACAACTTAGTTTTTAAGGAAAAGGCTTTGGGGGGGGGGGGGTTCAAGCTTGTTTAGACCACAACAAAACAATGTAAGAGAATGTTGACAAATTTACAAATTGAGTAAAAAAAATATCAGTACATCTACTATTAGTATTAGCATTAGTTAATAGTTTACTATTAGCACAAAATTATAACATGACTATGATCTATAACTATTAAAGAGGTACAAATATTTTTCAAAAAGTAAATTTAAGGATGAAAAGTTTTATACCAACTGTAATTTAATTGTTAGACCTATAACAGTTTAGATCTTATGTTATAACTTATAACATTAAAATTTACGATAATTTTTTAGCCAATTAAAACTAGTTCTATTATATTCGTGATTACAATTAACAAATAATTGATAACAAGGTTTTCATTAATTATTAAAGCCATTATTGGCTTATATTTGATGAGTAATAAACATTTACTGACATTGTCTTTTATTTGTTTTCCTTTATAATCATGAAGGCAAAAAATTTTCAAATCTTCCATGCATAAGCATCATGAAAGAGCATTGTTCAAAGCATTTGGATTAATTATTAATCTTACCCTCCCCCCAACAAAAAATAAAATCACTTTATCAAACCCATAGCAAAAAAATCAAGAAAGTAAAATGAATATAGAAATGCTGCAGTAAATGATACCTGGCATCAGCTCACTTGTTGGAAACATGTGTCGCAGCATGTCTTCTCTTTCTACAAGAAAGTCCTCAGCTGAAAGGGAATCACTAATCCCTGTCTCGTGAACAAAAACCTGAGCTGCTTCTATTGCTTTCTTCCCCATCATTTTTGCCTTGAGAGACCAATCAAAGGTTTTATTATATCTAGCAAGTATTTTTTCCTGGACTTCAGTATAGAATTTCTCTGTGTCTGATACAAGGAGCAGTAGAAAGCTCATCACATGCATAGTTCATTTAATCATTTCCTAACAAAAAATGCAGAAAAGCAAGGGAAAAAGTCTTAGATGATTGATATATATATTACGTCCACAATATTAGAATTTGGCAAATAGAGGATCCCTAGTTAGGTGTACATCACCAACCTCCCAATCTATTATTTGCTGGGTGTAATTAAAAGGACTGTCCTCCCTTTTTCAAGAACCTATAAATTAAGGCCCTTGTCCAATTCACCATAAAGTTCAGCTCTTACCAAAACAAGCAGTGTTGTACTGGCTAAGGGCTCACTACAACTATCTAAAATAGGAAGAAACAATATAGGATATTAGTGAAACCTTAGGACTTACAAGATTTGGCATAACACTATCAAGTGCTCAAAAACATCAATAAATGAGCTTGTAACTAATTTCTCCAAAAGGACTTGTAAACTAATTTTGGCACAAACACAGGCACAAAAATAAACAAAAAAAAAACCCACAGCATTTCACCTGAATAAGTGTCATAAATGCTGATTATGAACTGAAAATAAGCTGAAAAAAGAACACCCATGGTACAGTAGAAGCAGCCGCTTTTCAACACGTACAAAAAAATGAATAAATAAAAAATACCACAGACAGTAAAACTTTTACTAACATTAGCAGAGTTGATACAAGTTATGAGCTTAATGCAACATGACTGAGGTTCCTTCCACCTATCAATTTACTTCAACTCCACCAGCCAAGGAAAGCAATAGCATAGCGCCTAGTAGCTCAATGACTATCCTCAAAAATCCACGCTCTTCTCCTCCTTCATGTGCTCTATGTCCTTTCACGTGATTCCCTCTACTCCCTACCTCTTCCTTTGTAACCCCTTCCCCTCCAAAAATAGGAAAGTCTGTAACACTATTATAAATCGTTCTTACTGTAGCTAGAAGATATTATATTATTAGAATTATTCTCCTCCGAATAAGCCAAGGGTGTTGAGGGATTAGTCTCCCAAATTGAAAAAAAAAAAAAATTCAGCAAATATCAACTAAGAAACTAGAGCATTCTACTGCAGCATCATATTCCATCTTAATCCCCATATAAATCAGTTCTCAATGTTTTAACAGCATTAGAAATGTATTAAGTCACCCAAAATCAAACAGACATACGGATCAAAGTCCAAAGAGAAATAAGTTCATTTTTGGCTCTGAATGGTAAAACAATCGTTCCAATATGACACAATGCATAAACAGAGCAATGCCAATCGAAGATACATAAGTGATGAAATTCGCATAGAGGCAGTCCAATGAACGAAGAGGAAGTGTTCGATGAAATTACCGAGTAAGAGACCATCCATGTCGAAGATTACGTGAGTGATGGGTTCTTTTACTGAAAGGGTAACGGAGGAATTGGCCATTTCAAAAATCGTAATTGAGAAGCAATGGGTGAACGGCCGCAATTGGATGGTGAACGTCGGCTTCAAATGGCTTCAGCTACCCTGGCGAAGAAACAAAGCTGCCAGCGCTGATCTACAATGAAGGAGAGCACCCTTAAAAAAAGGGCAAAATTGCAGCTTGCAGGCACAGATCGTGAAATTAATGCAGGGTTCGGGTTGTCTGTGGCAGTGAACAGTATGCAATATTTAACATCGAAGCATAGATTTTTTTTTTTAATTACAAAAACATCTTTTGGTATTTTTTTTAAGAAGAAAATGGGTGATAATGCATTAGGACCGAGAATTGGTAAGTTGGATTCAAACTAGAATTCTAAGTATTTGTAAAACAACAAACGGAATTTGAGAATAAATTGATTTAAATTGAATGAGTACGTAATTAAAATATTTTAATTTTAATTAAAATTTAATTTTTCTATCTTATTAAAATAATATAATATTATTAATTAATCAATTCAATTCTATTATGTTAAATTTTTTTTAATTAAAATTAAATTGAAATTATCAAATTTTTTAAAAGTTAAAATCAAAATATATTAAAAAAATATAAAATTAAATTAAAATTTTAAATTAATTCAGTTCAATCGAGTATTACAATTTGAAGCGAATGCTACTTAGTTCATATTGCATTAATTGATATTTCATTAATTTACTCAAGACCAATTAAAGAGTTTAATAGTAGGCTTGATTAGGCTGTTAGGGGCCAAAAAATTAATTAGTTCTAGACTCATACTAATTGAGAAACTCTAGCACCAAACAACAAAAGAAACTCTCCATCCTTGGAGTCTCCACTAGCCAACAAAAAAATCATTGCATTTCAGTAGAACAAACCTAGAAGGAAAAAAAGAAAATCATCAAAAAATTATCGTCTTATCACAAACCAACACATAATTTGAAAAAATCATTAACGTATCCAAACTTGAGTTGAAAAAATTAAAGAAACTTCAACTAAGCTCGAAGTGTTGTCATAGCTATAGGAAGGGGATTTAAGCAGAACTTTTGCATTATTTGATTTTCATTTCAAACTATAGCTAATAATTGGCAAGTTAATTTTCATTTCAACATGTCGTATATATAGTCCTTGAGACTGTATTTATCTTTTGAGTAGTAATTTGAGTTTGATACCGCTTATGTACTTGTATAATGTATGAGTATACAATAAGTTTTGACTTAAGTTAGTTGTACATGGAGTTAAGGGTTAGTCAAGACGGATTTATTACCTTGAATAAGCAGACAAAATCGTATCATTGGCTCAAGTCGGTGTGACTTACTTAAAAAGAGTTTTTAATGTAAATTTTGATAATCAAGAATTGGAATTAAGTAATAGTTATATGATCCATAGTATTGGAGTTTAACATTTACTGTGATCTTGATCAGAATTCTATAACGAAAGGATTTTAGTACATGATAATTTATGATCATATTTTAAATCGGATGAAATAATATAATTATTGTTAATTAAATAGTCATAACATGTAGACACTAACCATAATTTATAGAAACCGAGAATGCATGGGATGTCATTCAAAATATATAAAAAGGTCGTTTTCATTTCCGTTACTAATTAACTACGAACAATCTTGACAAAATTAATTAATTAAATATGCTTAAGTAATTAAATTTATTAATGAATTTAGTTAGTAAAATAAGTTGCAATTACCTAATATGACTTGAACTAAATTCAACCGTGATGAGTTAAAATTAAACTAATGGAGATAAAATTAAGTTCATCAAGAGATAAAGGATTTTGATCGTAAGTGGTGGATAGTGCCAAGATGAATATAATTGCAGACCTAAATTCTATCAAGCGAAAATTATATCTACGCTACAAGAAATAGGATCCTAAATTTTTTTTTCGAATAATTAATCTCTAATTTTTTTTCATATTGGCTAATAGGTTAATTTTCTTAGACATAATTATTGTATGATAATTTATTGATCATGAACCTTGAATTAATTAAATAAAATTAAAGTATTGATCATAAAATTATAATATGGAGGATTGTAAATTAATTAATTCTACTCCTTGAATTAATTAATTATTGTATCCATTAAATTTAGTTTTTCCCTAAATCTACATACCTCTTCTCCCAAATCTCTAACTCTTCTCTTTTTTCTAAATCAATAAACTTCTATTTCTCCTCCTCTCAATCATTCATCCCAACCGATTCTTTCCATTTCGAAATAAATTACAATATTATCATCCCAAGTATGGCTTTGAACTTTTTACTAGTTGTATTTCTTTGATTTTATATATTATGGTGATGATTTAGAAAATTTTCTCGGCAAATAAACGGAAAACCAGGGTTTAGGAGAAGCAAAGGGATGAAGAAGAGCTGAAGGGAACTGCACGCAGTTGACCCCTTTTATAATGGTTTTCGTTTTTATAGGCTCTTATAATCTTTGGGCTTATTATGCCACTCCTAACAGGACTTGGTTTGGTGATTACTATTTTTTTTTTTTCATAAAATGTTTGGGGTTTTTAAGTTTCATGAGAATAATTTTCTTGTGCAAAAGCAACATCAGTTTCCAAAAGCAAGAAACTTGGAAACTGATCTTGCTTTTTAAGCAAGAAACTTTGAGTCTATATATTAATGCTGTTGAATATGGAAACGATGTTGCTTTTGGCTTTATGAATTTAATTAAACACTTATTAAAGTGGAATTTGAGAAATACTATTGGTTTGAGTTGGCAAGTGTAGATATCAATACAAAAAAATTTTGAGTTTTAATTTAGAATTCTCTTATCATGAGAGGGATAGTTTATGATTTTGAAATTTCTCTCTCTCTATTTACCACAATTTTAATGCAAAAAGTAGGAGCAATTTTTCAAATCATGCAAAAATGGAGAAATATTTTCAAAAACATGCAGGATCCGAAAATATTTTCGGATTCTGTGTGTCAACGAAGCGTGTTCGGCAGTCATACTGCTGAACACTCTTGATAGACACCCATGGTGTCGAACAAGGGAGAGTTCGACACCATGGGTGTCGAACTCTGCTTTGGTGAGCTTGTTCGGCACTCATAGTGCCGAACAAGCTCGTCCGGGCCATGGGAGCAGCGCAACACTGCTCCCGTGGCTGCCAGATTGGCGGAAAAAATTATTCGCCACTTAAAGTGGCGAACAATTGTGCTGCGTGGCATGTTCGCCACCTTGGGTGGCGAACACGCACAGAAAACTAAACCCCGTCAGGAATCCCTGACGAGCGTTGACTAGGAAAAGTGTTCGCCATTATAAGTGGCGAACACTTTTCTGTTGCATGCAGAGCCACGCGGGCCTGCATGCACAGGAGAGACGTTGGCTTTTATTCTTCCTCTCCCACCCTCTCTTTCTTTTGAGCTTTCATTCTTCCTCTTCAGCACTGATTCTCCTTCTCCGGCTGTTCACTTCTCCTTCTCCGGCACTTCACTTCTCCTCCTCCGGCTCTTCACTTCTCCATCTCCGGCTTCTCCTCCTCCGGCTCTTCACTTTGGCATAGATCATCACATCTTCTTCAACACACCGTTCATCAGGTTTTTCTAAATTTTTTTTTTAATTTTATATATATATATATATATATATATATATATTATTTACTTTATATATGAAAATGAAATAATAAATTAAAATATTAAGATATATTTTTTTTTGAAATAGAAAATATTAAGATATATCAAATTTAAAATTAAAAAATATAAGATATTTCAGAATAAATAGTATTGTTAATATAATTTTTTATGTAATTTTTATAAATTTAAAAATATTATTAAATGAAGTTTAAAATTTTTAAAAATTAAATAATTAGTATTTTAATTTAAGGGAATAAATAATTAATTATTTAAAAAAATGTTAACCGTCCATCAATGATTTAATTAAAAAAATTATTTAATTATATTTTTATGATAATTTATCTGTAAAATATATTAAAGATTGCAATAAAGTTAAATAAAAATAATGTATATCTTTAAATATTTGTAAAGTAATGTGTGAAGAAATTTTTTAAATGATAGTTTAAAATTTTTTTTAAAAGAATATAATATTTTAAATTCAAATATTATAACAATATATAAATTAATGAGAATTAATTATATTTTATATTGAAGTTTTTGTAAATATTTGCAATATCGTATAAAATTTAATATTTTGAAAAGAAATATAATTAAAAAATAATAAACTTTTGTATTATTCTAAAATTATTTTTTTTTGTATTCTAATGAAATAATTTTTTTAAAATTAATCCGTTACATTTATTTGTATTAAAATTAATTTTTAAAGAATATAATAATTTAAATTCTTAAATTATTTCATCCGTGTATTTCGTTTTTAATTTTTTTGATATTATTATTTATTTTAATTTGTATATTATAATAGTATATAAATTGATTAGTAGTAATTTTATTTTATGTTTAAGTTTTTTTAAATAATTTGTAATATGTAATGAAATTTAATTTTTTAATTAAATATAAAAAAATGTAATAAAATTTAACAGTTTTTTAAATATTGAATTAAAATGTTTAATAAAATTATTAAATTAATTAATTAATTAAATATTAATTTAATTGTTTTGATTAATAGTGTTAAATTTGTTGTGAGTTTATGATAGAATATTTGTTGTGAGTTTTGGGTAAAATATTTGTTGTTATTTTAGGATGAAATATTTGATGTGATATAATATTTATTGTGATTTTTGGATAGAATATTTTTGAATTAGTAGTATTTATTGTGATTTTTTTATATAATATGTATATTATTGTAGTGATAAATTATGTTCCGTTATTTAGTGAATAAATGATATTTAAATATTGTTAGTGATTATGAATATAATAAAGTTTGTGAATGTGTATCTCTATAACATTTTATTGTGGTGTGATATTGTAAATGTAATTATAATTAAAATGATAATAAAATATAATAATTTTGTAAAAATAAAATAATTTAATTTTATAAAATATTTATTGGATATAGTAGTTATTGTGATATTTGGATAGAATACTTTTGAATTAGTAGTAATTATTTTTTGATTTTTTGATATAATATTTTTTAAATATGTATATTATTGTATTGTTAAATGAAGTAGTGTTATTTAGTGAATAATTGGTGTTTGAATATTGTATATAATTTTACATAATTAGGTATGGAGGAAAGACACAATCGCCGTGACCGCCGTAATTATATTTTACCGGGTCCAAACGATCCATCCTTGCTATATGCACAAGCCGATCATCGGTCTGAGGCTATATGGCAAGGAAGTATGGAAGTTGGGGCAATTGCTTGCAGAAGGACGGGAACAATTTTACATCTGGACGACATTCCGGATCGAATAATACCTTACCTGCGACGAACTGGATTTTATGGGGTAATACGGTTAGGATTTTTTGCATTGGATTGGCATCTAATTAATGCCTTGGTGGAGCGGTGGTGACCAGAGACCCATACGTTTATGTTTCCCGAAGGGAAAATGACCATTACCCTTCAGGATGTAGGGTTAATAACCGGATTGCCGGTCGATGGTGCAGCTGTTACAGGGCGTTCACGCCACCATTGGCCATCGGTGTGTGTAAAATTTAGCTGATATTGAAATGAAAATAGAGCAAAAATGTATATCATTGATCTGTAAATTCTCATGTTTATATACACATTTGGAAAACTGATTTCTAACTAACTGAGTCTTCTAGAATTTTCATGAATTTTCTGGAATTTCTTAGAATAAATACATCTTGTCCATACGGTGTCGTTTTGCATCTGGGTTTAATTTTGTCATTGCTTCTCTGTGGCGTCGTTTTGGCTTTGGCGCTTTGGCAGTGTCTTTTGCCTTTGTTCTCTGCGACGTCGTTTGGGAGAGACAGTATATAACATCTCTTCACGCCCCCCGCAAGATGGAGTTGCCCTAAATTTTGGAGAAACCCATCTTGGATAGAAGAGTCTGGAACTGCGCCGCGCTCCTAAAGACTTTGTGAAGAGATCAGCAATCTGTTGCCGTGAAGGTACATGTACCGTGGAGATGAGGCCTCTGGAGATCTGCTCGCGGACGATATGGCAGTCGATGTCCAGGTGCTTCGTTCGCTCGTGAAAAACCGGGTTGGCCGCGATGTGCTGGGCTGCTTGGTTGTCGCAGTGAAGAGGAATGGGAAGATGTGGATCGACGTGAAATTCTTTCATCAGGTAAGTTATCCACTTGAGCTCGCACACTGTGAGAGCCATACTTCTGTACTCGGCTTCTGCAGAGGATTTACTAACCGTGTTCTGTTTTTTTGTTTTCCAGGATATTAAAGATGGTCCGAGGAATATGCAGAAACCGGTAAGTGATTTCCGGGTCATCGGACAGGAAGCCCAGTCAGCATCAGAGAAAGCTCGGATCTTGAAATCATTCTGAGCTGGGAAGAACAACCCTCGTGTTGGAGAACTTTTCAAATAGCGAAGTACATGAAGTGCGGCGTTCCAATGTGGTTGGCGCGGTTGTTGCATGAACTGGCTGAGGTGCTGTGTCGCGTAGGATATGTCTGGTCTTGTAACTCCGAGGTAAAGTAACTTGCCTATTAACCTCCTGTATTTATCTGGTTCAGTTAAAATAGATCCTGTTGTGTTATCAAGTTTGAGTCCTTGAGGTAGTGGGTTGTCAGAAAGTTTAGCTTGCATACAACCTGTTTCTTGAAGGATGTCTAATAGATATTTCTTTTGGTGAAGAAATAATCCTGCCTCAGAACGTGCGATTTGTAGTCCCAAAAAATACTTGACATATCCCAAATCCTTGATAGTGAAGGCTTTATCAAGGTGAGATTTTATTTCTGTTATATCCTTTTCTGATTGACCTGCTATAAGAATATCATCAACGTAAACAAGTAATGTTAAAAATCTGCCTTCCTTTGTTCTTGTGAACAGGCAATGGTCAAAAGGTGATTGTTTGAAACCAAACTGGGTTAAACATTGGGTAAGCTCCTTATTCCACATTCTGCCTGCCTGTTTTAATCCGTAGATGCTTTTGATAAGTTTGCACACTTGTCCTGGTTGAGCTTTGTCATAGCCTTCCGGAGGTAGCATGTATAAATCTTCTTCTATATGACCATGTAGGTATGCATTGTTAACATCAAGTTGATGTATAGGCCAGTTCTTAGCTGTAGCAATTGCCATGAACATTCTTACAGTAACCAATTTGGCTACTGGAGAAAAATTGTCAGTGTAATCAATTCCAAGTAATTGATTAAAACCCTTGGCCACTAGCCTAGCCTTGAACCTGTCAACTGATCCGTCTGGCTTATATTTGATTCTAAAGACCCATTTAGAGGCAATGGCTCTTTTTCCTTTGGGTAAAGTTGTTAAGTACCAAGTATTATTCGTATCTAAGGCTGTTAATTCGTCTTGCATGGCTTGCACCCAATTGCTATCCTCCTTAGCTTGTGAATAAGACTTAGGTTCATAGTTTATAGATACATTTGCCACAAAACTCAAGTAGTGAGGGGTAAAAATAGGTTCAGAAGTAAAACAGGGGTAGAGATATGGAGAATTACCTGTGGTGTTGTTGGAGAATGCGCCAGGATTAATAGGACATATAGAATTTGCCACAAAGTCATTTAGCCATCTTGGTCTTGTAGGTAACCTTGTGCTTCTCCTTGTGTGTGTAGAAGCCCTTTCTTCTAAAAATTCTGGGGCTGGTTCAAGATTAGCAGATGCTTCTCCTTCATCTTCAGTAAATGCTTCTCCTTCATCTTCAGTTGTAGAATTTCTATTGTATGGTTCATTCTCTTCTGTTATTCTTAAAGGTTCATGGGGAGGGCTGGTATCTGTATGTGGTGTTATTGGTATGGTTGGGCTTAAGTCAGGTTCAGGTATTATATTTGGCAACATGGTTTTATGTGGGTCATAAGTGTCAGGTTGTGATCTGAATGGGAATATGTCTTCATAAAAGATGACATCTCTGGAAATTATGGTTTTGTTTAGGTCTAAGGCATAAATTTTGTAAGCCTTCATTCCTGGGACATATCCAAGGAATACTCCTTTGAAGGCTCTTTCTTCAAATTTGGTTTTGTGGGGTAAAGTATTGGTTGCAAAACATAGGCATCCAAAGGTTTTGAGTGAGTTTAGATTGGGTTTTTCCTTATGCAAGCAAGCATAAGGTGTTTCCCAATTGAGTACTGGGCTTGGTAATCTGTTGATGATGTAGGTGGCTGTGAGTATGGATTCTCCCCAGAATCTTTTTGGTAATTTTGATTGAAACATTAGAGCTCTTGCAACTTGTAATAAATGTTTGTGCTTTCTTTCCACTACTCCATTCTGTTGTGGGGTGTATGGACATGATTTCTGATGAATAATGCCCTTTTCCTTTAGCCACTTACTGCAATCTTGATTCACAAACTCTGTCCCATTATCTGATCTCAAGTTTTTGATTGGCTTATGAAATTGATTGTCCACCATAGCTATGAACTGTTTTAACACAGCAAATACAAGTTGTTTATGCTGTAGTAAATATGTCCATGTAGCTCTAGTGTAATCATCGACTATGGTCAATACGTATCTTGCATTTGAGACTGAAACTACTGTATATGGGCCCCAAAGGTCCGCATGAATTAACTCAAAAGGTGCTGTAGATGTAATTTTGCTCTTATTAAAACTCAATCGTTGCTGTTTTGCAATAGGACAAATGGTGCACACATGAGAATCACAGTCATTAGCTCTTATTACATTTAGATGCAATAGTTTGTTTTTTGATGCATGACCTAATCTTCTGTGCCAAACTTCATAATTGCCTTGAAGTCGTTGAGATGCCAATGCTGTGTCAACTGTCTTTATTCTGCTTTCTTGATGGCTAAATGATTCTTTATTTAGTCTATACAATCCTTGGTGCATTCTCCCAACAGCCAATAGGTGTTTAGTCACTAGGTCCTGCAAAATACATTGGTTATGGTAGAATTGTATAGATATTTTGCTGGTTTGGGTGATTTGGCTAACAGACAGTAAATTGTATTTAAAAGTAGGTATATACAGCACATCTATCAATTGCATATTCTGGTTTAAAGGCACTGTTCCAATTTTGGTGATACTTTTCATGCTGCCATCGGGTAGGGTTACTATACTTGGTTTATTGAGAGTTCTGAGGTTTAAAAAAAAAGATAGGTCATTACACATGTGAGCTGTGGCACCTGTGTCTATAATCCATTCTCCTATATTTCTATTTTCATAAACCTTAGAGTAGCAAGAAGATGTCATACCTGCAAAACCAGTATAGTTCACACAATTTGCCTCATTGCTGCCGGTTGTAGTCTGGCCATGACTCTTCATGTATTTCATCATCTCTTGCATTAGTGACTCCATATTCCAATCAACTTTGCCTTGCGTGTAATCATCATTGCAATCTAGAGGTGTTTCGGACACATAAGCTGCAACATTTTCTTTTCCTTTGTTTCTTTTTAACTTGAGTTCGTTGAACCAATCTGGATATCCATTGAGTTTAAAGCAGGTCTCCCTCACATGGCCTGTGGTTTTGCAGTAAGAACAGGTTCTGTCATCCTTCCTTTTGAATTGAGTTTTCCATGTTCTGCCTTTATTGATTCCTGAAGTGTTTGCTGTCATTGCACTGTTCCCAGCTTCATCATTTTGTGCTTCCCTCTGCTTTTCAATTCTCAAGATCATGGAGTATGCTTTATTTACACTAGGCAGTGGTTCCATGATGAGAATTTGATTCCTCACATGATCATAAGACTCATTTAAGCCCATCAAGAATTGCATTAATTTGTGTTTGCCTTCTATTTCAGCAAATAATTTTGCTACACCACATTCACATACTGGAATTGGCTCTAGACATGCATATTCATCCCATAATTTTTTTAATTTTGTGTAATACATCATGATATTGTTGTTTGCTTGACTGACATTGCTGATTTCTTTCATTAATTGGTACATCAGGGGACCATTACTGTCTCCAAATCTTTCTTTTAATTCTTCCCATAATTCATAAGCATTTGTGGCATATAGAAAAGCCTCAGCCAATTCTTTTGAAAGAGCATTCAAGATCCAGGACATTACCATATTGTCTGCTTTCTGCCATTCCTCGTAGTTTTTGTCATCTTGATTTGGCATCTTGCATTTTCCATTTATGAATCCTAGTTTATCCTTTGCTTTCAAAGCTATGACCATTGATCTGCTCCAGGTGAGGTAATTGTTGCCATTTAATGGAGAGCTGACGAGGGTCATACTGGGAGAATCAGAGTTCAGCAGCTTCATCATTTTGTCATCTTTCTCTGCTTTCCCTGGCACATTTTCCCCAGCAATTTCTGCCATTGTAATTGTTGAACAGACTGTGTGATTTGGGAGAGAAAGAGAGAAAGAAAGAAAAAAAAAACTGAATTCTCTCAGATCTAGATCTGAGTTTGTTGGGGTAGTTTACACAGGGTGTGCTCTGATACCATGTAAAATTTAGCTGATATTGAAATGAAAATAGAGCAAAAATGTATATCATTGATCTGTAAATTCTCATGTTTATATACACATTTGGAAAACTGATTTCTAACTAACTGAGTCTTCTAGAATTTTCATGAATTTTCTGGAATTTCTTAGAATAAATACATCTTGTCCAAACGGTGTCGTTTTGCATCTGGGTTTAATTTTGTCATTGCTTCTCTGTGGCGTCGTTTTGGCTTTGGCGCTTTGGCAGTGTCTTTTGCCTTTGTTCTCTGCGACGTCGTTTGGGAGAGACAGTATATAACATCTCTTCAGTGTGTGAGGCACTATTAGGTGTTGTTCCACCTAATAGTGCCATAAGAGGTTGTTACTTGAAGATGGTATGGCTAGCTGAGGAGTTTAGTCAGCTTCCAGATGACCTCGATGAGGAAGTTGTGTAGAGGTTCGCACGCGCATACATCATGAGGGTTATTGGATCTATTTTTAGTGATACATCAGCTTCACGTGTGAACCTTATGTTTTTACCTCTGCTAGCCGACTTGGATGAAGCCGGCAATTATAGCTGGAGTGGTGCATATTTGGCATGGCTGTACAGACAGTTATGTAAGGCGACAGATCCTAAAGTTATGCAAATGGCAGGTCCATTGTTCATTCTCCAGATATGGGCATGGGACCGTATCACAGCAGTTTCGCCGACACTGTTCGTACGAGTACCACATCATGATGCTCCACTAGGCAACAAGTATGTGTTATTAAATTAATATTTTTTAATTTCTTTTTTACTGTAATATGTAAAGAAATACTTGCTAATACAATATATTGTGCAGGTGGAGTAATGCCAGGCAGATAACGGAGGTCATCACCCACGTACTCGTTGAGCTGCGTTATCAGCTAGATCGTTTATTACCCGAGCAGGTAATATGGAAAAAAGAAATTTTAAATAATTTAAAGCTACATTAATTTGTGTATAACAATTGAATGTTAATTTCAGGTAATTTGGGAGCCATACAATGATGCGCTTATTGAGTCGTTACCTGAATATTGTCGGCAAGGACGACAAATTTGGAGAGCTGTAGTGCCATTAGTATGCTTTCATATTATAGAGTGGCATCAGCCTGATCGGGTCATGCGCCAGTTTGGTATGCAGCAGCATATTTCCGTTGAACCTCAACAATCTGCTGCACTCCATGATGTTGACCTGCGTAAGAGCGACACAAACTGGGCTGAGGTGCACTCCCATTGGATTGCGCGCTGGAACACCCGAGATAGACGAATAATTACTGCACCGCCAGTGACAGGGCCACTCCATTTTCATTCAGAGTATATGGAGTGGTACCGAAGGGTGTCCAGACGCTGGATTTCAGTTAAAGGAGCGGCATTGGGATCAGGGGTAAAAAATTAATGCTGTTTAAAGTCATTTTCAATAATAATTCATTATTAGATATAATATAATTGAATACTTTTATTGCAGGAGGATGGTCTGGAGCATATGCACGTTATGGCGACAAATCCGACCACGGGGAGCATGGCATCTATTTGCGACCTCCTACAGTCTGTTTCATTCTGTATGATGGAAGAGAGGAGGCAAACACAGCTCCCAGCTCCATATCCAGCACCTACTCCACCACACATCACTGTTGACCAAGATGACCCACCCATTCCAGATTTTGTTTCACGTGGAAGACGGGGTAGAAACCGTGGTCATGGCAGAGGTCGTAGAAGGGATCATCCAGAAACAGTAGAACGTGATAGCGATGTGCATCCAGTGCCTCCCCCCATACAGTATCACCAGTCCCAAGATGAATACGAACATGCACCGAGTTCCTCTAATGTGCCACCCATGTCTTCTCATGTACCTTCAATGTATTATCCTTCCCAGAGTCAGTTCATGGGATGGACGCCTGGTTCAAATACGATGCCTTCATTCACTCCCGGTGCGTATGGTGTACCATTTACGCCGATAGGATCTATGTTCCTTGCATTTCCACCAGAGCCTACGCATGATGCTTCTACCTCTAGGCCGTTTCACACGTCAGGCGGCTCTACAGAGAATGTGTTTGCAGGATATAATCCTGGATTAGGATATGGCCAGGCTGGTGTTAGTCATTTTGGTCAGTCTGATCCTTCTGGTTCAATGGTGCAACATCCAGATGTCAGTGCGCCGACACAGGAGGATCTGGAGCATCAACAGTTCCTCGCACCGGGTCCATGGCAAGGTCGATTACGGGCTCCACATGAGAGGAGACATCGAGGGTGTGGGACTGGTGATCATGACTGACTGCGAGTTGAACATGTATGTATGAAGTGTTTCAATTAAAATCTTTTGATCATGTTTATGATTCACTTTCATTTTTTTCATTGCAGGTGTAAATTAAACATCACCCCTATGGAGCCTATGGAGGCACTGGAGGATGCTGATACTTAGTTTATTCCACATGTTAATTGGGTGAGTTTAATTTCTTAGTTTCACTATCATGACCTTGTTTGCAGTTGTTGTACAAGTCCTTTATTGTTTTTGTTGGATAGTTAGTTCATTATATTCTATGATATTGATTGAGTATTATGCTTCACTTTCATGTTGATCAGTTCATGTGTTAATTATACATGATATGTTCTTGTCGGAGAAAAGATAAAGCTGCTTCTGAGTTAAATACACATATCACTTTGGTACGTTAAATTAATTATCTTGATTTAATTATGCTTTAGCAAGATTTTGCTATGAGTTGAAATTGGGTTGATGTAAAAAGATGTGTATGAGTTAAGGTTGAAGTTTATATAAGTGTGATGTTTCTATTAACAGGTGGAATTAAACCCATATTTCAGGGGAAACTCTGCCGGATTTTTGGTATAAGTGGCAATGATTTACATTTCAACAGGTCAGCATTATTGAGGCACTTTTGATTTTAACAGTCGTTGACTCGTTGATTTGTTTTTCCTCGATAGGTTCTTGGTCATTACTCATCAGATGATAGCCTTTTGAAGTTGTAAATGACTACAGATGATAGAATAAGTTACGAAAAGACTGAAGTTGTCGGTATAGCATTGGAATTTTATGCTTCATAAGAGCAAATATATGAGTGGTTTCTCGTATAAAAAATTTATGTAATTGTTGTTTGAATTTGTAATTATTGGTGCGAATTTGTAATTAACATGTGTTGACTCAAGTGGCGCTTTGATTTCATATTGGGTTGATTTCATAATTTTTGTTAATTTATGGTATGATTATTTAGTTGAATTTAGTATTGAATGCATAATTATTGAGATTTTATATTTTTATTAAAGAACAAATATTTGTACACATCAATTAAAAAAATATTTCTTTGAACTAGAAATTAGGGGAGCACAGAAACTTGCATGATACAAGATATTGAATTTATTATTCAATCTCCATTTATATTATTTCAAATATTTTTTGGGTGAAAATTCTTAATAAATAGAATCAAGGAAGAAATTAAAATATTTTTTAAAAAATTATTTTTTTATAAAAATAAAAGTAATTTTTCATAAAATTTTATTAAGACTTTTATAAATATATTTATTAATATATTTTAATTTTTAATTAAAATTTAAATATAAAAATTAAATTATTTATTTTTATCTCTATTTATTTACGAAAACATACTTTATGTTGTTTGACTTTTCAAATTTTCGTAAAAATTAGTTTATATAATTTTAAATTATTTTATCAAAAAATATTTATTTCTTATTTTTAAAAAATATTATTAAAACATTTATATATAAATATTTCAAATATATTTTACTTTTAAAAAATTAAAATTAAATTAAAAAATAAATAAAATTCTATTTGTTTTAAATAGTTTAATTAACTAATAAAATTTTATGATAAGTAAAACTTAAGTTATCCACAATCATGAGTCATGATTCCGTCATATTCGGCTGACCAACTGTGAACTTTTACATCAACAGCAAAATTCTCCATAACAACCAATTTTAAAATTATATCAAATAATTTATAATGTAATTAAAAATTTTTGATAATGTAATAATTAACTGAATTTTGTATAATATTTATCTACTTGATTCCCCACCCATATAAGTTTTTTTATTGTGCCCCACCCTGCCACAAATTGAACAATGGACTCTGGACGTTTCTTTAATTTTGTTTGACCTCCAGTCCATCTCATTACGTATTCTAGAGAACCTCGGTCGTCCCTTCTTCCTTGTTCTAGAAATGTCAGGCACGAGAGGAAGTCCATCTGCTGCAGGCCAATAGTCAGGATGTCCAAGAGGATGGAACGTGTAGCCGTAACATTGGATTGTACGATCCAATTTATAATAGTCAAATACAAATTGTTCGTAGTCAATTGAATGTGACATGCATGCAGCAATAGCATGAGAACATGGTATTCTTATCTCCTGAAATTTGCCACAAGTGCATGTTTGATCCATGAGTTTGACCACTTGCTTTTGCCTCCCATTTGCAGTTATTATTTCGCAAACCATTATCTGACTATTGAATCGCCGGACTCTATGTCCATTTGCTTTAATTGCATTAGCACGCAGTGTGTCACTACAATACTAACTGAAAACATACCCTCTGCTTTGTTGTTCCAAAAATATTGTCCTCCGCGTATCAAAATAATGGACACATTGAAAAAATATTTTTTCAACCATTGTCGTTATTGGCAACGCCCGAAATCCTTTCATCATGCCGTTTAGCGATTCTGCCATGTTCGTTGTCATCACGCCATACCTCTGTCCACCATCATGCGATCTCGTCCATTTCTCTAAATTTATCTTAATTGCCCAATCGTATGATTCTGGGTGCACCTCCCGAATATTGTTCATTGCATCATAAAATTTTCTCTTCTGATTTTCATTTGCTGATATCCATAACAAGTTTATAAAAGTTAAATTACCACGAGTCATAAGTGACATTAAATTTAAAATATTAAGTAAACTTCGTATTAAAACATGACACATACCTGCCTTGCGCAACGCTTCCTTTATTGCTGCATTTTTGAATGTCTTATTATAATTACTCAGAACATGTCTGATGCAGAAACGATGATGACCAGATGGAGGTTGCCACCAATCTTTCTACATCGCCTTCAGAATTCCAGCATGGCGATCTGAAATTACACATAAATCTTCTCGATTGGTCACGAAGATCCTTAAGCAATCCATAAACCATGACCAATTGTCACCGTCCTCCTTATCAACAATGGCAAAAGCTAATGGAAATAGTTGATTATTTCCATCAAGTGCGGTTGCACACAATATACACCCGGTATATTTTCCGTACAAGAATGTCCCATCGATTGAGATAACAGGTCGGCAATGTTTAAATCCCTCAATCGATTGCTTAAAAGCCCAGAACATACGGTCAAACACACGACACATCGGATTTAATCGCTCATTTATCCAATGTGGATTATCTTCGATCATGTATACTGTTTCTGGGTTAAAATGATGAAGAGCAGTCATGAATCTACGCAAACGACTGTATAATTCATCCCAATCCCCATAAAGCTGTGCAATTGCCTTCTGCTTAGCTTTCCATGTTTTCTGATAAGACGGCTCGTACCCAAATTTATCCCGCACTTCAGCTTGTAGGGCAGCAATTTTTATATCGGGCTGTTGTTCAATTAATGCAAATATAAATGAACAAATGAAATTCTCATCCAATTGGCTATGGTTTTTTGTTACCTGAGGATTTGTACACGTGTGCGGTCCATTGTATCTCGTAATTTTCCATACATCCTCCCCTTCTTTCTTGGATGCTCGAAGCCTCCATGCACATCCACTGTCTTTGTCTTTGCACTTTATAGAATATGTCTTCTCCCTTATTTCATGATAATAGAATTGATGGTGATGTCTTAGATGATATTCTTTTGCAGCAGCAACCACTGCATCTCTCGAAGAAAATATCATCCCAACTGAAAACTCTTTAGAAGGATCCCAAAAGTAACGACCTTCTGGCTTATCATAAGGATCCACCCTCAGCAAATCGAAGTCTATTTCTGTATATGGCGGAGGATGAACAACAGGCACAATAGGATTAGGAAATTGTGTGTTGTAATATCGAGACTCACTCCCAATATCCTCCTGTCCATTATCATCATCATCATCCTCAGTAGACATCCATGAATCATCGTCGTCCTCATCCTCATCCTCGTCCTCGTACTCGTCCTCGTCCTCATTCTCTACTGTATTAGATAAATTAAATGACAGCCCTGCAAGACTATCACATAAACCATAATCATCAACTACATTATGCTCTTCACATGGTTCATCATTTGATTCAACGGCAGTTCCAGATGGACCAATATCAGCATCCTCATTTGTAGTATCAACACAACGAAGTATCTTAACATATATTTCTATACCAGGTATACCACCAATTTGATACTAAGTAATTAAACATACTAGACACATCATCTTCACCCCATATCTCCATACATTCAAATTGTAAGGATCCATCCACAACTGTAGGCTTTCTAAAACTAATCGTCTCTATAAATTCATTATTTTCGGATAATCCAATTGCACGAGCAATTTTACCGACCAATTGATTAAAACTTATTCGTTTACCCAATTGAATAATTTTTGAAAAACCTCCATCATAATCGTAACCATTACAACTATTTATAACATTACCATCCCAATGAATATTAGCATATGCAGGAACTGCCATTTCTCTGCAAAAAATAATAAATAATAAATAATTTTACCACCATTTACTATATACATAAAAAAAAATAAAAATTTAGAATATAAAATATTTAAAACTTACATGCGTTTCTTCTTTTGTATTCGAATCGATAAGAGTAGAAATAAAATTTTTGTGAGATACAATGTAAATTTTGAGTAACTTATGAAATAATGGATGGGGTAATTTATAGAGAAACCGGAAATGGAAGTGATGTATAGAGGGATAAAGTGATTAGTATGAGTGATTAGTAGGAGTGATTGTTGATTGGGAGTGATTGGTGGGATAATTTATAGAGAGACAAAAAATGTGAGTGATGAATAGAGGGATAGAGTGATTAGTAGAAATGATAGGCGATTGGGGGATGATTGGTGGGATTGGGGGGTGATTGGTGGGATAATTTATAGGCGGGAGTGGGTTCTAGTTCGACACCAACACTGTCGAACTAGACTCACAGGCTGTACAGAGCCACCAACATGCATGCAGGGCCACATGCATGCCCCTGCGTGCATGCAGGGCCACATGCATGCCCCTGCATGCATGCAGGGTACGGCCCTGCATCAGCTCTTCAGCACAGTGCCGAAGAGCTGATGCTATTAAAATAATTTCAAAATAAAATAATTATTTAAAATAAAAAAAAATATAATTACTTTATTAAAATAATTTTAAAATAAAAAAATAAAAAAATAAAATATATTAAATATTTTCAAAAAATATAATATTATATTTTTAACGTTATAATAAAAATAAAATTAAAAATGAGTTATTAATTTATTAATGGTTAAAAAATATATAATTTTAAGTATAAAAAATAAATTTAATATTAATATATTTTAATTAATATCAATAAATATATTTTAATTTAGTATAAAATTTTATTAATTTTTATAATTTTTTAAATATATATTTATTTTATAAATTTTATTTTCACAATGATGCTGCCGAACAAATTCCTGTAATATCACATTCATACATGCATGTGATACCACAGGAAAGTGTTCGCCACTGTAAGTGGCGAACACTTTTCCTGGTCACGCCTCGTCAGGAATCTCTGACGAGGCTTGTTTTCTGTGCATGTTCGCCACCTTAGGTAGGTGGCGAACATGCCATGCAGCAGAATTGTTCGCCACTTTAAGTGGCGAACAATTCTTTACGCCAGGCTGGCGGCCACGGGAGCAGATTGCACTGCTCCCATGGCTTGTTCGGCACTCAAAGTGCCGAACAAGTTCAGCAAAGGAGAGTTCGACACCCATGGTGTCGAACTCTTCCTTGTTCGACACCCATGATGTCGAACAACCGTGTTCGGCAGTCAGACTGCCGAACAGGGTCCGTTGATACACAGAATCCGAAAATATTTTCGGATCTTGCGTGTTTTTTAAAATATTTATCCATTTTTGCATGATTTGAAAAATTGCTCCAAAAAGTAGTTGAAATTGAATGAAAAAACTATTTTATTCACGGAAAGAAAATATGGTGACGTTTTAATAAATTTTTGAAAATACAGAAAATGACTTATAAATAATGACAATATCCATGAACTAAATAGTAAATTTTTCAAAAAATGAAAAAGGGTAATAATTGGGAAATTGCCCTCTACTCATAAATGTGGCTTCACCACTGATCAGCTTCTTCTGAGTTGATTTTTTTTATTTTTTAGATTAACTTTTTAGATAACCACTAATCAGTTCATCTAATTTAATTTTTTTTTTTTATCTTTTAGATTAACTTTTTTAGATATAGGTTTTAGTATTTGTGCAAAAAGTGACAATGAGAGAGGAAATGCGATAGTCATAGATTCAAAGTGATTGTGATGCATTGGTATATGTGTTTACAATTACGAAAAGAGCAATCTCGAATAAGAACTCATGGTAGATCAAATTAGGAGAGAACACTTTTCAGTTTAAGTCAAAAAATCGAAACAAACCAAATTTATTCAATTGGTTCGATTTTTCGGTTTGATCGGTTGGTTTGATTATCTTTTTAGAAAAAAAATTGATTTTTAGTTTGATTTATTTATGTTAAAAATTCAAAACCGAAAATAAAAGAAGTTTTCTCTCTTAGCCCATATAATTAACTAAGTAATCCTATCCAACCTAACCCAAACCATCCCACCCACCCCAATCCTAACTTAAAAGTTAAAATCTCAAAATCTAAACTATCTAAACCGTTCCTTATAATCTTTTTACCAAAACGCACAAAGCACCTCCACCCATAGCAGTTGCAGGCCTTCCATGACCATCGTCCCCTCTATGGAAGCAAGTTGTCGCCCCCTCTAACAATGCAAACGCAAGTTGCAAACGCAAGTCGCCACCGCCTCTCAATACTGTTCCAATGAGTTGGTGATAATAAAGGTTGGAGACTGTGTACATATCATTGTGTTGAGATGTATTGTTTTGAGATGGGGTTATTATATTTAGATGTTAAGCTTATTTGGATCTGTGAATTTATTGATTTGAGGTGTTTGTATTTGGGACTAGAGATTGAGGATTTGAGAATTAAGAATTTTAAAACCGGAGTGTAATTGGTTGAAATTATAGATTTATTTCTTGTAAAATTTACAGGTTTGAGATACGTTGATTTTTGAAATTTTAGGCGATGATTATTATATAATTTTTTAATCTACTTTATGTAATTTGTTTGGGATTTATAGTATTCCAATAGATTGAGAACTTATATATAAATTATAGGCTCTAATTCTATTTGTTATTTGTTTAACCTCACTTTGAAAACTCGTTGCAATGGAAATTCAAGGGATAGAATAATTGAGAATGAAATTAATATAGTTTTTGATAATTTTGTATCAATTTGATTATTCTTGCATATTGATTTGGTTTGGTTTAGATATTTAGGTGATTCAACTTTTTGATTTTTCAATTGCAAAACCAACTGAATGTTCACTTCTAAATCAAATAGGAGGTTGCGAGATATGTCTAGTGATTTTGGAATGGAAAAAGCCAAAAGGGGAAGAAAACCAACTTTGTTTATGGACATCAAATCTTCATAGAGTACAGGTTGATAAACAAAATTAAGCTTAACAAAACCAAATTGGATGCTCTTTTAAATTGAATAATTTAAATGAATTATAGAAAAATACTTAAATAAAAATTATTAATAATGAAATTTCCTCTTATTCCCTCGTATGGATTTCTTAATGCTTGATTTTAAAAAAATATATATAAAATAAAGTGAGAATAATTAAAAATTTATCGAGATGGCCTAATGAAGACCATTTGATATTCAAGTTAGAATTAACACAGATTAAAATTTTAATAATAAGAAATGCCAAGAAAAATAATATGAAAGAAAAGAAGAAAAAGAAGCTAAGAAAAAGAGAGGGGAGGGGATGGGAACCCTCTTATCAAGGTTTGCTGACCTAGGAAAAAGGAGGCTCTATACTTTACCTATATGTTTTGAGGCCTTTATCTTACCTATATGTTTTGGTATATTTTTTGATGAGTCTATTTTTTAGTTAAAATAATATTATAATTTTTATATATTATCCGTTATTATTTAATTCTATTAATTATATTTTTTAAATCATATAAAAATGAAAATGGAACTAAAAAAATATTTTTATTCTAAAAGGAATAACACAAAAAGAATACAAAATTAACTTTTCAATGTATATTGAGGGTAATTTTCTACTCAAATGAAAAGAGAGAGGGAGAGAGAAAGAATCAAACTTCTCTCTAACTTTAGATCTATCCTCCATCTACCATATTTAATGAATTGTTCTTTTGTCCCATTTGAGATCTTATTCAAAGAGTGGGTTTCACTCCATCTTCAAGTGAAATTGTGTATAGATTTTGATTTTCTTTGTGGCTAGATATGGAGTTTTTAATTAAACCAGGAGATTAATAGAATCAACGAAATAGCTTCTCATAGTGAAGGCGAAGGCTCTGCATATGGTTTTCTTTGTGTTGTTTTGTTGTTTATTCGTAGCACTTGCATTTCATGGAGATTATCTTTGGCATTGACACCTTTTAAGGATGTCTACAATGTTGTTGGTTGTAGAACTCAATTCCATAAAGCCTGTGAGATTGAGAAGAGTAAGAGCTTTATCTTTCCCCTTGACGAGATTCTTCATTCTTTGTTATTCTGTGCATTTTGAGAGGATGGGTAATTTAACTTCAGCAAGAGATTCATCTTAATGTAATCATAAGCTTTTGGGTGTCTATCGCTCTAAGATCTCTTACGTTTTTGCTTTTTTGTTTGTGAAACATTAGTTATGACTAAAAAAGCTGCTAAACAGTGAGAACAATGTTGTAAATGGTAAGATATCTTTCGTCATGGATCAATCCAACAGTATAGGGTTTATTTTACTGGGTAATGTATATTTTATAATAAGATATTAAAATTATAATATTATATATAAAATTAACTTAATTAGTTTTTAATTTATTACTTGTAAATAATAAATTAATTTATAATTATAAAAATTAAAAAATATAAATAAAAAACAAATCACTAAAAAAATAAATAAACATATAATATTACATATTCATATCACTTAAAGATAAAATATTCTTGTTAGTTTTATAGCAATACACAATTAGGAATGAGCAGTATTCAGTTCAAATCGAAAAAATGGACCGAACTAAATTAATTTAAAAATTCAGTTTAATTTTTTATTTATTTCGATTCGGTTCGGTTCGATTTTTAATTTCAAAATTTTCAATTATTTCAGTTCGGTTTGATTTTTAATTTCAAAAATTTCAGTTATTTTGATTCGATTCGATTTTAATTAGAAAAAATTAAAAAAATCAAATTAAATCGATTAGTGATAATAATATATTATTTTTAATAATATAGGTAGATTAGATTATATTAAAATTAAAATATTTCAATTAAATTTTAAAATATTAAAAGTAAAGTATAAAAATAAAAAATTTATTAAAAATTTAAATCGATCAAACCAAATCAAATCGGACTGATTTAATTTAATATTCATAAATTTTAAAATTTTAATTTTCGATTTATTCAATTTAATTCAATTTTAAACCAAACCGATGGATGTTAACCCCTGTACACAGCTCCTTTCTTCTTCTACTTGTAACCCTATGATCTTCTGCTCCTCTTACAGAGGCTTATAAATCTGATGAATTTTTTTGTTATAACTCACCTTCTGATTTAAAACACTAAAATTATAAAAGTAAAAATATTAGGTAGAATAATTGTTATATGGGTATTTATATATCAGAAAATAAAGATAAAAATTGATATATATGAGAATAATAATAAAGTTGATATGATATTAAAATAGGTTATTTTAATTCAAATATAGAATTAATCTAATTTATAAATTATAAACATTACAACTAATAAATTTATTATATTTTATAATTAGATTTAAATAAAAATTTAATTAAATTAAAATATTAAATAATAGTAAATTTATTTTTTATTTTTTAATTAATTATAATAAAAATAATTGTGAAATTTATCTCATAAAATTTCAAATATAAAAATTATTTTTACAATTAATAATATAATTTTAATTTATATATTATTAATTTTTTTACAATATAAAAAATCTTAAATTCAAATGAAGAATTACTTACAATATAATAAATCGTAACAATATAAATTTAATTTAAAGTTTTTAAATATTAATAAATTCATATATTTTATTATTTTCTTAACTATTTTTTAAAAATAATTTAATAAATAAAAAAATTCCTCCATTCAATATATAGTATAGATAAATTATAAAAATTACAAAAGTTAGATATATTTAAGTGAAATGATTTTTAAATTATTAGTTCACTAAAAAATTAGTGATTTATTGTACTTTTTATTTTAATTTTTTTATTTCATTAATATTTTTAATATTCATTAATTAAATTTAACTTCTTATTTTAATTTATACTTCAAAAATATAAATTTATTATTTTAATAATCTTCTTATTCTTTATTTAATATTTAAACATGTTATTTTAATAATTTTTATTTTAAAATTAATTTAATGATATTTAAATTAATTTAAATCTTTACTTTAAACTTTCTTAATAAACTTTAAAATTAATTTAAAATAAAAAAATTATAATATAATATATATCCTTATTTAAAAAAATTAATCTTATTATATTTTTTTATATTTTTAAGATTTCTTTAACTAACTAAAATTAATTTTTAAAAAATATAATTTTCATCTGTTTTAAAAATTAAATTTTAAGTAATAAAATTATCAACTACTTAAATTATTAAATTAATTAATTTATAAATAATTTAAAGTTTTAAAGGCATTATAGGAAATTTCATTATTCCCCTCTTCCACTTTTATATATAATATAAATATTAATTTTACATAAATAATTATAATTAAAATTTTTTTAAAATAAAAATATTGACATTAAAATTATTAATATTTATAGTAGAAAATCTATTAATTATATTCGGTCATTTTAATAAATTAAATAAATTAAAATAAAAATATAAAATAATATAATTTTCATATGTGAGTAGTTATTATTCTTTTCATCTCATAATTTTTATTAATCTTTTCTTTTTTAATTATTTTAAAATTATTATTCATTTCTTTATATTATAATAATATATAAATGGACTATGATAACTTTATTTAATTTTATTTTATTAAAAAAACTTTTTAAAATATTTCTTAATATTTAATAATTTAATATATTTAATATGAATATAATTAGAAAATTAATAAAAAATTATATATTTTTTAATATATATAAAAAATAAAATAAATAAAAATTATGAGATGGAAAATATTACTATTATTATAATAATGTAGTATTTTATCATACTTTTATAATTATATATATTATATCATATAAATAAATAAAAAAATTTAATTATTTTTTAATAAAATTATATTTATAATCATGGTCTTACAAAAATTCCAATCCAATAGTTTTATGGCTTTTTTTAATTAGCTTAAAATTATTAGGAGTTCTATTTATAAAAAATTATACTTTTATTAGGATTATATTAAATATACGTAAAATAATTTTAAATTTTAATTTTTAATTTTATATTACCACTTAATTTTTTAAATATTAAAAATATAACGATATTTTATTCGATTTAAAAATTTACCTCTCAATTCTACTTTTATATATATTATAGATAAAATTGCTTTAAATTCAAGAATGAAAAGTACTAAATTTAAAAGTATATTATAAAAATAATCAAAATATAATTTTTAATTTATAAATTATAAATTTCAATTAATTAATTGGGTTGACTCAAGTTTATATTTTAAATTTTAAAACCTATAAATATGGTCTATTTTTAAGAAAAACTTTTTTAGAGACGAAAATGAAATTTGACATATATAACGTTCTTTTTAAAGATAATTTTCTATGAAGGATTTTAAATTATAGGTTATAACATTTCAAATAGGATATAAGTTGTAAATTTATAATTTAAGTTTTTCCCTATAATTTTTTCAAAGACAAAAATGAAATTTTATAAATGAAGTGCTTTTAAAATTATTTTTCAGCATAATAAAAAATTTTAAAATGTAAGTTATAAGGGTTCAAACTGATTGAAATTTTGAATTTTGTAGGCTAAATTATAAATTTTTAAATATTTAATAAAAAAATTTTACCCCTTAAATGGACTTTAGATGGCAAAAGAAGAGAAAAGGGGAGACAAAAGTACTTTTCAACGGTAAAAAATGGACTTTATGCAACTGAATATCTGTTTTATAAGGGTTTGAATTTCTTATCTCTAAACGTTTTGGCATCTGAATTTTAAAGTTTGGCTGTCGAATTTGAGTACTTATAAAAATGATATAATGGTTATTTTAGTACATAAATGACTTATATTAATGCACTCTCAACGGTTATATTTATGTTAGAATTATGAATATAATGTGCTTTTCACATTGAAAAAGTTATAACAACTATTTGAACATATATTTGAGATTAAAAGTACTTGTCATTCTTTCCTCTTAAAACGTTGAGTCATTGCATTAATTTTTTAAAAACTAATTTTTATACTATAATTACTTTTTGCTTTGAGATTGAAAGAAAATTATTGAGTGAATTTATTATATTAAACGTGATATAGATCATATATTTGCTTTTGTGAGAAAAATAGATTATAAAGAATAAGAGCTTTACTCTAAAATTATAAGAATATTTTAATATTCACTCAAAAAAGATTTAACAATAACGTTGAAGTTTCAAAAGAAGAAGAAGAGAATGTAGGCATGAGATAATTGAATCTCTATAAATTATTGTGTTTTTTTATATTTCATTTTCTTTCTATTTTTTTTAACCTGTGCCTTTAACTTTTAAATTATTTATAAATTCAATTTATTCTCTTTTGATTTTAAGGTTCAATTAAAGTATTTCAAACTTGCTAAGGTCAGATTTTCCTATACTTCCAAAACAACGTATTAGTGCTAATTAATAAATTTGATTTACTTTTTAATGATAGTTGAGTCTCTAGTACTCGGACCGCAGTCAAGTCCACATTGAAAGACCATGTCGTAATCCATCAAAATCCAATACACACATTTGTCTTCTAGCACACAATTCAGGCCACGCTCGAACAGGCCGGACAGAGTAGAACTCGAGTCCAATGGGAAGGGATCCAACTTAAATGATTTGAGGGCTTTTTGTAAAAATAGGGTCGGGGCTACTTTTATTTGTGAATTTGGGGTTGAGAAGATTTTATTTGCGATTTTGGGGTTCGGCTGCCACGTGGCAGCCGAAAATGACGCCTGGCACCTCTTTGACAGGCGCTAGAGCCTGGCGCCACTTTGACTCTTTGACAGGCGCCAGACTTTTTTTTTTTTTAAATGTGGTCTGGCGCCACTTAAAGTGGCGCAAGACATTTTTTTTAAATATTAATATATTATAATAAAATATTTATATTATATTAATTTTTTTATTTATATTATATTTTTATAATAATAAATATTTTTTTATAATTTTAATATATTAATATTTAAAAAATTTTATTATTAATATTTAAATAAAAAATTACTGAAATTATATTTCAGGATTATAAAATTGATATTATGTTGCGATTAGGTGGATAAATTTTTTTATTATTTTAATATATTAATACAGTAATTCTATAATTAAATAATATTAATATTTTTATATACGTTTAATGTTATTTTATAATTTTATAAAATACTAAGACTAGTTATAAATAATTATTATATTTTATAAAAATATTTTTAATATGTAAGAATACTATAAAAATTAATAGTAAAGTGATTCTACACAAAAATATTTAGAATTATAATATTATCTATTAAATCTATATAAGATAGCTTTATTGAATTAATTACGTAATTTAGTTATTTTTTATTTTAATAAATTATAAACAATTTGTATAAAATATTTAAAAATATTATATTATCTTATTATTAAATGTTATATGAGAACTGAGTTGTTTATAATTTATAAAAAAAATAAATAAATTAATTAATTTAATTATAAAATAAATTAATTAGATCTATTATATTTAATAAATTATAAATAATCAAGTGATCGTATATAATATTTAATTATTATTTTTATTAATTATTTAAATTACATTATTGTTTATAATTATAAAAATAAATAAATAAATATTAATATTTAAAATTATAAAAATTAAATTTACTTTTTATTAACTGCTATTTAGAATTATAAAATATTATTATAAGCCACTTAAATGTTGCATGCGATCACTTGATTGTTTATAATTTATCAAATATAATAAATTTAATTAATTTACTTTGAATTAGATTAATTAATTATTTTTTTAATAAATTATAAATAACTCAATTCTCCTATAACATCTAATAGTAAGATAATATAATAATTATTTATCCATCTAATCGCAATATAATATTAATTTTATAATCCTGAAATATAATTCCAGTAATTTTTTATTTAAATATTAATAATAAAATTTTTTAAATATTAATATATTAAAATTATAAAAAATATTTATTATTATAAAAATATAATATAAATAAAAAAAATTAATATAATATAAATATTTTATTATAATATATTAATAATTAAAAAAAAACAATTTAAAAAAAAAATTGTCTGGCGCCACTTAAAGTAGCGTCAGATCACATTTAACAAAAAAAAAAAAAGCCTGGCGCCAGGCTGTGGCGCCTGTCAAGGAGGCGCCAGGCGTCCTTTTCGGCTGCCACGTGGCAGCCGAACCCCAAAATTACAAATAAAATCTCCCCAACTCCAAATCCGCAAATAAAAGTAGCCCCGACCCTAATTTTACAAAAAGTCCATGATTTGATGGGTTAGCGGGAAAATAACCCTGCACGTCCAGAATCACGACAACTCATGCACCAAATGGAATTAAATAGTCTGACGTATATCTATATGTACAACTCTGTATCATAGCGGTTACACGAGGAAGGGGTATTGAAGAGGGGACTCACACACATACCCTAATCCTACCCTTTATTGGATATCAGCTTATCACCTTTAATTATTTTTTTTTAATAAAAATCAAACTGAATTGAATCGAAATAACTAAAATTTTAATTAAAATCGAATTGAATTTAAGTGAATTGAATATAAAATCAAATTGAATTTTTGAATTAATTCAATTCGATCGATTATTTCGATTTGAATTAAAAACTGCTCATCTTTATATATTTTTTATTTTTATTAATAGAATTTAAATTTTCTAAAAAGAAAAATTAAATAAATAAAAAACTCATATATATGAGTAGGGCCCTATAGAATTTTTAGGTTAGAATTGAAGGATCATATTAAAATTATAGTATATAATATGTTTTTCTTCTCTCTTCCTCTCCACCATTACATATCTTTAAATGATCATTTATAAGTTTCATAGTTGTAGCCATTCTTATTATAGGAAAAATAGTATTGATATAATTAGCATAGAGTACAACACTTATATAGATAGGTTACAGCTAAGAATGCGTAAAATATGGAATACAAATTACAGCTATACAAATTACAACTAACCTAGATAGGATAAGTAGTTAGAGCTAGGCTTTATCCTTAATACGCCCCCGCAAGATGAAGGTTCCATCGGAAACGCCAATCTTGGATCGAAAATACTGAAACTGTAATCGTCCAAGAGACTTTGAGCTAATGTGTTGTACTCGAAGCTGTCCAGCTTGTATACGTTCCCTGACGAAGTGGTAGTCCAATGCAAGGTGTTTCATCTTGGTGTGATATATTGGATTGGCACAAAAGTATGTTGCTCCAATATTATCACAATGAAGAACTGGAGATTTATTAATAGGCAAATGCAAATCTTGTAACAAATTCTGAACCCAAAGCATTTCGGCGGTAGCATTGGCCAAGGCCTTGTATTCGGCCTCAGTTGAAGATCGAGAAACAGTCTTCTGTTTGGTAGATTTCCATGAGATAACATTAGACCCAAGATACAAGACATATGCAGTAGTGGACCGACCTTGCTCAAGAGTACCACCCCAGTCACAATCGGAAAACGCAGTTAATGTATGTGAAGAGTCCGAACGAAGATATAATCCATAATAAATTGTACCTTTCAAGTATCGCAGGACACGCTTCAATGCTTGGAAATGCCTCTGTGTTGAGGCATGCATGAACTGCGAAAGTCTATTAACCGCAAAGGAAACATCAGGACGAGTGATAGCTAAATATTGCAAGGCACCAACTAGTTGCCGATAAACTGTAGAGTCTGCCGATGGTGATCCATCACATAGTTCAAGTTTCTCACTAGATAAAGGTGTACTAGCCTCCTTAGCACCAGCCATAGCAAACTTAATGAGTAAATCATGAATATGCCGATGTTGAGAAAGAAACAGCCCTGTAGAGGTCGGAATAACCTCAACACCTAAAAAATGATGTAAAGAGCCCAAGTCTTTAATAGAAAACCGAGCAGCCAACTTGGACACACATTCATCCAAAAACCTCGTGGTATTGCCAGTTAACACAATGTCATCAACATATATAAGAAAATAAGCAAGAACATCTTTGGAGTGATAAATAAAAAGAGAAGCATCTGCATGCGATTTTCAAAAGCCTTGAGAAAGCAGGAATGTGGTAAGTTCAATATACCAGGCTCGAGGAGCCTGTTTAAGACCATAGATCGACTTACGTAATCGACAAATATAATTTGGAAAATTAGAATCAATATAACCTGGAGGCTGCTCCATGTATACTTCTTCATGAAGAGTGCCTTGAAGGAAGGCATTAGTAACATCAAGTTGCCGTAAAGTGAACAGGTTGGATTGCTGAAGAAGATAATAAATCAGTGACTGGCAAAATGCTTTGTAAAGTAATTACTGAACCATCCTCAGGCGAAGCCACCGAAGTATGTCGCTGTCCAGAATTGAGAGGTACTACCGGGGCTGCCACAACAGTATCAGATAAGTCTACTGATTCTTGGAGAATAGAACCCACTGGCTGTGGCGAAATAAAAGAAGAAACCTCTTGAAACCCAGCCGAAGTACCTGTGCAGGGGGCAGCAGAAAATAATGTAGAAAATTGAGGAAAATTAGTGCAATCTTTGGACAGAAAAACATGCTCAACGAATCGAACATGACGGGAAAGATATAGCTTCTTAGTGATGGGATCGTAACACCGATAAGCAGATTGAGTAGTAGAATATCCAAGAAAAATGCATGGCTGAGATCGAGACTGCATTTTAGAAGAAACATAAGGACGCAACCAAGGGAAACAGAGACACCCAAAAGATTTTAGACGAGTGAAATTAGGAGATCGACCAAACAATTTAAAATACGGTGTAGTAAATGAAATAGCAGAAGAAGGCAAACGATTTATCAAATAGACAGCCGTAAGAAAAGCATAGGACCAAAATTCAATTGGCAGAGAAGAAAAATATAATAATGAAAGACCTGTTTCAACAATGAAACGATGTCTTCTTTCTGCTGTTCCATTATGTTCCGGGGTGTGTGGTGGAGAAGTATAATGAGATATTCCGCAGGAAAGAAAATGAGGCTTTAATTTTTGATATTCCCCTCCATTGTCTGTAAAAACAGAGATTATTTTTGTTTGGAAATAATTCTCAACAAGTTTCTAAAAATGAATAAAAAGATCATGAGCATCAGACTTTTTCTTCATTGGATATAGCCATGTGTATTTGGTATAATGATCAATGAATGTAATATAATAAATATAGCCATCAATGGATGGTTTCGTTGGTCCCCATACATCAGAATATACTAGTTGTAAAGGCTTAGAACTAGTAAGAGAATTAACAGCAAATGGCAACTTATGACTTTTATTCATTAAACAAGAAACACAATGAAAATTTGACACAGACTTAGACAATGACTCATGACCCATATTGTGAAGAGCTAAGCTAAAAAACTTATTGGAGGGATGGCCAAGCCTGTGATGCAAAGCCGAAAGAGAAGACACACTAGCAGTATTCAATTGTAACTTAGAACGACTTTGAGAAAAATTTGCACTGTAAATGTCATCAATGTTCTCGCCCCGTAGAAGAACCACCCCCGTGCACAAATCCTTCACAAGAAAATACAGTGGAAAGAATTCCACAGAAACATGATTAGTCCGGCAAAGTTTAGCAATTGAAATTAAATTCTTGCGCAAATTCGGCACACAAAGCACATTTGAAAGAGACAAATAGTGATTTTTAGCTGACAGAGCAGTGTAACCAGTATGAGTAACAGGCAAGAGTTTACCATCACCAAGTTGAATTTCATCTGGCCCTCCATAATCCGTATAACCCTGCAAGGAAGACGGATTAGAAACAATATGGTGAGAAGCTCCACTATCAAACAACCATTGTTGAGGTGATGTGGTAGACATAGCAGTCGTAGCATTCACCGACGAAACAACATTGGAAGCTATGGAGGAATTTGTGGAATCTGTTCGCACCACAATATTGTTTTCCCGAAGAAAACGTGCTAGCTTACGGCATTCAGCAGCAACATGCCCAACATTCTCACAAAACTGACAAACAGTAGGAGATTGATAAGAACCTCGTGTATTGTTCTGAAATTGATAAGAACGACCTCCACGATTTCTGCGTGAGGACTGATTGGAACGACCTCCACCATTCTGTTGCAGTGAACGATTTCCAGTCCTAGCAGTATAATTAACAGTAGCAATAGAAGGAGATGAAACAGGTGGATCTTTGTCTTTTAAAGATCGTTCATGATCAGTAAGCTTTTCAAACAAATCAGAAAAGGAGATCGCCAATTCTCTAACCTTTAAGGCCGCAACAATGGAGCTATAATCATCACCAAGCTGTGTAATAATATGAACAATCAAGTCTTCATCACTAACAGGATTCTGAGTGAGAGCCAATTCATCAGCAATGGCACGCATCTCATTCATAAATACTGCAATAGATTTCGAACCCTTGGGATTTTGAGCAAGCTTTGTCTTGAGTGAAAGAATACGAGATCGTGAGACTTTAGCAAAGCTCTGGTGAAGCCGATCCCATGCCTCTTTTGCTGTGTTCGCTGAGGAAATTAGAGGCTGAATAACCTCAGAACAGCTACCAAGAAGAGCACTAACAAGGATGTGATCTTGTCGAAACCAGAGAGAATATTCTGGGTTTATAGTTTTGTCTTTATCAGTAAGAAATTCAGATGGCGATGTTTTAGATCCATCAATAAAACCAAGCAAATCGAGCCCAATCAATGTTGATTGAACTTGTTTTCGCCAAATAGGAAAGTTTTCCTGAGTGAGTTTGATAGGGAAGTGTGTAGGAGCATTGAGTTGAATAACAGAAGAAAGAGATGAAGAAGCCATAAGAAAAGAGAAACAACTGGATCTAGAAAAACCTCGTTAGAGTATTGTTAATGGCTCTGATACCATATAGGAAAAATAGTATTGATATAATTAGCATAGAGTACAACACTTATATAGATAGGTTACAGCTAAGAATGCGTAAAATATGACAAATTACAGCTATACAAATTACAGGATAAGTAGTTAGAGCTAGGCTTTATCCTTAATACTTATATCAGTTTTCTTTTATATATATTTTTCTGTTTTTTATATTTTTATATATTTTTTTTACATAGTGCTCAATCTCGAAATCCTGCAATTGAGCTTCACCACTCCACTCTCCTTTGTTTAAATGTTTTAAATACTAAAAAGCATGGTAAAAAAAATTTACTTATAAAAATATATAAAAAATAAATTATAGTATAAACATTATGATTAATTTTATGATCTTTACTTAATAAAATGTTACTTAAATTTCAATTAAATACTTAACTTTTTACTTTATCGATCAGTTAATTGGACTGGATTGATTTTAAAAATATTAATATATATACATTTGAGTGTATTTAATAAATTTAATAATATTCGGTTTAAATTGAAAAATTAATTGAACCGATTAATTTTAAATATTTAATTTAATTTAATTTTTTATTTAATTCAATTTAATTTAATTTTAAATTTTTAAAAGATTAATAATTTCAATTCAAATTTATTTTAAATAAAAAAAAATTTTAATTAGACCAAATCGAACCGACTAACTCAGTTTCTTACCCTAATCTAAAAGAAGTCGCTAACTCGCTAGCCGCTATGCCTCACCTCACCTCAGTGTCTCTGACTTTGAGCTCCAGCAGTTCGCCTCCGGTTTCTCTCTCCACACATGTATCTTGCGCCTGCGCCTTCACTCTTCTCCGGTCTCCTTTGAATTTCGACATTGATATCGTCACATCGACTGCGCTGGGCTAGAGGTGAGCAATTGGAGCCCTACACAGTTCCACTCCGTACTCTCATATCAGTTCAATTGATCGAACCCATGGAATCGAACTGAATTAAATATTCAGTTTGTTTCAGTTTTCAATTTGATTTATATAAAATTTTTTAATTTAATTTTTAATTATTTTAATTTAATTTAATTTTAAGTTAAACTAATCGAATACTCACTTATACATATTTTAAATTTTATTAATTATTATTTAAATATTTATAAAATATATATTTTTATTTTATAAAATTTACAAGACAATTAATTTAAAGTATAAATATAAAAAATTAAAAGTTTTTAATAAAAATAATTAAATTATTATAAATTTATATTTTCAACCATTTTCGATTTTAGTTTAACGGTTTAAATTGAGTCGATTTAAAAGGGTTACACTCGGGCCGGGTCAAAGACCAATCCGGCTGAACAAATTGGAGCTTTGATCTCAACCCATAGTTAGCTTCTCCTCCGGAGACTTCTTCCTTCTTCATCAACTGAAACAGAAGAAGCTTCAATCTTCACTTCCTGCAACAACTAATACATACACTGAATTCTAGATCCCCACCCGTTCAAACCCTAGAAACCCTAAGAAAGAAACCCCACAAATTCTTTGAACAGAACCACTCTGGATCGCCCCCGCCTCACAATTTCAGATCCACAACATGTCCTGCCTGGCCCTCGCTCTCCAACCCGCCAACGGATCCGACATCCTCATCCAGACCCGAGAGTGGTTCCCGCCTGCACGCGCCCTTGTCGCCACCTCCGCCTTCCGGAAAACTCGCTTCGCATTTGCCGCTTCCAAACTTAACCCTAACAACCCCAATCACTATTCCGACGATTCCGCTGCCGACTCCATCGGTGATGACCCCCTTGCCGCCTCTAGCGGTCAGCTTATTGTTGGCGTTGAGAGCCGTTACCGTGTCGTGTACCGACTAGTCAACGGAATCTACGTGCTGGGCATCACCACAGCCGATCAGGACAATTCCATCAACGTATTCGAGTGCATCCACATTGTGAATCAATCGGTAAGCGTCATTGTCACTGCTTGCCGCGGCGTGGATGTCACACCTGAAAAGCTGAATCGGAAATATGCGGAGATCTATATGGCGTTGGATATTGTACTGCGTGGTGTGAGCAATATTAGGCTTGCGGCTATGCTCGCGTCGATGCACGGAGATGGAATTGCTAAAATGGTTCACTCTCTTTTAGATACAGAGAATAAAATTCGAGGGGCTGAAACTTGGCCTGCAGTGGAAGTGCACGCTGCTGAGCATCAGGCCAGCATAGAGGCATTTTCCAATGTAAGATTTGAGTTGCCAGCAGAGACGATTGCAGCGGGCGATGAGGTTGCGGCAAGTCTTGCACCTGTGGCAAGTGAGCAACAGGATCAGAAGCCAGAGAAACAGGAGGAACCTGAGGCACCAAAAGATCCATTCGCGGCAAGTGATTCACTAAACAAACAGGAAGATTTGGTGGGTGAATTTAAGAAGGATAAGAATCAATCCACTGATTTATCACTTGCATTGGCGGGGCTGGAGGTGACGACATTGCCACCTGCAGAGGCAACACAAGCTACACATATAAATGTGGAGGGATTTGAAGGGGATTATGGTGGTATTGAGTTCAGCAGCGAGCAAGCTTCTTTAGGAGAAACTTTTGAAGGGTTCAGTGATGCTTGGGGTGGAGGATTGGACGCATCAGAGTTTGTTGGACCAAAGAAAATTCCAAAACAACAAGGTCTTGGTGGACTTGAATTGCTGCAAACTGGAGATAGTGGTGATAAGGCTGCTGCAGCAAAGGCTGCAAGTGGAGCGGCAGGCACTCCTCTTGAGAATCTTTTGGTTCAGAGAACTGAAATGAAAGGTCCGGAAATGTACATTGTTGAAGAAATTAACGCAGAGTTTAGGGAGTCATTGCTTGCAAGAGTTGGATTAATGGGTGTTGTTTACTTGAGAACATTGCCGCCAAAAACTGCAGGTGATAAAGAAACTGAGTTTTCATTTCGGGTTGATAACACAAGTGCAGTTAAAAGATTCATTATGCAGAGTTCAAAGGTTAGCAGCCTGGGTAATGGGATGTTTCATGTGAGGACTGCACCATCTGACGAGCCTTTACCAATATTGAAGTATAGTCTGCTACCTAGGTTAACCCCATTGCCATTGAGAGTTCGTCTTATACAACGTCGTAGTGGGACTTTACTTTCCATGATGATTCAGTATGCTTCAAACCCAGACTTGCAAGTGCCACTTAGTGATGTAACATTTATTTTGAAATTACCAGTTGACCCAACATTGTTGAAAGTTTCGCCTAAAGCTGTGTTGAATAGGGCTGAGAGAGAATTAAAATGGCATGTGCCAGAGATTCCACTCAAAGGTTCTCCTGGGCGGTTGAGGGCAAGGATACCTGTGGATTCTAGTGAGGGAGAGGGTGATGAAGAAATTGAGGCATTTGGTTATGTTAATTTTTCCATGCAAGGGACTACGTTATCTGGGGTCTGTCTACAGCCTGCTACTGAGGGTAAAACAGACTTTTATGAGGTTAGTCACACATATAAGAGTGGGGTTTATATGTGCAATTGACAAATAAAATGATATGGACTCTTGGTTACAGATTGTGCTTCAATTTCTGTTCTTTCTGTTAAAATAATTTTTTTTTTGTGGTTTCTGTTTGCTTGTAGCATTCTTTGATATTTTGAGTTTGTAACTTAGATTGAAATTTACGTGAAAATTGGTGACTATATTAGCTGGTGATTTTTGTTAATGAAATCTTTTTCTTTTCCCCTCTTGTGCCCTTTTCTCCTTTTTCCCTCAAGTTCATTAGTGCTTATGTGATTCAAACAATGGCCATATAATCATTTTGCTCTGAAATATGGATATGTCGTTGGTAGCTAGCTACCAAATGAATTTTGCCTTCCCTTTTTTCCTTGGAGAGCAAAACGTGAGAAGTGATCTAGTTACTTGAATGTTGGTCTTGTGTAGCTGGATTCACTAGGTTACTTGCTGAATGATGTAACAAGTCTGGTAACACAATCATGTGCTAGTTTATCAGTAGAAGATTTATCTACTTTTGTAAAATAACAATATTATTGTAAGAGTATAGTTACAGAATCTGGTATTTAAATTTATTACTCGCAAGAGATATTAAAACGTATCATTGGATCCGCACCTACAAATTTGAGCTTTAGGGTGAATGAATCTTTGATTATGAAAGCCTTATAATTGGAAGGTATAGAGTTTAAATCATAGATAAATCCCTGGTATTGATTGAATTTCAGCACAAGGTAGTGGTGAGCTGTGCTTGTCCACTCTTCAACCCTTTAAACTTGTGATGGGCTGTTGGAAAGATTGAAAAGCCCATTCTCCTCCTTCACCTATAAGCTTGAGTGTTAAAGTTGAGTGGTTCCTTAACTTTATTAAAGCAATGCTAATTGTATCCATCATGTATTGTCAAGGAATATAGTTTGGAAATCCTAGAGTGGCAGTGTTTTAGAAAGTTTTTTTTTCCATAGTCATTAAAGGTGCTCCTTAGGCATGCCTAAGGCTCACCAGGCTCCAATCCCAGTGTCTCTTAGGGGAAAGTTAGGTGATAGTGAGTCGGCTCTTCCCTTATATGCCTAGGTAAGTGCCTGTCTCTAGGCTTAAGGCTCTAGAAAGGCATGCTGTTTCTATTTCCACCTTCGTCAAGCATTTCCATTGGTGAAAACACTACCATTCGATCCTAAATTTGCTAATGTACCATAATCCAATATTTATGCATTTAGAAGTTTTTAGAATTTAGTATATTTGGCATAGTTATTAAAGGCTCAAGGTGCACCAATGGGATAAGAGGTTTTGGAGGTTCTAGGTGCAGGTGTGCACTTGAGCGAAGCGAGGCTCAAAAGTAATAAATAAAAATAAATTATTTAGTACTATAAATTTATTTAGGATATTTATGAATTATAAATACCACAAATTTAGCTAATATATTATTAATTGCATATAAAAATACATGTATTTTATTATTTATTTTATTATATTTTGCTATTTAAGTGCACTATTATTACCATTATCGAGTGAAAATGATTATTAAAATGCATTACATTAATTTTATTTTTAATAAAATATAATGTTAAAAAAGACAATTTTGATTATCTAGTATATTAAAATTGTATGTTTTACTGTATATTTAATTTTCAGATTATTTTATATGAATTTCATAAATTTATTATGAACTATATATTTAATATAAAAATAGTTTTAACATTTAATTTATAAAAAGAATTAAAAATACATGAGAATTGAAAATTATTTAGTACTTGCAGCCCATTCCAATCTATTGAAGAAAATTACTGTAGGGTTAGGCACTTTTGCTTGTTCTACATTATAGGTGGCACCTTTGCATGTTAAGATAAGAACTGAACTGAACTGAACTGTAGAAGAAAGCAAAGAACAACATATCACTTGCAGAGAGCCAGAGACCACAAAAAGCAGAGGAGGAAATCAAGACTTGAAGAAGCAGAAAAACAGAATGGGTAGATTGTCTTCAAGAAGGAGCAGAAGGGCAAGAAGGAAGAGAAGAGGATAAGAAAGAAGAGAAGGGAAGAAAAAACCTAGATGATGTCTTCAAGAAAAAGCAGAAACACAAGATGAGAAAAAGATGAAGAAAGAAAGTAAAGAATCTGGATTTTCTTCTGCCCATGCGAAGTTTGGACCGTTTCTTCTCCTTCTCTTTCTTTTTGTTTTTTTTTTTTTGCTTGTTCCAATGACTTCGATCGCATGGGAGTGCCTTGGCCATCTGGGCTCACCTTAGGGTGATTACTCCCAATCTGAAGCACCCCTTTTCCCTTCTGCATAGAGGGTGTTGATAGCTGGAGATAACTAGTCACCAAAATCTCATTAAACCACTACACCCATGATCACAAACTTCCCATATTTCCACTTTCAATACTTGTATTGTTTACAATATTCTCTTATTATCTTTCTCATCTTAATTAGTTTTTGGACTCTTTCTATTTTATCTAAAATTGTATTTTAATGTATCACTGGCAATGTATGTGGGTTCTTTATTTCAATACTTTTTGATATTTCTTCTTTGTTTTTTTCCAGAAGAAACTAACATAATATTTAAGTAATTTATTCCTTGATTATTTGACATCTATTTATAAAATAATATTATCACGTTTTTAGGTCCTCTATTTGTAGGTTATACACTGCTTTTTCTCATTTTTTGACACTATTAGGGTTATTTGGATTGGTTTGTGAATAAAAAAACCCTTAAGGTGTTTTTGATTGTCCAAAATTAATGTTTATTTTATTTTCTAACAAATTCTAAAAAAGGATATTAATGGTAAATTTTTTATTTTTATGTTTTTATACTTAAGTTTGGTTAAATAGAGCTGTAGTTGTTGTTATTTTTTTTTATTTTTTTGCGCCTCATCTCATTCAAGTATGCACCTGCACCTTAAGCTTTGCACTTAGACTCCAAGTTCCCTTTGTGTCTAAATGCGCTTTGAGCATTTAATAATTGTTCTCTGTCCTTTTTTTCCATTTTCCATTCTCATGTCTTGTAGTAAATCTGTCATTATAGAGTAATGAGGATTGAGGAGAATAGATTGTGGTGTTGTCCTAATTTTAACATCTTTTAGAGCTTGAAAGTTTAGAAGTATGGGTACCATAGTTATTAACGGCGTGCCTCAGGCTCAGGGCTCACCAGACTCCAACCATAACGCCTTATGCACCTAGGTGTGTGCCTTGTTCCATCAAGGCTGAAGAAAGGCGCACCTTTGTTCAATCTTCAGCGGGTACTCGCATAGCAAAAAAACCTACCTCGATTCATAACTTGCCTCTACCTAAATCTAATATTGATGACTAGTTTTCAGAAGTATCACTAATGATAACTGGTCACTTTTAATCTCTCTCATCCTAGATTTATTATCTTTCTCATCTTATCTCACTGTGGACTCCTCTAATTTATCTGAAATCATCCTTTCTAAGTACCATTAACAATGCTGTATGCATCATTTAGTACAGTATTATTGTAATGTTGCTTCTTTATTTCTTTTTCATAAAAGACACTAGCACTATTCTTTTTTGTACGCCATGTATTTCTAAAGAAAATAAATATTAATATCATATTTAGGTCCTTTGTTTCTTGATTATCTTAAATTGTTTTTTTATTAAATTTTATTTTTTTGAACCTCACCTCATTAAGGCACGCACTCACGTAGCTTCCAATATCCTTTTCATCTTAGTGTGCCTTGAGTCTCATGTTGGATGGTGGTGGAAATCGTGGAATCATGATATCTGATTCTCACTGTAAATTGTTTCCTTCAGTTTATTGTTGACAGGCTTAAGAAGCTTTGCTATTGTTCCTTGAACCAGTGTCTTGGGTTCACCTCACATGTCAAGTTCAGACATTTTGTAAACCTATTTCTTTTTCGCATATGATATCAATTCATTGGCAAAAATTTGGAAATTTGAACCTTTATCCCATACTTGTATGCAGTTTTCAAAAAGTTTCTTTTATTGCATGCTCAACATGGATAATACACCTGTTTGAATGCATATGCTGCATCCAAACAAATAGAGTTTTTGTAGGAATGCCCTTAATTCTCTTTTTAATTTTGTGTAGTGAGCACTCATTGTTAGTGTTTGATAAGTTACTTGGCTTATTTGAGATGTTTGTGTGTCGCAGCCTTGTGGTTGTTCTTCTTCTTTAATGCTTTTGTAAAGGTTGCTCTTTGCCGGTAACTAATGACTTAAGGGGTTATAAGGATCCAAATATCCCTCTGGAGTTATAAGGCTGGATGCCATGTGCTAGAGCTATGGAGAGATAAGGTGTATTATTATAAATATATTTAGTTTGAATAAGTCTTAGTGGTTAGGATCCTACAGGTAATGGGTTTGATTACCTGAAATAGCTCAGTCATTTTCTTCACTTTCTCTGCTTTTTCCTATTTAATTGCTACAACAGTTGTTATTATTTTTTTATTTAAAGCAAGTGTATTATAGCTCATTAGATTATCAGAGCTACATTCAATATTATATTATTCCAAGCTACATTCAATATTATATTATTCACTTCTTCATAATTTCTTGCTGTAACCTGCCTGGCTTTCAAAATAGGGAATTGTTATTCTGTTACATGTGCGCATTTACTATGTAATTATGTCATATATTTGAGGTATGGTTGGTGACCATTGAATAACAACAAAAGATAAATGGAAAAAAAAAATTGAATTGAAGATTACTAGTTAACGTGGGCATAATCTGATTTTTTTTTCACCCCTATAAAATAGGGCTAAAACATTTACAGTAAATTATTATTTTTTATATTTTAACTATAATTATAAATTAATAGTAATAATTTAAAATTTATTGCATTGCATCTACCTTTACTATGGAGTATAAAATAGCGATTAATTTATTTTTAATAATGGATAAAAATTATTATTAAAATTATAATTTTATTAAATATAAAATAAATTTTTTATAAAAAAATATTATTATATATATAGTAAAATTTTTTTTATAACAAATTTAAATTGCTGCCAAAAATTATGACCTTATGAGTATTAAAGTAATAATTTCACTATCGCTACTAAAATCTAGTAATGTCTCTCGAGAAAATTGCCAGAGTCAAGATCTTTAGCATAATCTTAGGGATGCTCCGATATCGTAATTTGCCAACCAAAGAACAGACTGAATCCAGCTTGTTTCATTGCAGTTCTCTTTCTTCAATCCCAATTCATGAAACTCCTTGCCTAATAAGGAGACAAGGGTATCAGCGCTTCCCAAGTATAAAGCCACAATTGATGCTCTAATGGTTCTTTGTGTTTTGTTTGTGTTGGAGATAAATAGGTTGCAATAGCATTCTCATGAAGAGACCTTTATCTGTAGATGCAGGCAAGGAAGCTCTACATCTACATGATCCCATTTATATCCAAGAATCCAAGGCGCGGTTTTTTGAACTACAGGGATGTTGATATTGGCGTGAGAAAGCTGGTAAAAATAGCTATAAAGGAGGTAGTGTTTACGGGTATAAGTATTTTAACCAAAATCTTGATAGATTGACGGAAGTGAAGGATCCCGAGAATTTCTTTAGGAATGAAAAAAGTATCCCTACACTTCCAACAAAGGCATGGAAGATTATACTGGTGATTTTGAGCACAAGTACCACAAACTTATGATTACTTTTTTATATAAATATGGTTGATTAATCTTTCATAATATTAATATATTATTTATATTATTAATTTTTAGAAAATTTTATAAATGTACTAATTGGATAAGCTATTAATTGAAATTTTCAATTTCTAAAATAAGTTAATAGTACGTATTAAAGGGTAAGTTTAACTAGTAGTGTATGTATTCCATCACTCTAAAATTGTCATATATGTTAAAATTAGTCAAACATTGACGCATTACGTTTCATTGTAATATTAATTTTTAAGAAAACAGATACAAATACTATTCTAATAATTTTGATATTATCTTATATCCTCATGCTTTTTAGAATAATAAAATCAAGTAGAAAAAAGAAGAAAAAGAATAGTGTATTCATGTATAATGGCGTTTAAAGCCATAATAAAAAGTATTCTTTAACATACAATAGTTAAAGGGATTGGAGGGTTTAAATTTAATGGACTATTAGTACAAATAAGAAAAACAATTGAAAGTAAAGGAATGAGGGAGGCAGAAGACAAAAAAAAAAAAAAAAAAAAAAAAAGAAGCTAAGTGACTCTAAAGCAAAAAGGAAAATTACGTGGATGAATAAAACCTAGTTTACTTGTGAGAATTCCACTGCAACTTCAGAATTTGAAAGAAAAGAATAATCTTCAAAATATATTAGAAGCATGCTAGACTTGGTAATTGATAAAGAAGCAATATAAAGGAACGAGACATACTTGAGGCATGAATATGAAATTATGTAGCAATGTGGTGGGCACTAAGCACAAAACTGATTTATCTTATAGTGTAAGAGATATATATGAGTTTTTTTGGATAACCTTTAATAGATGTCAAATTTATCAAAAATAAATCCTGCTTTTATCACAAATGATGGTGGATATGGTGAGTAGGGTCGAATGTACATAGAACAATTTAATTTTATTTCTTGATAAAAACAGAATAAAGTAAAATAAAAATAAAATATAAAAATGAGAGATTTTGAATTGAAGAGATTTAACTGTAAACTAGAATAGCAAGTAATTAAAGTGACTATCAGATTGAGAAAATATCTAGTTTCAGTAATATCTTGGTATTAATTCTTGAGATTAATCATAGATGCAAAAATTTTCAAATTAATTTATCGTTAGCTAGTTATAGTTGTTGATACATCTAACAAACTAATATTTCCTTAGATAATAGACTGGGAAGGATCAACTCACTAACTAGCCAATCAGCTCTTTGGGATTTAATTTACTAATAATATTAAAAATTACAAAGATATGATTTTAACTAAGAAGTTTACACCAGCGCGACTATGAAATTAGAATACGTTATTCCACAATAAAATATTATTTGTCACAAGTGATTATTACAGACTTAATGAATTTGAATGACTGTATAGTATTCACTTAATTAAGCAGTTGACCAGATTATATCAACTAAATAATAATAATCTCAAGAATAAATGGAATAGCATAAAAACCAGAAATAAAGATGAAGAATTAAGATTAATTCAATCTCACAATCCTTGCGAACAACACCTCGAAAGTTCCTTAACTAGATGAAAGACAATTAGGCATTGGAGCTTATTGTATAGTAACTGATGTAAAACTAGATCAAAAGTATCATGCAGGTTACTACAGGAGGTTCGTTCAGAACTTCTCAAAAATTGCAGCTCCTCTGACCAGACTAACCAGGAAGAATCAGAAGTTTGTGTGGACCGATCAGTGCGAAGAGAGTTTTGAAGAGCTTAAGAAGAGGTTAACGTCGGCACCAGTGTTAGCTTTGCGAGCTAGCAATGAGGATTTCACAGTTTTCTGTGATGCATCCCGAGTGGAATTGGGTTGTGTGTTAATGCAGAATGAAAGGGTGATTGCTTATGCTTCTAGACAGCTGAAGAAGCATGAGTTGAATTACCCCACACATGACCTGGAAATGGCAGCAGTAATCTTTGCACTCAAGATGTGGAGGCACTACCTCTATGGGGTTAAATGTGAGATCTTCATAGATCATAAGAGCCTGCAGTACATCCTGAGTCAAAGAGATTTGAACTTGAGACAGAGAATATGGGTAGAGCTGCTGAGTGATTATGATTGCAAGATTCAGTACCATCCGGGTAAGGCGAATGTTGTGGCAGACGCCCTAAGCCGGAAATCACTAGGCAGTCTATCCCACGTCACGGCGGAGAGGAGACCAGTGGTGAAGGAGTTTTACAAGCTCATTGATGAAGGTCTACAGTTGGAGTTGTCTGGTACAGGTGCATTGATTGCTCAGATGAGAGTGGCACCCGTGTTTCTGGAGCAGGTGGCTCAGAAACAGCATGAGGACCCATAATTAGTGAAGATTGCCAGGGCTGTTCAGTCAGACAAAGATAGTGAGTTCAGATTCGACAACAAGGGGATCCTCCGCTATGGGAGCCGATTGTGTGTACCAGACGACATAGGGCTAAAAGGAGACATTATGAGAGAGGCTCATAATGCAAGATACAGCGTTCACCCCGGAGCCACCAAGATGTATCAAGATCTGAAGAAAGTTTATTGGTGGCCAGCTATGAAGAGAAAAGTGGCACAGTTTGTGTCAGCCTGCGAAATGTGTCAGAGGGTGAAGCTGGAACATCAGAAGCCGGCTGGAATGCTTAATCCGCTACCTATTCCAGAGTGGAAATGGGAGAATATAGCTATGGACTTCGTAGTGGGGTTACCGGCGACGTCCAACAGATTGGACTCCATATGGGTGATTGTGGACAGACTCACCAAATCTGCTCACTTCATCCCTGTCAGGAGTGGCTATTCTATCGATAAGTTGGCGCAGGTGTATGTTGATGAGATCGTCAGGCTGCATGGGGTTCCTGTTTCAATAGTGTCAGATAGAGGACCCCAGTTCACCTCCAGGTTTTGGCGGAGTCTGCAGAATGCCATGGGTACCAGGTTGGATTTTAGCACTGCTTTCCATCCACAGACGGACGAACAATCAGAAAGGACCATCCAGACAATAGAGGATATGCTCAGAATGTGTGTGCTGGACTTTGGCGGTTCTTGGAGGCAGCATCTAGCTTTGGTGGAGTTTGCCTACAATAACAACCATTATGCTAGCATCGGGATGGCTCCATATGAAGTTTTGTATGGGAGGAAGTGCAGATCACCTGTTTGCTGGGAGGAAGTTGGAGAGAAGGCCTTGGCAGGGCCTGAGCTAATAGAGATCACCAGCAGTGTGGTACCCATAATCAGAGAAAGAATCAAGACTGCTGCAAGCAGACAGAAGAGTTATGCAGACATCCGCAGAAGGCAGGTAGAGTTTCAGGAGGGAGATCTGGTATTGCTCAAGGTGTCTCCTATGAAAGGAGTGGTTCGCTTTGGAAAGAAAGGTAAACTAGCCCCATGATACAATGGACCCTTTGAAATCTTGCAAAAGATTGGGAATGTGTCGTACAAGCTGGATTTACCTGCTTCAATGGAAAGAATCCATCCGGTTTTCCATGTTTCAATGTTGAGGAAATTTGTGTTAGATCCGGGCAAGGTTCTTAGTGAACTTGATGTGGAGATCCAAGAAGATCTCACCTATGTTGAGCAGCCAGTACGGATCCTAGACACCCAGATCAGAAAGTTGAGGAACAAGGAAATCCCGATGGTGAAAGTCCTTTGGAACCACCACAATATGGAAGAATGCACTTGGGAGACACGGGAGTCCATGCTCCAGCAATACCCTTATCTTTTCTAAGGTTAGTTCCTTGTGAGTTCTTGTGTTTTGTATGTATGTTATGTGTAACGATCCGAAAATCGGACCGCTACCGGCGCTAGGATCCAGATCGACTTAAGGCCGCCGGGACTCGTAGCAAGCCTGACATATAACCTGTAAACCTGCATAATCCCATACATGATCGACAACATGCATAAAAATTTAAAACTTTTCCTTCAAACATCCAACTCAACCTGAACATACATGTACATAGTCATAATCATAATCGTGATCCCTCTGTGGGATCTCATCAATGCCCCAACGGGCGATACAACATGAGATGAGTTGGCTTTCATGAACATTATAAAACATTTTTGATCATGTAATAAAAGGGATACCTCATACACAATGTCAAGCACAATATCTACTCCTCAATATCATTACATGACTGAAACTGTACTTTTACATAACATTAATACATTTATCATGTCCACACTATCTATTACATAAATCAGACTTCATTACTCTTGTAAACCTCCTGGTCTACCCTGTACCTGCAATCCTGGGGAAATGGAGAGGGGTGAGCTACTAGAGCCCAGTGAGCAGAATAATAAAAACATTTAAATCATATGAATCATGGAATGCATCACATCACAGCTAATCACATCAAGGATGAACTTGTCACCAATAGCCCTCTACATGGTCCAACTGTGCCAGAACGTAGAATGGGTCCTGGTCTTTCCCTTACATATCATAACATAACAGTGTCCAACTGTGCCAGAACGTAGAATGGGTCCTGGTCTTTCCCTTACATAGTGCCAGCGAACGTAGAATGGGTCCCACTGGTCTTACTTTCCGTACTGTACATATCATATCGTCATATCATAGATCGAGGGCTATGGATCATCCAACATTCATCCACATCAACATTTAACATATACAATGCAACATATTCGTGAATTCTAATGCAAGCAACCTAATTCATCACATGGCATTCATGATGCGTGAATCATGCTAAAAAGTTCATCATTTGCTTTAAAACATAATGAGATATTCCACTCACCTCTGGCTAGCTCTGACCAGACACTGGGGCAACAGACTCACTGCTGGGGTCCTCAGTTCCCCGGGTCCGAACCTACACAGGTGGACTCAAATGAGGGACCAAACAAACAAGAACATAACTCTAAACTACTCCCCAAAAACCCCCTAAAATATCATGAAACAATCATAGAAAAACATGCAAGAAATGGCTGAACAGGGCACTTTCGGCGGCAGGTTCGGCGGCCGAAAGTCCCTCCAGAGCCGAAAGTCAGGCAGGTTCGGCGGCACCTTCGGCGGCCGAAACTCCCAGACAGAGGCGAAACTCATGCATGTTCGGCGGCACCTTCGGCGGCCGAAAATGCCAGACAGAGACGAAAGTCTCCTTTCGGGGGCAAGCTTCGGCAGCCGAAGGCTGCCTCCACAAGCATGTTCGGCGGCTGAAAGTTCCTTCGGCTGCCGAACCTGGTTTCTCCCAGAATGGCAGAAACTCAGCTCCCTTATGCATTTATGCCTCCAATCTCAACCAAACATGCATAAACCTATTCTACAACATTCCCAAGCATTCACAAGCAAACATACAAGCTCCTAGGGGCATCAAACCATCAAAACCCCAACTACAACACACAAGCAACTCACATTGTTCAAAAAATCACATCAAAAACCCATAAGCTCAACATAAGCTACACATGCATTTTCTACCCCATGAACTTGCATAAAACTCGTTTAAAACATAAAGTAAGCTAGAGATCGACTCTTACCTCTTGAAGATCGAGGGTGGAGGCGATCTGACTTGAAGTTGGAAGAGATTTGAGTTCTTGAACCTCAAAGCTCCAAAACTCGCTCAAAACTCGCTCAAAACTCATAAATCTTCAAAACAAGATGAAAACTAGTGAAAAACTCGAAAGATCTGAAGGAAAAGACTCAAGATCGGTGAGGGGTGGTGGAGAACTCACCTTGGCCGGAAATGGGGGAAAAGCTCGCCCGTTTTCGGCTAAGGGACCCTTTTATAGTGGCTGGCCAGGCCACGTTCGGGGGCCGAACGTGCCTCCTCATGCATGCCATGTTCGGCGGCCGAACATGAGGTTCGGCGGCTGAACCTGGACTTTCCTCACTTATGCTTTCGGGGGCCCAAAGGCGCTCCCGAAGGCATGCATGTTCGGCGGCCGAACTTGAGGTTCGGCGGCCGAACCTGAGTTTTCCTTCAAGGTTGTTTTTATGCAAAGACTCATTTTCATTTTACTTAAAACCATGAAATACCTTAAAACATTTTATGAAAGCATGATTCTACCCTACTAGAGGCTTCCGACATCCGAGATTCCACCGGACGGTAGGAATTCCGATACCGGAGTCTAGCCGGGTATTACATTCTCCCCCCCTTAAGAACATTCGTCCCCGAATGTACCTCAACTAGCACACATAGCATGGCATAAAACATAACATACATACATAGCACATAAACACATAGGGATCTAACCTTAAAAGAGATGAGGGTACTGCTGGAGCATAGACTCCCATGTCTCCCAAGTGCATTCCTCCAAATTGTGGTGGTTCCACAGGACTTTCACCATCGGGATTTCCTTGTTCCTTAACTTTCTGATCTGGGTGTCTATGATCCGTACTGGCTGTTCAACATAGGTGAGATCCTCTTGGACCTCCACATCAGGCTCACTAAGAACCTTGCTCGGATCTGACACAAACTTCCTCAACATTGAAACATGGAAAACCGGATGGATCCTTTCCATTGAAGCAGGTAAATCCAGCTTGTACGACACATTCCCAATCTTTTGTAAGATCTCAAAGGGTCCGATGTATCGTGGGGCTAGTTTACCTTTCTTCCCGAAGCGAACCACTCCCTTCATAAGAGACACCTTGAGCAATACCAGATCCCCCTCCTGAAACTCTAACTGCCTTCTGCGGACGTCTGCATAACTCTTCTGCCTGCTTGCAGCAGTCTTGATTCTTTCTCTGATTATGGGTACTACCCTGCTGGTAATTTCTACAAGCTCAGGCCCTGCCAAGGCCTTTTCTCCAACCTCTTCCCAGCAAACAGGTGATCTGCACTTCCTTCCATATAAAGCTTCATATGGAGCCATCCCGATGCTAGCATGATGGCTGTTATTGTAGGCAAACTCCACCAAAGGTAGATGCTGCCTCCAAGAACCGCCAAAGTCCAGCACACACATTCTGAGCATATCCTCGATAGTCTGGATGGTCCTTTCTGACTGTCCGTCCGTCTGTGGGTGGAAGGCAGTACTGAAATCCAACCTAGTACCCATGGCATTCTGCAGACTCCGCCAAAATCTGGAGGTGAATTGGGGCCCTCTATCTGACACTATAGAAACAGGAACCCCATGCAGCCTGACGATCTCATCAACGTACACCTGCGCCAACTTGTCCACAGAATAGCCACTCCTGACAGGAATGAAGTGAGCAGATTTGGTGAGTCTGTCCACAATCACCCATATGGAGTCCAATCTGTTGGACGCCGCCGGTAACCCCACTACAAAGTCCATAGCTATATTTTCCCATTTCCATTCTGGAATAGGTAGCGGGTTAAGCATTCCAACCGGCTTCTGATGTTCCAGCTTCACCCTCTGACACACTTCGCAGGCTGACACAAACTGTGCCACTTCTTTCTTCATAGCTGGCCACCAATAAACCTTCTTTAGATCTTGATACATCTTGGTGGCTCCGGGGTGAATGCTGTATCTTGCATTATGAGCCTCTCTCATAATGTCTCCTTTTAGCCCTATGTCATCTGGTACACATAGTCTGCTCCCATAGCGGAGGATCCCCTTGCTGTCGAATCTGAACTCACTATCATTGCCTGACTGAACAGTCATGGCAATCTTTACTAACTCCGGGTCCTCATGCTATTTCTGAGCCACCTGCTCCAGAAACACGGGTGCCACTCTCATCTGGGCTACCAAAGCACCTGTACCAGACAACTCCAACTGAAGACCTTCCTCAACGAGCTTGTAAAACTCCTTCACTACGGGCCTCCTCTCTGCCGATATGTGGGATAAACTACCGAGTGATTTCCGGCTTAAGGCGTCTGCCACAACATTCGCCTTACCCGGATGGTACTGAATCTTGCAATCATAGTCACTCAGCAGCTCCACCCATCTCCTCTGTCTCAAATTCAAATCTCTTTGACTCAGGATGTACTGCATGCTTTTATGATCTGTAAAGATCTCACATTTAACCCCATAGAGGTAGTGCCTCCACATCTTGAGTGCAAAGATTACTGCTGCCATCTCCAGGTCATGTGTGGGGTAATTCAACTCATGCTTCTTCAGCTGCCTAGAAGCATAAGCGATCACCCTCTCATTCTGCATTAGTACACAACCCAGTCCCACACGGGACGCATCACAAAAGACTGTAAAGTCCTCATCACTAGATGGCAGAGCTAAAACTGGTGCTGAAGTCAACCTCTTCTTAAGCTCTTCAAAACTCTCCTCGCACTGGTCGGTCCACAGAAACTTCTGATTCTTCCTGGTTAACCTGGTCAGAGAAGCTGCTATCTTCGAGAAGTCCCGAACGAACCTCCTGTAGTAAACTGCCAAACCCAAGAAACTCCTGATTTCCATCACTGAAGTGGGTCTAGGCCAGTTAGCCACAGTTTCTGTCTTCTTGGGGTCCACCTCAATCCCATTCTCTGACACTACATGCCCCAAGAACGAAATGCTCCTCAGCCAGAACTCACATTTAGAGAACTTGGCATACAAGCCATGTTCCCTCAAGGTCTGCAGAACCAACCTCAGATGATGGGCATGCTCCTCTGCGTTCCTGGAATACACTAAGATATCATCTATGAAGACAATAACAAAGTGATCGAGGTATTGGCTAAATACTCGGTTCATGAGGTCCATGAATGCTGCAGGGGCGTTAGTTAACCCGAACGGCATTACAAGGAACTCAAAATGCCCATATCTGGTCCTGAAAGCTGTCTTCGGCACATCTTCATCCCTTATCCTTAGCTGATGGTACCCCGATCTTAGATCTATTTTGGAGAAACAACCCGCTCCGGCTAGCTGGTCGAATAGATCATCGATCCTTGGCAGAGGGTACCTATTCTTAGTAGTGACTTTGTTCAACTGCCTGTAGTCGATACAAAGTCTGAGGGATCCATCCTTCTTTCTCACAAACAAGACCGGAGCACCCCAAGGAGAGGTACTCTGTCGGATGAAGCCCTTTTCTACCAGCTCTTGCAATTGCTGTTTCAACTCCTTCAACTCGGCTGGGGCCATCCTGTAGGGAGGGATAGAGATCGGTCTAGTTCCAGGCACCAACTCTATCTCGAACTCTATCTCCCTAGCAGGTGGTAAGCCTGGAAGCTCGTCTGGAAAGACATCCTGAAACTCTCTGACAACTGGCACCGAGGCTGGCTCCCTGACCTGACTGTCTAGCTCTCTCACATGAGCTAAGTACCCCTGACATCCCTTCCTAAGCAACCTACGAGCCTGAAGAGCTGATATCAGACCTCTAGGTGTGCCCCTCTTGTCTCCTCTGAAGATGACCTCTGACCCGTTCTGATCTCTGAACCTGACTACCTTGTCCCTGCAGTCCAAGGTAGCACCATGGGTAGATAGCCAATCCATCCCTAGAATGACGTCAAAGTCTGTCAAATCTAGAACCACAAGGTCGGCGGAGAGGCATCTTCCCTCAACAAAAACTGGACTGTACTGGCAGACTGACACTGCCACTGACGGGTCACACTTGGGTCCACTGACCCATAGGGGACACTCTAACCCAGAGACTATCAGACCCAACCTCTCAACGGCTCTCGAAGCGATAAATGAATGAGATGCACCCGGGTCCATTAATGTATACACATCAGAACACCCAATGACGAGATTACCTGACACCACGGTGTTGGATGTGTTAGCCTCCTGCTGAGTCATGGTGAAGATCCTGGCTGGAGCTGATGGACCTTCACCTCTGGAACCAGAAGAAGAGGCTGCCCCTCTCCCTCTACCTCTGCCACTGCCCTGAGTTGTGGCTGGAGCTGCTGGCTGTGCCACACTACCAGAAGCTGGCTGCTGGGGCTAGCCCATAAAAGGTGCTCTAGGACACTCTCGAGCTATGTGTCCCTCCTGTCCACATCTGAAACATGTATTAGTCCCAACTCGACACACTCCCCTGTGCGGCCTTCCACATCTCTGGCATTCTGTACCATCTGAGCCTGAGCTCGAGCCACCGCCAAATCCCAGACCGGATTTCAACTTATTCCAAAACTTATTCTTCTTCGGCTTCTTGGTGGTGTTATCCCACCTATTCTTAGCTAAGCTCTGAGAAGAGAGACCTGGCCCTCCTCTGCCTGGGGTCTTAACCCCTGAAGACTGGGTCACTGACTGCTTCACTGACCCCTCAACTATAGCACTCGCCTCCATCCTTCGAGCCATATCCACCACAGTGTGGAAACTTTCTCTCTCAGCTGACTGAATCAACGAGGAGTACTTGGAATGCAACTTCATAACATACCTCTTGGCTTTCTTCGTATCTGTATCTAGAGCTTGCCCTGAAAAAGGCAATAGCTCCAAGAATTTATCCGTGAACTCCTCTACACCCATGTGCTCTGACTGCTTCAGTTGCTCAAACTCAATCATCTTCAGTTCTCTAGAACTGTCTGGAAAAGCCCATCCAGCGAACTCATTCGCAAATTCCTCCCATGTCATGCCGTCTAGTCTCGGGTCCACATAACACTTGAACCATTCCCGTGCCTTCTTGCACTTTAAAGTGAACCCTGCCATCTGAATGGCCCTGCTATCATCCGCCCCTAGCTCATCAGTTATTGTCTTCACTACTCTCAGATACTCAAAGGGGTCATCCCCTGACTTGTATTTGGGAGCATCCAGCTTGAGGTAATCTGTCATCTTTACCTTGCTCCCACCAGCTGAGCTAGGTCTAGGAGGTTGAGTAACTGGGGCTGCTGGCTCTGTAGGTGGTGGAGGTGGGGGTGCAGCATTCCCCGAGGTGGGGTTTGCCAGGTTAGGATAGAAGGGTGAGGGTGGATAAGCTGGGTACTGTGTATAAGGTGGATAGAAAGGTGGATAAGGCATGTAGGTAGGGTAGGGGTTAAAGCTGGAGTAATCCGACGTGCCTCCCATCGGATACCCTGAACCCTGTGGGAAGGGTGGATAGTGGGGTGGAAAACCATACCCCGAGGCCTGAACGCCTCCCTGAGACTCCCCTGTCCCTTCTTCCTCCATGCTCACATCTAGGTTCCCATCCCTCCTCTGATCCTCTTCCATAACCTCCCTCACATCTGAAGAACTTCCTCCTCTATCTGTCCCCCTTCTGCTAGCGTCAAAAGACCTTCTAGGGTCCCTTGACACTCTTTCTCTGTTGGCTCTACAAGACATTGCCCTAGGCAATGTAGGAGGACGGACACTCGTGCCCTCATCCTCAGGTGGCACTCCAGTCAATCTTGCAGATCGACGGGTTCCTCTCATCCTATTTCTGAAAAACAGTACACATCATACAAACATTAGCATCATATGGTTCATGTGGGCACACATGAACCCTCATCACATATACATCATTCATATCATAGCATCAATGCACATGTATATAATCATGGCATTTCACATCATCATACAAGACAGGACTCCACATCCTATCCTAGTGGACATGATCTTCCTATTGTGCTTGACCTTCTAGAACATCTATGAGCCCGACACTCTAGGTTCGATCCTATGAACCTAGGGCTCTGATACCATTCTGTAATGACCCAAAAATCGGACCGCTATCGGCGCTAGGATCCAGATCGACTTAAGGCCGCCGAGACCCGTAGCAAGCCTGACATATAACCTGTAAACCTGTATAATCCCATACATGATCGACAACATGCATAAAAATTTAAAACTTTTCCTTCAAACATCCAACTCAACCTGAACATACATGTACATAGTCATAATCATAATCGTGATCCCTCTGTGGGATCTCATCAATGCCCCAACGGGCGATACAACATGAGATGAGTTGGCTTTCATGAACATTATAAAACATTTTTGATCATGTAATAAAAGGGATACCTCATACACAATGTCAAGCACAATATCTACTCCTCAATATCATTACATGACTGAAACTGTACTTTTACATAACATTAATACATTTATCATGTCCACACTATCTATTACATAAATCAGACTTCATTACTCTTGTAAACCTCCTGGTCTACCCTGTACCTGCAATCCTGGGGAAATGGGAGAGGGGTGAGCTACTAGAGCCTAGTGAGCAGAATAATAAAAACATTTAAATCATATGAATCATGGAATGCATCACATCACAGCTAATCACATCAAGGATGAACTTGTCACCAATAGCCCTCTACATGGTCCAACTGTGCCAGAACGTAGAATGGGTCCTGGTCTTTCCCTTACATATCATAACATAACAGTGTCCAACTGTGCCAGAACATAGAATGGGTCCTGGTCTTTCCCTTACAAAGTGCCAGCGAACGTAGAATGGGTCCCACTGGTCTTACTTTCCGTACCGTACATATCATATCGTCATATCATAGATCGAGGGCTATGGATCATCCAACATTCATCTACATCAACATTTAACATATGCAATGCAACATATTCGTGAATTCTAATGCAAGCAACCTAATTCATCACATGGCATTCATGATGCGTGAATCATGCTAAAAAGTTCATCATTTGCTTTAAAACATAATGAGATATTCCACTCACCTCTGGCTAGCTCTGACCAGACACTGGGGCAACAGACTCACTGCTGGGGTCCTCAGTTCCCCGGGTCCGAACCTACATAGGTGGACTCAAATGAGGGACTAAACAAACAAGAACATAACTCTAAACTACTCCCCAAAAACCCCCTAAAATATCATGAAACAATCATAGAAAAACATGCAAGAAATGGCTGAACAGGGCACTTTCGGCGGCAGGTTCGGCGGCCGAAAGTCCCTCCAGAGCCGAAAGTCAGGCAGGTTCGGCGGCACCTTCGGCGGCCGAAACTCCCAGACAGAGGCGAAACTCATGCATGTTCGGCGGCACCTTCGGCGGCCGAAAGTGCCAGACAGAGACAAAAGTCTCCTTTCGGGGGCAAGCTTCGGCAGCCGAAGGCTGCCTCCACAAGCATGTTCGGCGGCCGAAAGTTCCTTCGGCTGCCGAACCTGGTTTCTCCCAGAATGGCAGAAACTCAGCTCCCTTATGCATTTGTGCCTCCAATCTCAACCAAACATGCATAAACCTATTCTACAACATTCCCAAGCATTCACAAGCAAACATACAAAGCTCCTAGGGGCATCAAACCATCAAAACCTCAACTACAACACACAAGCAACTCACATTGTTCAAAAAATCACATCAAAAACCCATAAGCTCAACATAAGCTACACATGCATTTTCTACCCCATGAACTTGCATAAAACTCGTTTAAAACATAAAGTAAGCTAGAGATTGACTCTTACCTCTTGAAGATCGCGGGTGGAGGCGATCTAACTTGAAGTTGGAAGAGATTTGAGTTCTTGAACCTCAATGCTCCAAAACTCGCTCAAAACTCGTAAATCTTCAAAACAAGATGAAAACTAGTGAAAAACTCGAAAGATCTGAAGGAAAAGACTCAAGATCGGTGATGGGTGGCGGAGAACTCACCTTGGCCGGAAATGGGGGAAAAGCTCGCCCGTTTTCGGCTAAGGGACCCTTTTATAGTGGCTGGCCAGGCCACGTTCGGGGGCCGAACGTGCCTCCGCATGCATGCCATGTTCGGCGGCCGAACATGAGGTTCGGCGGCCGAACCTGGACTTTCCTCACTTATGCTTTCGGGGGCCTAAAGGCGCTCCCGAAGGCATGCATGTTCGGCGGCCGAACCTGAGTTTTCCTTCAAGGTTGTTTTTATGCAAAGACTCATTTTCATTTTACTTAAAACCATGAAATACCTTAAAACATTTTATGAAAGCATGATTCTACTCTACTAGAGGCTTCCGACATCCGAGATTCCACCGGACGGTAGGAATTCCGATACCGGAGTCTAGCCGGGTATTACATTATGTGTATGCCATGCTATGTGTTGTTTGGTGAACATTCGGGGACGAATGTTCTTAGGGGGGGGAGAATGTAATACCTGGCTAGACTCGGGTATCGGAATTCCTACCGTCCGGTGGAATCTCGGGTGTCGGAGACCTCTAGAAGGGTAAAATCATGTTTTTATAAAATGTTTTAATATATTTTATGTTTTTAAGCTAGAAAGAAAATGAGTTTTTGCATGAAAATAGCCTTGGAAGAAAACTCAGGTTCGGCCGCCGAACCTCAAGTTCGGCCGCCGAACATGCATGCACTTCGGGAGCGCTTTAGGCCCCCGAAAGCATAAGTGAGGGAAGTTCAGGTTCGGCCGCCGAACCTTATGTTCGGCTGCCGAACATGGCATGCATGCGGAGGCACGTTCGGCTCCCGAATGTGGCCTGGCCAGCCATCTATAAAGGGGTCCCTTAGTCGAAATGGGTGAGCTTTTCTCCCCATTGTCGGCCAAGGTGTGCTCTCTGCCATCCCTCGCCGATTTCAAGTTTCTTCCTTCAAATCTTCCTGGATTTTCACAAGTTTTCACTTTGTTTTGAAGATTTTCAAGTATAAAGCAAGTTTTGGAGCTTTGAGGTTCAAGAAACTCAAATGTAACGACCCGAATATCGGACCGCTACCGGCGCTAGGATCCAGGTCGGCTTAAGGCCGCCGGGACCCGTAGCAAGCCTAACATACATCCTGTGAACCTGTTTAATCCCATACATGATCAACAACATACATAAAAATTTAAAACTTTTCTTTTATACATACATCCTTTCATTCATACACCAAACTCAACCTGTACCTGCACTAAACATAGTCATAATCATAAACATTGACCCCTCTGTGGGATCTTATCAATGCCCCCAATGGGTGGCATAGCATGTGTTGAGTTGGTTTACATAAACATCATAAAACATCTAAGATCATGTATTAAAAGGGATAACAACATTCTATGGTCAAGCACACCTCTAACATCCATAAGCATCATTACATTACATATCTATACTGTACTTTTACATTACATCATATTCATTTATCATGTCCACACTAGCTATTACATAACTAAGACTTCATTACTCTTGCTGACCTCCTGGTCTACCCTGTACCTGCAAGCCTAGGGGTTAAGGGAGAGGGGTGAGCTACTAGAGCCCAGTGAGCAGAATAATAAAACATTTAAAACATATGATAACATGGAATGCATCACATCACAGCTAATCACATCAAGGATGAAGTTGTCACCAATAGTCCTCTACATAGTCCAACTGTGCCAGAATATAGAATGGGTCCTGGTCTTTCTCTTACATGGCATAACATAACATTCCAACTGTGCCAGAACATAGAATGGGTCCTGGTCTTTCTCTTACATAGTGCCAGCGAACGTAGAATGGGTCCCACTGGTCTTACATTCCGTACCGTACATATCACATCGTCACATCATAGATCGAGGGCTATGGAGCATCCAACATTCATCCACAACAACAACAGTAGAGTATGCAATGCAACATATTCGTGAATTCTAATGCAACAACCTAGTATATCTCATGGTATTAATGATGCGTGAATCATGCTAAAATGTCCATTTATTTGCTTTAAAAACGTAATGAGTTATTCCACTCACCTCTGGATAGCTCTGACTAGACACTGGAGCAGCTGACTCACTGCTGGGGTCCTCGGTTCCTCGGGTCCGAACCTACACAGGTGGACTTAAATGAGGGACCAAACATACATGAACATAACTCTAAACTACTCCAAAAAAAAAAAAACCCCCTAGAACAACATGAAACAATCATAGAAAAACATGCAAAGGAAGGATGGACAGGGCACTTTCGGCGGCAGGTTCGGCGGCCGAAAGTCCCTCCAGAGCTGAAAGTCAGGCAGGTTCGGCGGCACCTTCGGCGGCCGAAACTCCCAGACAGAGGCGAAACTCATGCATGTTCGGCGGCACTTTCGGCGGCCGAAACTGCCCTCCAGAGACGAAAGTCCTCTTTCGGGGGCAGGCTTCGGCAGCCGAAAGGCTGGCCTCCCAAGCAGGTTCGGCGGCCGAAAGTCCTTCGGCTGCCGAACCTGGTTTCTGCCAAAGGGCAGAAACTAGGTTCCTCATGCACATTTGCCTCCCAAAACCATCCAAACATGCATTTTTCCTAATCTACAATATACATACTCAAGCATACAAGTTCCTAGGGGCTTCAAACTATCTTAAACCCCATCTACAACACATCAAACATCCACATTGTCCAAAAACATAACATGAACCCATAAACCTAACCATAAGCTAAACATACATTCTACCCCATAGATCTACTTAAAACTTACTTAAAACATGCCATAAGCTCAAGATCGGCCCTTACCTCTTGAAGATCGAGAGGTGAACGACCCTAGCTCGGATAATGGGAGAGAGAGAGTTCCTTGAGCCTCCAAGCTCCAAAACTTGCTCAAATGCTCAAAATCTTCAAAACAAGGGTAAAACTAATGAAAATTGAGAAAGATTTGAAGGAAGGAACTCAAAACCGGCGAGGGATGGCGGAGAGCTCACCTTGGCCGAAAATGGGGAGAAAAACTCGCCCGTTTTCGGCTAAGGGACCCCTTTATAGGTGGCTGGCCAGGCCACGTTCGAGAGCCGAAAGTGCCTCCGCATGCATGCCATGTTCGGCGGCCGAACCTGGACTACCCTCACTTATGCTTTCGGGGGCCTAAAGCACTCCCGAAGTGCATGCATGTTCGGCAGCCGAACTTGAGGTTCGGCGGCCGAACCTGAGTTTTCCTCCAAGGTTGTTTTCATGCAAAAGTTCATTTTCTTTCATGCTTAAAACATAAAACACATTAAAACATTTTATGAAAACATAGTTTTACCCTTCTAGAGGTCTCCGACACCCGAGATTCCACCGGACGGTAGGAATTCCGATACCGGAGTCTAGCCGGGTATTACATTCTCCCCCCCTTAAGATCATTCGTCCCCGAATGTTCACCAACTAACACATAGCATGGCATAAACAAAACATACATACAAGCACAAGAACTCACAAGGAACTAACCTTAGAAAAGATAAGGGTATTGCTGGAGCATGGACTCCCGTGTCTCCCAAGTGCACTCTTCCATATTGTGGTGGTTCCACAGGACTTTCACCATCGGGATTTCCTTGTTTCTCAGCTTCTTGATCTGGGTGTCTATGATCCGTACTGGCTGCTCAACATAAGTGAGATCCTCTTGGATCTCCACATCAGGCTCACTAAGAACCTTGCCCGGATCTGACACAAACTTCCTCAACATGGAAACATGGAAAACCGGATGGATTCTCTCCATAGAAGCAGGTAAATCCAGCTTGTACGACACATTCCCAATCTTTTGCAAGATTTCAAAGGGTCCGATGTATCATGGGGCTAGTTTACCTTTCTTCCCAAAGCGAACCACTCCTTTCATAGGAGACACCTTGAGCAATACCAGATCTCCCTCCTGAAACTCTACTTGTCTTCTGTGGATGTCTGCATAACTCTTCTGTCTGCTTGCAGCAGTCTTGATCCTTTCTCTGATTATGGGTACTACCCTGCTGGTAATCTCTACTAGCTCAGGCCCTGCCAAGGCCTTTTCTCCAACTTCTTCCCAGCAAACAGGTGATCTGCACTTCCTCCCATACAAAGCTTCATATGGAGCCATCCCGATGCTAGCATGATGGCTGTTATTGTAGGCAAACTCCACCAAAGGTAGATGCTGCCTCCAAGAACCGCCAAAGTCCAGCACACACATTCTGAGCATATTCTCTATTGTCTGGATGGTCCTTTCTGATTGTCCATCCGTCTGTGGATGGAAAATAGTGCTAAAATCCAACCTGGTACCCATGGCATTCTGCAGACTCCGCCAAAACCTGGAGGTGAACTGGGGCCCTCTATCAGACACTATTGAAACAGGAACCCCATGCAGCCTAATGATCTCATCAACATACACCTGCGCCAACTTGTCCACAGAATAGCCACTCCTGACAGGGATGAAGTGAGCAGATTTGGTGAGTCTGTCCACAATCACCCATATGGAGTCCAATCTGTTGGACGTCGCCGGTAACCCCACTACGAAGTCCATAGCTATATTCTCCCATTTCCACTCTGGAATAGGTAGCGGGTTAAGCATTCCAGCCGGCTTCTGATGTTCCAGCTTCACCCTCTGACACACTTCGCAGGCTGACACAAACTGCACCACTTCTTTCTTCATAGCTGGCCACCAATAAACCTTCTTCAGATCTTGATACATCTTGGTGGCTCCGGGGTGAACGCTGTATCTTGCATTATGAGCCTCTCTCATAATGTCTCCTTTTAGCCCTATGTCATCTGGTACACATAGTCTGCTCCCATAGCGGAGGATCCCTTTGTTGTCAAATCTGAACTCACTATCTTTGCCTGACTGAACCGTCCTTGTAATACCCGGCTAGACTCCGGTATCGGAATTCCTACTGTCCGGTGGAATTTCGGATGTCGGGAACTTCTAGAAGGGTAAGGACATGTTTTATAAAATGTTTTCATGAATTTTTAATGTTTTAAAGTATGAAACTAAATGAGTTTTGCATGAAAATAGCATTGGAGGAAAACCCAGGTTCGGCCGCCGAAAGTCAAGTTCGGCCGCCGAACATGCATGCGTTTTGGAGGCACGTTAGGCCCCCGAAAGCATGAGTTAGGGAAGTCCAGGTTCGGCCGCCGAAAGTCAAGTTTGGCCGCCGAACATTTGCATGGATGCGGAGGCACATTCGGCCCCCGAACGTGGCCTGGCCAGCCACTATAAAAGGGACCCTTAGCCGAAATGGGCGAGGTTTTCTTCCATTTCCGGCCACAGCAAGCTTCCGACCTTCCTTTTTCAAATCTTGTGTTCTTCCTCCAAATCTCTTCCATTTTTCTTGAGTTTTAAACTCACATTGCAAGTTTTGAGCATTTAAACCAAGTTTTGGAGCTTTGGGAACTCGGGAGCTCATTTTCGTGGATCTCCAAGTTTAGGTCGTCTCCCTCTCGATTTTCAAGAGGTAAGAGCCGATCTTAAGCTCCTTATATGTTTTAAGTAAGTTTTAAGTTGTTTTATGGGTAGAGATGCATGTTTAGGCTTGTTGATGTTTTGATGAACAATGTATGTTGTTTGTGTGTGTTGAAGTGTTGTAGTTGGGGTATTTGATAGTTTGAGACCCCTAGGTGTGATGTATGGTGTTTATGCATGTTTTAGAACGAGTTATGCATGATTGGTGAGTTTGAAGGCAAAAATGCTTAAGGGAGCCAAGTTTCTGCCCTTTTGCAGAAACTAGGTTCGGCAGCCGAAGGGAGTTTCGGCCGCCGAACATGGCTTGAGAGGCAGCTTTAGGCTGCCGAAGCTTGCCCCCGAAAGTTGGAGTTTCGGCTCTGTCCGAGACTTTCGACCGCCGAAGGTGCCGCCGAACATGCATGAGTTTCGCCTCTGTCTGGGAGTTTCGGCCGCCGAAGGTGCCGCCGAACCTGCCTGACTTTCGGCTCTGGAGGGACTTCCGGCCGCCGAAGGTGCCGCCGAAAGTGCCCTGTCCAGCCTTTTCTTGCATGCTTCCTAGGAGTGTTTTGAGGTGTTTTTAGGAGGTTTTTGGGGGTATGTTTAGAGTTATGTTCTTGTTGTTTGGTGCCTCATTTGAGTCCACCTGTGTAGGTTCGGACCCGAGGAACCGAGACCCCCGGTTGTGAGATAGTCGTTCAGAGTTCGTTGTTAAAGCTTCAGTTACCAGGTGAGTGGAACAACCTCTTAAGTTTTAAAGTAAAGTAAATGAATAAATGAATGAATCATTAAGCATTGCCCATGCATCATTATACCATGCAATATTTCAGGATGTTTGCATTAGAATTCACGAATATGCTGCATTGCATAAATTGATGTTGATGTGGATGGTTGTTGGGTGATCCATAGTCCTCTGATGTTATGTTATGATGATATGTTATGGAAGACCAGCGAGGCCCATTCTACGCCCCTGGCACTATGTAAGAGAAAGACCAGTGAGGCCCATTCTACGCCCCTGGCATTTTAGAATGTTATGTTATGTAAGAGAAAGACCAGTGAGGCCCATTCTACGCCCCTGGCATTTGGAGATGTTGAGGACTAATGGTGACAATACCATCCTTTTATGTGATTAGCTGTGATGTGTTGCATTTCATGAAAGCATGAATAAGAAAAAGAAAGAAAAAGTTAAATAATAATAATAATAATAATAATAAAATGAATAATAATATACCTAAAAATGGAGGAATTAAAGCAAATGTTTTCAGTTTCTGCTCATTGGGCTTTATAGCTCACCCCCTCTCCCCTAACCCCAGTCTTGCAGGTGCAGAGTAGATAGAGAAGTCAGCAGAGTAAGAGAAGTTTATGTAATAGCTTAGCTGTGGACATGGTTTGTTGTTAATGTAAAAGTATGAGATGTAATGTAATGTAAGTTGATGATGTGCTTGACTAGAGTCTGTTGAATTCCCTGTACACATGGTCTTGTATGAGATATAATGTTTTTATGATGCCTATGTAATCCAAGCCTATGTTATGTTATGTTACCCCATTGGAGTATTTGATGAGGACTCCAATGAGGGGTTTATGTTATGGTTGTGCATGCACAGGCTAGGCTTGGCAAAGAAATGTTTGCATGAAAGAAAAGTTTTAATTTTTCTGTATGTTGTTGACCATGTATGGGATTAAACAGGTTCACAGGATGTATGTTTGGCTTGCTACGGGTTCTGGCGGCCTTAAGCCGACCTGAATCCTAGCGCCGGTAGCGGTCCGGTTTCCGGGCTGTTACAGAGTGGTATCAGAGCCCTAGGTTCATATGGTCGGACCTAGAGTGTCGGACTCATAGATGTGATAGAAAGTCAAACACAATAGGGAATCATGTCCACTAAGATAGGATGTAGAGTCCTGTCTAAAATGAAAGTATGATATGCCATGAGATATGCTATGTATATGATGTGGGTTCATGTGTTTCCACATGAACCATTGGATACTAATGTTTTGTTATCTGTGCTGTTTTTCAGTAAACAGAATGCGAGGAACTCGTCGATCAGCTAGATTGACTAGAGTACCACCGGAGGATGAGGGCACGAGTGCCCGTCCTCCAGCATTGCCAAGGGCAATGTCAAGCAGGTCCAACAGGGACAGAGCAGTGGGAGACCCTAGAAGATCTCTGGATCTGGGTAGAAACAGATCAGTAAGAGGAACGGTTCAAGGAGGCAGGTCAGTGGATGTGGGAGAAGAGATGGATGTGGACCAGAGGAGGGATGGTAGTCTTGGTGTGAGCATGCCAGAAGAGGGCATGGGTGAGTCTCAGGGAGGCACTCAGGCCTCGGGGTTTGTTCCACCACCCCAGTACCCACCTTTTTCACCATACCCCGGGTATTCGATGGGAGGTACATCGGATTACCCCAGTTTTAATCCTTACCCTTCTCACATGCCATACCCACCTTTCTACTCACAATATCCACAGTACCCTATGTACCCACCTCCATCCTTCCATCCAGGCACAACAAACCCTATCCCAGGGGATGCTGCACCTCCACCACCAGCAGAAACCGCAGTTACAGAAACCCAAAGACCTCAACCTACCTCATCTGGAGGGAGCAAGGCCAAGATGACCGACTATATGAAGTTGGGTGCTCCCCAGTTTGATACCGGTGATGATCCGTTTGTGTACCTGGAGAAGGTCAAAACAATTACAGATGAGATAGGGGCTGATGACAGTAGGGCCATTCAAATGGCTGGTTTCACTCTGAAATGCAAGAAGGCACGAGAGTGGTTCAAGAACTATGTGAAACCAAGGGTGGACAGTCTGTCATGGGAGGAGTTTGCGAATGAGTTCGCAGGATGGGCTTTCCCTGATAGTTCAAGGGAATTGAAGATGATAGAATTCGAGCAGTTGAGGCAAACTGATGACATGAGTGTAGATGAATATACTGACAGGTTTATGGAGTTGCTGCCATTTACTGGGCAGAACCTTGATACAGATCAGAAGAAGTCAAAGAGGTATATCATGAAGCTCCATCCCAGGTATTCCTCCTTGGTACAGTCAGCAGATAGAGAGAGTTTTCATACCATAGTAGACATGGCCAGGAGAATGGAGGCTAGTGCTATCATCGAGGGAAATGTCAAACAGACAGCAGCACAGCCTTCTGGTTCTAAGACCCCAGGTGGGGGAAGGATAGACCCTTCATCCTTGAGTTCAGCTAGTAAGAAGTGGAGCAGTACCACTAAGAAACCAAAGAAGAATAAGTTCTGGAGCAAGATCAAATCAGGTCTGGGAATAGGAGGTGGCTCAAGCTCTGGTGCTGATAATACAGTGTGTGCAAGGTGTGGTAAGCTACACCGGGGGGTATGCCGGTTTGGGACGACAGCCTGCTACAGGTGTGGGCAAGAGGGACACATGTCATGGGAATGTCCGAGAGCAGTTCCTACGGCACAGCCCCAGCAGACAACTTCGGGTAGCGTAGCACAACCAGCAGCTTCAGCCGCAACACAGGCTAGTGGTAGAGGCCGAGGGAGAGGGTCAGCCTCTTCTTCATCAGTTTACAGAGGGGAAGGTCCGTCAGCTCCAGCACGGATCTTCACAATGACGCAGCAGGAGGCAAACACATCCAACACCGTGGTGTCAGGTAATATCATCATTGGTTGTTCAGATGTTTATGCCTTAATGGACCCGGGTGCATCCCATTCTTTTGTTTCTCCGAAAGCAGTCGAGAGGTTGAGTTTGATGGTCTCTGGGTTAGAGTGTCCCCTATGGGTCAGCGGACCCAAATGTGACCCGTCAGTGGCAGAGTCAGCCTGCCAGTACAGTCCAGTTTTCATAGAGGGAAGATGCCTATCCGCCGACCTAGTGGTTCTAGACTTGACAGATTTTGACGTCATTCTAGGGATGGATTGGCTATCTACCCATGGTGCTACCTTGGATTGCAGAGACAAGGTAGTTAAATTCAGATGTCAGGATGGGTCAGAGGTTGTCTTTAGAGGAGACAGGGGGAGTACACCTAGAGGTTTGATATCAGCCCTACAGGCTCGTAGGCTGCTCAGGAGGGGTTGTCAGGGTTATCTAGCTCATGTGAGAGAGCTAGACAGAGATGTCAGAGAGCCCGCCTCGGTGCCTGTGGTTAGAGAGTTCTTAGATGTTTTCCCAGACGAGCTGCCAGGTTTACCGCCTCCTAGGGAGATAGAGTTCGAAATAGAATTGATGCCAGGAACCAGACCGATCTCTATCCCTCCCTACAGGATGGCGCCAGCAGAGCTGAAAGAGCTTAAAGAACAGTTGCAAGAGCTAGTAGACAAGGGCTTCATCCGACCGAGTACCTCACCTTGGGGTGCTCCAGTACTCTTTGTAAAGAAGAAGGATGGATCCCTTAGACTTTGCATCGACTACAGACAGTTGAACAAAGTCACTACTAAGAATAAGTACCCATTGCCAAGGATCGACGATCTATTCGACCAGCTAGCCGGAGCGGGTTGTTTCTCCAAAATAGATCTAAGATCGGGGTACCATCAGCTAAGGATAAGGGATGAGGATGTGCCAAAGACGGCTTTTAGGACCAGATATGGGCATTTTGAATTCCTAGTGATGCCGTTCGGGTTAACAAACGCCCCTGCAGCATTCATGGATCTCATGAACAGAGTATTTAGCCAATACCTAGATCACTTCGTTATTGTCTTCATAGATGATATCTTAGTGTATTCTAGGAATGCAGAAGAGCATGCCCATCATCTGCGGTTGGTCTTGCAGACTTTGAGGGAACATGGCTTGTATGCCAAGTTCTCTAAATGTGAGTTCTGGCTGAGGAGCATTTCATTCTTGGGGCATGTAGTGTCAGAGAATGGTATTGAGGTGGACCCCAAGAAGACAGAAACTGTGGCTAACTGGCCTAGACCCACTTCAGTGACGGAGATCAGGAGTTTCTTGGGTTTGGCAGGTTACTACAGGAAGTTCGTTCAGGACTTCTCAAAGATAGCAGCTCCTCTGACCAGACTAACCAGGAAGAATTAGAAGTTTCTGTGGACCGACCAGTGCGAGGAGAGTTTTGAAGAGCTTAAGAAGAGGTTGACTTCAGCACCAGTTTTAGCTCTGCCATCTAGTGATGAGGACTTTACAGTCTTTTGTGATGCGTCCCGTGTGGGACTGGGTTGTGTGCTGATGCAGAATGAGAAGGTGATTGCTTATGCTTCTAGGCAGCTGAAGAAGCATGAGTTGAATTACCCCACACATGACCTTGAGATGGCAGCTGTAATCTTTGCACTCAAGATGTGGAGGCACTACCTCTATGGGGTAAAATGTGAGATCTTTACAGATCATAAGAGCCTGCAGTACATCTTGAGTCAAAGAGATCTGAATCTGAGACAGAGGAGATGGGTAGAGCTGCTGAGTGACTATGATTGCAAGATTCAGTATCATCCGGGTAAGGCGAATGTCGTGGCAGACGCCCTAAGCCGGAAGTCACTAGGCAGTCTATCCCACATCACGGCAGAGAGGAGACCAGTGGTGAAGGAGTTCTACAAGCTTATCGAGGAAGGTCTACAGATGGAGTTGTCTGGTACAGGTGCCTTAGTGGCCCAGATGAAAGTGACACCCGTGTTTCTGGAGCAGGTGGCTCAGAAACAGCATAAGGACCCAGAGTTAGTGAAGATTGCCAGGACTGTTCAGTCAGGCAATGATAGCGAGTACAGATTCGACAGTAAGGGGATCCTCCGCTATGGGAGCAGACTATGTGTACCAGATGACATTGGGCTAAAAGGAGACATTATGAGAGAGGCTCATAATGCAAGATACAGCATTCACCCTGGAGCCACCAAGATGTATCAAGATTTAAAGAAGGTTTATTGGTGGCCAGCGATGAAGAAAGAAGTGGCACAGTTCGTGTCAGCCTGCGAAGTGTGTCAGAGGGTGAAACTGGAACATCAGAAGCCAGCTGGAATGCTTAACCCGCTACCGATTCCAGAATGGAAATGGGAAAACATAGCTATGGACTTCGTAGTAGGGTTACCGGCGACGTCCAACAGGGTGGACTCCATATGGGTGATTGTGGACAGACTCACCAAATCTGCTCACTTCATTCCTGTCAGGAGTGGCTACTCTGTGGACAAGTTGGCGCAGGTGTATGTGGATGAGATTGTCAGGCTGCATGGGGTTCCTATTTCGATAGTGTCAGATAGAGGGCCCCAGTTCACCTCCAGGTTTTGGCGGAGTCTGCAGAATGCCATGGGTACTAGGTTGGATTTCAGTACTGCCTTCCACCCCCAGACTGATGGACAGTCAGAAAGGACCATCCAGACTATAGAAGATATGCTTAGGATGTGTGTGCTGGACTTTGGCGGTTCTTGGAGGCAGCATCTACCTTTGGTGGAGTTTGCCTACAACAACAGCCATCATGCTAGCATCGGGATGGCTCCATATGAAGCTTTGTACGGAAGGAAGTGCAGATCACCTGTTTGCTGGGAGGAAGTTGGAGAAAAGGCCTTGGCAGGGCCTGAGTTAGTAGAGATCACCAGCAGGGTGGTACCCATAATCAGAGAAAGAATCAAGACTGCTCAGAGCAGACAGAAGAGCTATGCAGACGTCCGCAGAAGACAGTTAGAGTTTCAGGAGGGGGATCTGGTATTGCTCAAGGTGTCTCCAATGAAGGGAGTGGTTCGCTTCGGGAAGAAAGGTAAACTAGCCCCACGATACATCGGACCCTTTGAAATCTTGCAAAAGATTGGGAATGTGTCGTACAAGCTGGATTTACCTGCTTCGATGGAGAGAATTCACCCGGTTTTCCATGTTTCAATGTTGAGGAAGTTTGTGTCAGATCCGAGCAAGGTTCTTAGTGAGCCTGATGTAGAGGTCCAAGAGGATCTCACCTATGTTGAACAGCCAGTGCGGATCATAGACACCCAGATCAGAAAGTTAAGAAACAAGGAAATCCCGATGGTGAAAGTCCTGTGGAACCACCACAACTTGGAAGAATGCACTTGGGAGACACGGGAGTCTATGCTCCAGCAGTACCCTCATCTCTTTTAAGGTTAGATCCCTATGTGTTTTTGTGCCTTGTATGTGTATTATGTTCTTTGCCATGCTATGTATGCTAGTGAGGAACATTCGGGGACGAATGTTCTTAAGGGGGGGAGAATGTAATACCCGGCTAGACTCCGGTATCGGAATTCCTACTGTCCGGTGGAATTTCGGATGTCGGGAACTTCTAGAAGGGTAAGGACATGTTTTATAAAATGTTTTCATGAATTTTTAATGTTTTAAAGTATGAAACTAAATGAGTTTTGCATGAAAATAGCATTGGAGGAAAACCCAGGTTCGGCCGCCGAAAGTCAAGTTCGGCCGCCGAACATGCATGCGTTTTGGAGGCACGTTAGGCCCCCGAAAGCATGAGTTAGGGAAGTCCAGGTTCGGCCGCCGAAAGTCAAGTTTGGCCGCCGAACATTTGCATGGATGCGGAGGCACATTCGGCCCCCGAACGTGGCCTGGCCAGCCACTATAAAAGGGACCCTTAGCCGAAATGGGCGAGGTTTTCTTCCATTTCCGGCCACAGCAAGCTTCCGACCTTCCTTTTTCAAATCTTGTGTTCTTCCTCCAAATCTCTTCCATTTTTCTTGAGTTTTAAACTCACATTGCAAGTTTTGAGCATTTAAACCAAGTTTTGGAGCTTTGGGAACTCGGGAGCTCATTTTCGTGGATCTCCAAGTTTAGGTCGTCTCCCTCTCGATTTTCAAGAGGTAAGAGCCGATCTTAAGCTCCTTATATGTTTTAAGTAAGTTTTAAGTTGTTTTATGGGTAGAGATGCATGTTTAGGCTTGTTGATGTTTTGATGAACAATGTATGTTGTTTGTGTGTGTTGAAGTGTTGTAGTTGGGGTATTTGATAGTTTGAGACCCCTAGGTGTGATGTATGGTGTTTATGCATGTTTTAGAACGAGTTATGCATGATTGGTGAGTTTGAAGGCAAAAATGCTTAAGGGAGCCAAGTTTCTGCCCTTTTGCAGAAACCAGGTTCGGCAGCCGAAGGGAGTTTCGGCCGCCGAACATGGCTTGAGAGGCAGCTTTAGGCTGCCGAAGCTTGCCCCCGAAAGTTGGAGTTTCGGCTCTGTCCGAGACTTTCGGCCGCCGAAGGTGCCGCCGAACATGCATGAGTTTCGCCTCTGTCTGGGAGTTTCGGCCGCCGAAGGTGCCGCCGAACCTGCCTGACTTTCGGCTCTGGAGGGACTTCCGGCCGCCGAAGGTGCCGCCGAAAGTGCCCTGTCCAGCCTTTTCTTGCATGCTTCCTAGGAGTGTTTTGAGGTGTTTTTAGGAGGTTTTTGGGGGTATGTTTAGAGTTATGTTCTTGTTGTTTGGTGCCTCATTTGAGTCCACCTGTGTAGGTTCGGACCCGAGGAACCGAGACCCCCGGTTGTGAGATAGTCGTTCAGAGTTCGTTGTTAAAGCTTCAGTTACCAGGTGAGTGGAACAACCTCTTAAGTTTTAAAGTAAAGTAAATGAATAAATGAATGAATCATTAAGCATTGCCCATGCATCATTATACCATGCAATATTTCAGGATGTTTGCATTAGAATTCACGAATATGCTGCATTGCATAAATTGATGTTGATGTGGATGGTTGTTGGGTGATCCATAGTCCTCTGATGTTATGTTATGATGATATGTTATGGAAGACCAGCGAGGCCCATTCTACGCCCCTGGCACTATGTAAGAGAAAGACCAGTGAGGCCCATTCTACGCCCCTGGCATTTTAGAATGTTATGTTATGTAAGAGAAAGACCAGTGAGGCCCATTCTACGCCCCTGGCATTTGGAGATGTTGAGGACTAATGGTGACAATACCATCCTTTTATGTGATTAGCTGTGATGTGTTGCATTTCATGAAAGCATGAATAAGAAAAGAAAGAAAAAGTTAAATAATAATAATAATAATAATAATAATAAAATGAATAATAATATACCTAAAAATGGAGGAATTAAAGCAAATGTTTTCAGTTTCTGCTCATTGGGCTTTATAGCTCACCCCCTCTCCCCTAACCCCAGTCTTGCAGGTGCAGAGTAGATAGAGAAGTCAGCAGAGTAAGAGAAGTTTATGTAATAGCTTAGCTGTGGACATGGTTTGTTGTTAATGTAAAAGTATGAGATGTAATGTAATGTAAGTTGATGATGTGCTTGACTAGAGTCTGTTGAATTCCCTGTACACATGGTCTTGTATGAGATATAATGTTTTTATGATGCCTATGTAATCCAAGCCTATGTTATGTTATGTTACCCCATTGGAGTATTTGATGAGGACTCCAATGAGGGGTTTATGTTATGGTTGTGCATGCACAGGCTAGGCTTGGCAAAGAAATGTTTGCATGAAAGAAAAGTTTTAATTTTTCTGTATGTTGTTGACCATGTATGGGATTAAACAGGTTCACAGGATGTATGTTTGGCTTGCTACGGGTTCTGGCGGCCTTAAGCCGACCTGAATCCTAGCGCCGGTAGCGGTCCGGTTTCCGGGCTGTTACAGTCCTGGCGATCTTCACTAACTTTGGGTCCTCATGCTGTTTCTGAGCCACCTGCTCCAGAAACACGGGTGCCACTCTCATCTGGGCTACCAAAGCACCTGTACCAGACAACTCCAACTGTAGACCTTCCTGAATGAGCTTGTAAAACTCCTTCACCACTGGCCTCCTCTCTGCCGATATGTGGGATAAACTGCCGAGTGATTTCCGGCTTAAGGTGTCTGCCACAACATTCGCCTTACCCGGATGGTACTGAATCTTGCAATCATAGTCACTCAGCAGCTCCACCCATCTTCTCTGTCTCAAGTTCAAATCTCTTTGACTCAGTATGTACTGTAGGCTCTTATGATCCGTGAAGATCTCACATTTAACCCCATAGAGGTAGTGCCTCCACATCTTGAGTGCAAAGATTACTGCTGCCATCTCCAGGTCATGTGTGGGGTAATTCAACTCATGCTTCTTCAGCTGCATAGAAGCATAAGCAATCACCCTTTCATTCTGCATTAACACACAATCCAGTCCCACATGGGACGCATCACAATACACTGAGAAGTCTTCATTGCTAGATGGCAGGGCTAACACTGGTGCTGAAGTCAACCTCCTCTTAAGCTCTTCAAAACTCTATTCGCACTGGTCGGTCCACACAAACTTCTGATTCTTCCTGGTTAACCTGGTTAGAGGAGCTGGAATCTTTGAGAAGTCCTGTACAAACCTCCTGTAGTAACCCGCCAAACCCAAGAAACTCCTGATTTCCGTCACTGAAGTGGGTTTAGGCCAGTTAGCCACAGCTTCTACCTTCTTGGGGTCCACCTGTATTCCATTTTCTGACACTACATGCCCCAAGAATGAAATGTTCCTCAGCCAGAACTCACACTTAGAGAACTTGGCATACAAGCCATGTTCCCTCAAGGTCTGCAGAACCAACCTCAGATGATGGGCATGCTCCTCTGCGTTCCTGGAATACACCAAGATATCATCTATGAAGACAATAACAAAGTGATCCAGGTATTGGCTAAACACTCTATTCATGAGATCCATGAATGCTGCAGGGGCGTTGGTTAACCCGAACGGCATCACAAGGAACTCATAATGCCCATATCTGGTCCTAAAAGCTGTCTTTGGCTCGTCTTCCTCCCTTATCCTTAGCTGATGGTACCCCGATCTCAGATCTATTTTGGAGAAACAACCGGCTCCTGCTAGCTGGTCGAATAGATCGTCGATCCTTGGCAGAGGGTACCTGTTCTTGGTAGTGACTTTGTTCAACTGCCTGTAGTCGATACAAAGCCTGAGGGATCCATCCTTCTTCTTCACAAACAAGACTGGAGCACCCCAAGGTGAAGCCCTTTTCTACCAGCTCTTGTAACTGCTCTTTCAACTCCTTCAACTCGGCTGGAGCCATCCTGTAGGGAGGGATAGAGATCGGTCTAGTTCCAGGCATCAACTCTATCTCGAACTCTATCTCCCTAGCAGGTGGTAAACCTGGAAGCTCGTCTGGAAAAACATCCTGAAATTCTCTGACAACTGGCACTGAGGCTGGCTCCCTAACCTGACTGCTAAGCTCTCTCACATGAGCCAAATACCCCTGACATCCCTTTCTAAGCAACCTACGAGCCTGAAGAGCTGATATCAGACCCCTAGGTGTACCCCTCTTGTCTCCTCTGAAGACGACCTCTGACCCGTTCTGATCTCTGAACCTGACTACCTTGTCTCTGCAGTCCAAGGTAGCACCATGGGTAGATAGCCAATCCATCCCTAGAATGACGTCAACGTCTATCAAATCTAGAACCACAAGGTCGGCGGAGAGGCATCTTCCCTCAACAAAAACTGGACTGTACTGGCAGACTGACTCTGCCACTGACGGGTCACATTTGGGTCCACCCATAGGGGACACTCTAACCCAGAGACTATCAGACCCAACCTCTCAACGGCTCTCGGAGCAATAAAAGAATGAGATGCACCCGGGTTCATTAATGCATACACATCAGAACACCCAATGACGAGATTACCTGACACCACGGTGTTGGATGTGTTAGCCTTCTGCTGAGACATGGTGAAGATCCTGGCTGGAGCTGATGGACCTTCACCTCGGGAACCAGAAGAAGAGGCTGCCCCTCTCCCTCTACCTCTGCCACTGCCCTGAGTTGTGGCTGGAGCTACTGGCTGTGCCACACTACCAGAAGCTGTCTGCTGGGGCTGGCCCATAAAAGGTGCTCTAGGACACTCCCGAGCCATGTGTCCCTCCTGTCCACATCTGAAACATGCATTAGTCTCAGCCCGACACACTCCCTTGTGTGGCCTCCCACACCTTAGGCATTCTGTACCATCTGAGCCTGAGCTCGAGCCACCGCCTAAACCCAGACCGGATTTCAACTTACTCCAGAACTTGTTCTTCTTCGGCTTCTTGGTGGTATTATTCCACCTCTTGCTACCTGAGCTTTGAGAAGAGGGACCTGTCCCTCCTCTGCCTGGGGTCTTAACCCCTAAAGACTGGGTCACTGACTGCTTCACTGACCCCTCAACTATAGCACTCGCCTCCATTCTTCGAGCCATATCCACCACTGTAACGCCCCGGAAATCCGGACCGCTACCGGCGCTAGGGTCCGGGTCGACTTAAGGCCGCCGGGACCCGTAGCAAGCCTGACATATAACCTGTAAACCTGTATAATCCCATACATGATCAACAACATGCATAAAAATTTAAAACTTTTCTTCATACATACTGTCATCAACTAACTCAACCTGTGCATACTCTGATCATATACATAACATAGTCCCTCTGTGGGATCTCATCAAGCCTTAAAGGCAAAACAACCTGTGTTGAGTTAGTTTACATAAACATCATAACATAAGATCATGTACATACAAAAGGGATTAACAATATATTATGGTCAAGCACAACTCTATCCTCAATAACCTCATTACATAATATCCTGAATATTTTTACATCTCATCATAATACAATTGTCATGTCCACAAACTAACTATTACATACATATGACTTTTTCTCGTCTTGCCTTCTCTATCTATCCCGTACCTGCAAACCTGGGGGTTAGGGGAGAGGGGTGAGCTAGATGCCCAGTGAGTAGAACTATAAAAGAAAATATTTAAAACATGCTATCATGAAATGCGTCACTGCACAAACAAATCACACCACGGATGGACTGATTCAAAAATCCCTCAACTCCATGCCCGGCCCTATTATGGGCACCACAGGACTTCGTATTGCCCGGCCCTATTATGGGCACCACAGGACTTCGTACTCGGAGTTATTGCCCGGCCCTATTATGGGCACCACAGGTCTTCGTATTGCCCGGCCCTATTATGGGCACCACAGGACTTCGTATATAGAAGGCTAATGAATCATCCTAATGTCCATCCACTATCATCTATCACAACAATACAATGCGGCATAGTCGTGAATTCTAATGCAAACAACCTATAATATGATCATGATGCATGAAGCATGATAAAAGCATTTCATTTCTTAATTTAAAAGGTTAAGCTTAGTTCCACTCACCTCTGGCTGACTCTGACAAACTCTGTAGCAGCTGGCTCACTGCTGGGGTCCTTGGTTCCTCGGGTCCGAACCTACACAGGTGGACTCCAATGAGGGACCAAACACACATAAACATAACTCTAATATATTCCCCAAAAACCCCCTAAACATCCTGAAAAAAAATCACATAGAGATATGCATGAAGTGGCTGAACAGGGCACTTTCGGCGGCACCTTCGGCAGCCGAAAGTCCTGGACAGAGACGAAACTCAGGTAGGTTCGGCGGCACCTTCGACGGCCGAAAGTGCCAGACAGAGACGAAAGTCTCTTTTTGGGGACAACTTCGGCAGCTGAAAGGCCTGCCTCCCCAGCCATGTTCGGCGGCCGAAAGTGCCTTCGGCTGCCGAACCTGGTTTCTACCAAAGGGCAGAAACTTGGCTCCTTTGTGCATTTTCGCCTCCAAACCCACAAATCATGCATACCACTCAACCAAAACATGCATACAAGCTCCTAGGGGCCTCAAACAAGCATATACCCCAACTACAACACTTCAAACATACTCAAACATGCCACATTGCTCAAAAATCCCATAAAACCTAACATTTACTTAAAAGCTCATACAACCCTATACATGCCATTCTACCCCATAAAATCACTTAAAACTTACTTAAAACATACATGGGGCTTAAGATCGGCTCTTACCTCTTGAAGATCGAGAGAGAGACGACCTAAACTCGGAGATCCAAGCAAATGAGCTCCTGAGTTCCCAAAGCTCCAAAACTTGGTTTAAATGTTCAAAACTTGCAATGTGAGTTTAAAACTTAAGAAAAATGGAAGAGATTTGGAGGAAGAGCACAAGAGTTGCAAAAGGAAGGTCGGAAGCTTGCTGTGGCCGAAAATGGGAGAAAGCTCGCCCATTTCGGCTAAGTGCCCCTTTTATAGGTGGCTGGCCAGGCCACGTTCGGGGGCCGAATGTGCCTCCGCATCCATGCAATGTTCGGCGACCGAACTTGACTTTTGGCGGCCGAACCTGGACTTCCCCAACTCATGCTTTCGGGGGCCTAACGTGCCTCCAAAATGCATGCATGTTCGGCGGCCGAACTTGACTTTCGGCGGCCGAACCTGGGTTTTCCTCCAATGCTATTTTCATGCAAAAACTCATTTAGTTTCATACTTTAAAACCATTAAAAACATGAAAACATTTTATGAAAGCATGGTTCTACCCTTCTAGAGGTCTCCGACATCCGAGATTCCACCGGACGGTAGGAATTCCGATACCGGAGTCTAGCCGGGTATTACAACCACAGTGTGGAAACTTTCCCTCTCAACTGACTGAATCAAAGAGGAGTACCTAGAATGCAGCTTCATAACATATCTCTTGGCTTTCTTCGAATCTGTATCTAGAGCTTGCCCTGAAAAAGGCAATAGCTCCAAGAATTTATCCGTGTACTCCTCTATACTCATGGTTTCTGTCTGCCTCAGCTGCTCAAACTCAATCATCTTCAGTTCTCTGGAACTGTCTGGAAAAGCCCATCCAGCAAACTCATTCGCAAATTCCTCCCATGTCATGCCGTCTAGTCTTGGGTCCATATAACACTTGAACCATTCTCGTGCCTTTTTGCACTTTAAAGTGAACCCTGCCATCTGAATGGCCCTGCTGTCATCTGCCCCTAGTTCATCAGTTATTGTCTTCACTACTCTCAGGTACTCAAAGGGATCATCCCCTGACTTGTATTTGGGAGCATCCAGCTTAAGGTAATCTGTCATCTTTACTTTGCTCCCACCGGCTGAGCTAGGTCTAGAAGGTTGAGTAACTGGGGCTGCTGGTTCTGTAGGTGGTGGAGGTGGGGGTGCAGCATTCCCCGAGGTGGGGTTTGCCGGGTTAGGATAGAAGGGTGAGGGTGGATAAGCTGGGTACTGTGTGTAAGGTGGATAGAAAGGTGGATAAGGCATGTAGGTAGGGTAGGGGTTAAAGCTGGAATAATCCGATGTGCCTCCCATCGGATACCCTGAACCCTATGGGAAGGGTGGATAATGGGGTGGAAAACCATACCCCGAGGCCTGAGCGCCTCCTTGTGACTCCCCTGTCCCTTCTTTTGCCATGCTGACATCCATATTCCCATCCCTCCTCTGATCCTCTTCAACCTCCCTCACATCTGAAGAACTTCCTTCTCTATCAGTCCCCCTTCTGCTAGCATCAAAAGACCTTCTAGGGTCCCTTGACACTCTTTCTCTGCTTGATCTACATGACATTGCCCTAGGCAATGCAGGAGGACGGGCGCTCGTGCCCTCATCCTCAGGTGGTACTCCAGTCAATCTTGCAGATCGACGGGTTACTCTCATCCTGTTTTCTGAAAAACAGTACACATCACACAGACATTAGCATCATATGGTTCATGTGGAAACACATGAATCTGCATCACATAGATATATCATGGCATTTCACATCATCATACAAGACATGACTCAACATCCTATCCTAGTGGACATGATCTTTCCTATTGTGCTTGACCTTCTAGAACATCTATGAGCCCGACACTCTAGGTCCGATCCTATGAACCTAGGGCTCTGATACTATTTCTGTAACGACCCGAATATCGGGCCGCTACCGGCGCTAGGATCCAGGTCGGCTTAAGGCCGCCGGGACCCGTAGCAAGCCTAACATACATCCTGTGAACCTGTTTAATCCCATACATGATCAACAACATACATAAAAATTTAAAACTTTTCTTTCATACATACATCCTTTCATTCATACACCAAACTCAACCTGTACATGCACTAAACATAGTCATAATCATAAACATTGACCCCTCTGTGGGATCTCATCAATGCCCCCAATGGGTGGCATAGCATGTGTTGAGTTGGTTTACATAAACATCATAAAACATCTAAGATCATATATTAAAAGGGATAACAACATTCTATGGTCAAGCACACCTCTAACATCCATAAGCATCATTACATTACATATCTATACTGTACTTTTACATTACATCATATTCATTTATCATGTCCACACTAGCTATTACATAACTAAGACTTCATTACTCTTGCTGACCTCCTGGTCTACCCTGTACCTGCAAGCCTGGGGGTTAAGGGAGAGGGGTGAGCTACTAGAGCCCAGTGAGTAGAATAATAAAACATTTAAAACATATGATAACATGGAATGCATCACATCACAGCTAATCACATCAAGGATGAAGTTGTCACCAATAGTCCTCTACATAGTCCAACTGTGCCAGAATGTAGAATGGGTCCTGGTCTTTCTCTTACATGGCATAACATAACATTCCAACTGTGCCAGAACGTAGAATGGGTCCTGGTCTTTCTCTTACATAATGCCAGCGAACGTAGAATGGGTCTCACTGGTCTTACATTCCGTACCGTACATATCACATCGTCACATCATAGATCGAGGGCTATGGAGCATCCAACATTCATCCACAACAACAACAGTAGAGTATGCAATGCAACATATTCGTGAATTCTAATGCAACAACCTAGTATATCTCATGGTATTAATGATGCGTGAATCATGCTAAAATGTCCATTTATTTGCTTTAAAAACGTAATGAGTTATTCCACACACCTCTGGATAGCTCTGACCAGACACTGGAGCAGCTGACTCACTGCTGGGGTCCTCGGTTCCTCGGGTCCGAACCTACACAGATGGACTCAAATGAGGGACCAAACATACATGAACATAACTCTAAACTACTCCAAAAAAAAAACCCCCTAGAACAACATGAAACAATCATAGAAAAACATGCAAAGGAAGGCTGGACATGGCACTTTCGGCGGCAGGTTCGGCGGCCGAAAGTCCCTCCAGAGCCGAAAGTCAGGCAAGTTCGGCGGCACCTTCGGCGGCCGAAACTCCCAGATAGAGACGAAACTCATGCATGTTCAGCGGCACTTTCGGCGGCCGAAACTGCCCTCCAGAGACGAAAGTCCTCTTTCGGGGGCAAGCTTCGGCAGCCGAAAGGCTGGCCTCCCAAGCAGGTTCGGCGGCCGAAAGTTCTTCGGCGGCCGAAAGTTCTTCGGCTGCCGAACCTGGTTTCTGCCAAAGGGCAGAAACTAGGTTCCTCATGCACATTTGCCTCCCAAAACCATCCAAACATGCATTTTTCCTAATCTACAACATACATACTCAAGCATACAAGTTCCTAGGGGCTTTAAACTATCTTAAACCTCATCTACAACACATCAAACATCCACATTATCCAAAAACATAACATGAACCCATAAACCTAACCATAAGCTAAACATACATTCTACCCCATAGATCTACTTAAAACTTACTTAAAACATGCCATAAGCTCAAGATCGGCCCTTACCTCTTGAAGATCGAGAGGTGAACGACCCTAGCTCGGATAATGGGAGAGAAAGAGTTCCTTGAGCCTCCAAGCTCCAAAACTTGCTCAAATGCTCAAAATCTTCAAAACAAGGGTAAAACTAATGAAAATTGAAGGAAGGAACTCAAAACCGGCGAGGGATGGCGGAGAGCTCACCTTGGCCGAAAATGAGGAGAAAAACTCGCCCGTTTTCGGCTAAGGGACCCCTTTATAGGTGGTTGGCCAGGCCACGTTCGGGAGCCGAAAGTGCCTCCGCATGCATGCCATGTTCGGCGGCTGAACTTGAGGTTCGGCGGCCGAACCTGGACTTCCCTCACTTATGCTTTCGGGGGCCTAAAGCACTCCCGAAGTGCATGCATGTTCGGCGGCCGAACCTGAGTTTTCCTCCAAGGTTGTTTTCATGCAAAAGTTCATTTTCTTTCATGCTTAAAACATAAAACACATTAAAACATTTTATGAAAACATAGTTTTACCCTTCTAGAGGTCTCCGACACCCGAGATTCCACTGGATGGTAGGAATTCTGATACCGGAGTCTAGCCGGGTATTACATCAAATCTCTCCCATCTCCGAGCTAGGGTCGTTTTCCTCTTGATCTTCAAGAGATAAGAGCCGATCTTGAGCTCACTATATGTTTTAAACAAGTTTTAGTTCGATTCATGGGGTAGAAATGTATGTTTATGTTAGTCGAGCATTGTTAGGTTTTATGTGTTTTATGGACAATGTATGTTGGATATGTATGTTTGATGTGTTGTAGATGGGGTTTACGATAGTTTGAAGCCCCTAGGAGCTGATGTATGTATCTATGCATGTTTTGGATGAGTTGTATGCTTGATTGAAGGTTTTGGGAGGCAAATGTGTATGAAGAGCCGAGTTTCTGCCCTTCTGGCAGAAACCAGGTTCGGCAGCCGAAGGACTTTCGGCCGCCGAACCTGCTTGGGAGGCAGGCCTTTCGGCTGCCAAAGCTTGCCCCCGAAAAGAGACTTTCGTCTCTGGAGGGCACTTTCGGCCGCCGAAGGTGCCGCAGAACCTGCCTGACTTTCGGCTCTAGAGGGACTTTCGGCCACCGAACCTGGTGGCGAAAGAGCCCTGTTCAACCTTTCTTTGCATGTTTTGCATGATTGTTTTGAGGTGTTTTAGGGGGTTTTTGGGGGATGTTTTTAGAGTCATGTTCTAGTTGTTTGGTCCCTCATTTGAGTCCACCTATGTAGGTTCGGACCCGAGGAACCGAGGACCCCAGCAGTGAGTCAGCTGCTTCAGTCATTGTCAGAGCTAGCTGAGGTGAGTAGAATAAACCTTTACATTTTAAAGCGAATAAATTATAAAGTTTTGAGCATGTTCATGCATCATGAATGCCATGTGATGATTTAGGTTGTTTGCATTAGAATTCACGAATATGTTGCATTGCATTTTATGATGTTGATGCGGATTGGTTATTGGATGATCCTTTAGTCCTCATATGATATGATATGATGATGATACGGCATGATATGGTATGGAAGTCCGGTTGACCCATTCTACGTCTCGGCACTATGTAAGAGAAAGACCGGTTGACCCATTCTACGTCCCGGCACCTTGGAATGTTCTGATATGTTATGTTTAAGAGAAAGACCGGTTGACCCATTCTACGTCCCGGAACTTTGGAATGTAGAGGACTATTGGTGACAATACCATCCTTGATGTGACTTGTTGTGATGTGTTGCATTACATGAGAGCATGAGATTTTAAATGTTTTATTATTTTGCTCACTGGGCTCTAGTAGCTCACCCCTTTCCCTAATCCCCCAGGGTTGCAGGTACGGGCTAGATAGAGAAGTCAAGATGAATGAAGTTATGTGTATGTAATAGTTAAAATGTGGACATGATAAATTGTATTATGATGTAAAGTTATGAATAGTTATGTCATGTAAATGTTAATTTTGAGATTGAGGTTTAGAAAATGTGCTTGACCGAGTTTGTATAGTAATCCCTTTTGTAAACATGATCTATGTTTTATGAAGTTTATGTTCCACCAAGCTTGTGTATGATGAGTTACCCCATTGGAGCATTTGGTTAGAGCTCCAGTGTGAGATTTATGTTTATGTTTATGTATATGCTTATGTGCATGCACAGGTTGAGCTTGGTAAAAGAAAAGAAAAGTTCAAATTTTTATGTATGCTGTTGATCATTTATGGGATTAAACAGGTTTACAGGATGTATGTCAGGCTTGCTACGGGTCCCAGCGGCCTTATGCCGATTTGGATCCTAGCGCCGGTAGCGGTCCGATTTTTGGGTCGTTATATTTCTAGCTCATGTGAGAGAGCTAGATAGATAGGTTAGGGAACCAGCCTCAGTACCAGTAGTCCGAGAGTTTCCAGACGTCTTCCCAGATGAGCTTCCAGGACTACCACCTGATAGGGAGATAGAGTTTGCAATAGAATTACTGCCTGGTACCAGACCTATCTCTATTCCTCCCTACAGGATGGCGCCAGCAGAGTTAAAAGAGCTGAAAGAGCAGTTGCAAGAGTTGGTAGATAAGGGTTTCATCCGCCCTAGTACCTCACCTTGGGGTGCTCCAGTGTTGTTTGTCAGAAAGAAGGATGGATCCCTCAGACTTTGTATCGACTACAGGCAGTTAAACAAGGTCACTACCAAAAATAAGTACCCCCTACCTAGGATCGATGATCTATTTGACCAGCTAGCTGGAGCAGGTTATTTCTCGAAAATAGATCTGAGGTCCGGGTATCATCAGTTAAGAGTCAGAGAAGCAGATGTGCAAAAGACAGCTTTCAGGACCAGATATGGGCATTATGAGTTCTTAGTAATGCCATTCGGGTTGACTAATGCCCCTGCAGCATTCATGGATCTCATGAACAGAGTTTTCAGTGAGTATCTGGATCACTTTGTTATTGTCTTCATTGATGATATCTTAGTGTACTCCAGAGACGCAGAGGAGCATGCCCAGCATCTAAGAACAGTTCTGCAGACTCTGAGAAAGCATGGTTTATATGCCAAGTTCTCTAAGAGTGAGTTTTGGTTGAGGAGCATTTCATTCTTGGGGCATGTTGTATCAGCTGAAGGTATTGAGGTAGACCCCAAGAAGATAGAAGCTGTAGCTAACTGGCCTAGACCCACCACAGTGACTGAGATTAAAAGCTTTCTGGGTTTGGCAGGTTACTACAGGAGGTTCGTTCAGGACTTCTCAAAGATAGCTGCTCCTATGACCAAACTGACTAAGAAGAATTAACGGTTCGAGTGGTCGGACCAGTGTGAAGAGAGCTTTGAGGAGCTAAAGAGAAGATTAACATCAGCACCGATGTTAGCTCTGCCTGTCAGTAATGAGGACTTCACAGTGTTCTGTGATGCGTCCAGAGTGGGACTGGGTTGTGTTCTGATGCAGAATAACAGAGTGATTGCTTATGCTTCTAGACAGCTGAAGAAGCACGAGTTGAATTATCCCACCCATGACCTAGAAATGGCAGCAGTTATCCTTGCACTCAAGATGTGGAGGCATTACCTTTATGGGGTTAAATGCGAGATCTTCACAGATCACAAGAGTTTACAGTACATCTTGAGTAGAAAGAGCTGAATTTGAGGCAGAGAAGATGGGTAGAACTGCTCAGTGACTATGATTGCAACATCCAGTATCATCCGGGTAAGGCGAATATTGTGGCAGACGCCCTAAGCCGGAAATCACTTGGCAGTTTGTCCCATATAGCAGCAGAGAGAAGACCAGTGGTGATGGAGTTTTATAAGCTCATCGACGAAGGGCTACAGCTTGAGTTGTCTGGTACAGGTGCATTGATAGCACAGATGCGAGTGACCCCAGTGTTTCTGGAGCAGGTGGCTTAGAAACAGCATGAGGACCCTGAGTTAGTTAAAATTGCCAGGACTGCTCAGTCAGGCAACAGTGCCGAGTTCAAATTTGACAGCAAAGGGATCCTCCGCTATGGGCATTGACTATGTGTACCAGATGACATCAGTCTGAAAGGAGACATTATGAGGGAAGCTCATAATGCAAGGTACAGTGTTCACCCTGGAGCCACCAAGATGTATCAGGATTTGAAAAGAGTGTATTGGTGGCCAGCTATGAAGAAAGAAGTGGCACAGTTTGTGTCCGCCTGTGAAGTTTGCCAGAGGGTGAAACTGGAACATCAGAAGCCGGCTGGAATGCTTAACCCACTGCCGATTCCAGAGTGAAAATGGGAGAACATAGCTATGGATTTTGTAGTGGGCTTACCGGCAGTGTCCAACAGGTTAGACTCCATATGGGTGATTGTGGACAGACTGACGAAATCTGCTCATTTCATCCCAGTGAGGAGTACTTATTCTGTGGACAAGTTAGCACATGTTTATTTGGAGGAGATAGTAAGGTTACATGGAGTCCCAGTGTCTATATAGTGTCAGACAGAGGACCTCAGTTCACCTCCAGATTTTGGCAGAGTTTGCAAAGTGCTATGGGTACAAGGTTGGATTTCAGCACTGCTTTCCATCCACAGACTGATGGTCAGTCAGAGAGGACCATCCAGACCATTGAGGATATGCTTCGAATGTGTGTGTTAGACTTTGGCGGTTCTTGGAGGCAATATCTACCTTTGGTGGAGTTTGCCTACAACAACAGCCATCATGCTAGCATAGGGATGGCCCCTTATGAGGCTTTGTATGGGAGGAAGTGCAGATCACCTGTTTGCTGGGAAGAAGTAGGAGAGGCGGCTCTTGCAGGGCCGGAGTTAGTTGAGATCACCAGCAGAGTGGTGCCCATGATTAGAGAGAGAATCAGGACTGCTCAGAGCAGACAGAAAAGCTATGCAGATATCCGTAGAAAGCAGTTAGAGTTTCAGGAGGGTGATATGGTATTGCTGAAGGTGTCTCCAATGAAAGGAACGGTTCGGTTTGGGAAAAAGGGTAAGCTAGCCCCACGATACATTGGACCCTTTGAGATCGTACAGAAGATCGGGAATGTGTCGTACAAGCTAGATTTACCTGCTTCTATGGAGAGAATTCACCCGGTTTTCCATGTTTTTATGCTCCGAAAGTTCGTGTCAGATCCGAGTAAGGTTTTGAGTGAGCCTGATGTAGAGATCCTTGGAGATCTCACTTATATAGAGCAGCCAGTACGGATCCTAGACACTCAGATTAGAAAGCTAAGGAACAAGGAAATTCCAATGGTGAAAGTCCTTTGGAACCACCACAATCTAGAAGAGTGCACCTGGGAGACACAGGAGTCTATGCTCCAGCAATATCCATATCTGTTTTAAGGTTAGTGTCCTCCTTTTTATGTGTTTCCTTGTTTGTGGAACATTCGGGGACGAATGTTCTTAGGGGGGGAGAATGTAATACCCGGCTAGAGGCCGGCATCGAAATTCTACTTTCCGGTGGAATCCAGGATGTCAGAATCCTCTAAAAGGGTAAGATTTATGTGTTTGTAAAGTATTTGAGTATGTTTTAATGTTTTAAGTGTAAAAGGAAATGAGTTTGTGAAAGAAAAGAGCCAAGGAACAAATGCAAGGTTCGGCCGCCGAAGGTGAAAGTTCGGCCGCCGAACATGCATGAGTTTTGGTTTCACGTTAGGCTGCCGAAGGTGGTCTGGCCAGCCACCTATAAAAGGCCCTAGGTCGGTGAATGGATAAGATTTTCTTTCCATTCACAGACAGAGGTGAGACCATGATCTTCCTTGGGTGATTTTCATGTTTTCTTCAAATCTTGCAAAGTTTTGATGGGTTTTATGTTGTTTTGAAGCTTTTGAGCAAATCAACCAAAAGTTTTGAAGTTGGAGACTTTGAGGGAGAGTTTCTCCATATCTCCATGTTGGGATCGTTTATCTTCTTGTTTGTAAGAGGTAAGTGAAGATCCTGAATTTCTTTTCATGTTTTTATGAAGGTTTTATGATGTGTTTGGGTAGAGATGCATGTTTAGGGGAAGTTGAGGTTTTGGTTGATTTGTGGTCAAAGCATGCTTATATGTTTAGTTGTGTTGTTTGTTGGGGTTTTAAGTTAGTTTTGAACCCCTTTGTGCCTATACTTGAGTATATGTAGGTTGTGGAATTGTGGTTTGCATGTTTGAGTGGAGATTGGGTACATTTGCATGAAGCAGAACAAGTTTCTGCCTTACTGGAGAATCCAGTTTCGGCCGCCGAACATGCTAAGGAGGTGGTTTCGGCTGCCTAAGCTTGCCCAAGCTTGCCCCCGAAAGTTTGGACTTTCGGCTCTGGAGGAGGGTTTTGGCTGCCGAAGGTGCCGCCGAAGGTTAGGGACTTTCGTCTCTGGAGAGGACTTTCGGCAGCCGAAGTGCCGCCGAAAGTGCTTGAGGTTCGGCTCTGGAAGAGACTTTCGGCCGCCGAACCTGCCGCCGAAAGTGCCCTGTCCAGCCTTCTTTTGCATGTTTTTCTTGATTCTTTTAGGATGTTTTAGGGGGAGTTTTGGGGAGTATTCTAGAGTTGTTCTTGAGTTCGTTTGGTCCCTCATTGGAGTCCATCTGTGTAGGAACGGACCAGAGGAACCAAAGAGGTCAGTAGTGAGCACTGCTTCAGAGTCAGCTCAGAGTCAGCCAGAGGTGAGTGAAACTAAACGTAATGTTTTAAATTGAGAATTAAATGCTTTTAGCATGTTCAATGCATCATGATATGTAATAGGTTGAGTGCACTAGAATACACGAATGTGACGCATTGCATTATTCTATGCTTGTACGGATCGGACATAGTTTGGATTCATTAGCCCTCCGAGTAAAGTCCTGAGGAGCCCTGAGAGGGCCGGGCATAGAGCACCATAGGGTGCGGAATAAAGTCCTGAGGAGCTCCTTCGCGGGCCGGGCACAGAGCAGAGGGATTTTTGAATCTGTCCGTCTGAGATGGGTGATTTACTTGTGATGTGATGCATTCCATGTGAGCATGTTTTATTAACATGTTTTATCTGTTCTACTCACTGGGCTAGTATAGCTCATCCCTCTCCTTTAACCCCAGTCTTGCAGGATCAGAGTCAGAGTTCGCAGGGTACAGGAAGAGTAAAGAAGTTTTGTAATAGCATAGTGTGGACATGTAATATTGTAACGAAATGGTTTAGTATTGTATAGTGTAAAGTATTGTGCTTGACCCATGTTGTAAATCCTTTTTGTATACATGGTCTATTTATGTGTTGTGAATGTTTTTCTCAGTATGTGAAAAACCAGGCTTAACAGAGTATGAGTTGAACCCATCTAGAGCAAGCTCTAGTAAGGGGTTTTTATAGTACAGAGATAGTGCATGCACAAGTTGAGCCTCGGTTCAGAAAATCAGTTTTATGTTTTTACAGAAAATGTATGATCATGTATAGGATTTGACAGGTACACAAAGAGTATAGTAGGCTTGCTACGGGTCCTGGCTACCTTAAGTCGACCTGGATCCTAGCGCCGGTAGCGGTCTGTTTTTCGGGTCGTTACAGGGGACCCCAATTGACCTCTAGGTTTTGGCGGAGTCTGCAGAATGCTATGGGTACTAGGCTAGATTTTAGCACTGCTTTCCATCCATAGATTGATGGACAGTCAGAGAGGACCATCCAGACCATTGAAGATATGCTCAGAATGTGTGTGCTAGATTTTGGCGGTTCTTGGAGGCAACACCTACCTTTGGTGGAGTTTGCCTACAATAACAGTTATCATGCTAGCATAGGTATGGCTCCATATGAAGCTTTGTATGGAAGGAAGTGCAGATCGCCTGTTTGCTGGTGTAACGACCCGGAAAACCGACCCGTTACCGGCGCTAGGATCCAGATCGGCTTAAGGCCGCCGGGACCCGTAGCAAGCCTACATACATCCTGTATACCTGTTTAATCCCATACATGAGCAACAAACATACTTAAGAATTTAAAACTTTTCTTTTTCTTCATACACCAAACTCAACCTGTGCATGCACTGTATTCATCATATACATAAACATTAATCCCTCTGTGGGATTTCATCAAAGCCTCAATGGCAATACGTAATCTGTGTTGAGTTGGTTCACATATACACCATAAAATAAGATCATGTACATACCAAGGGATTAACATATACTATGGTCAAGCACAAATCTATCCTCAATAACATAGTTACATAAACATAACTGTTCAAACTTTACATTACATTCTTATCATATGTCATGTCCACATACTCTAGCTATTACATACATATGACTTGACTTCACTCTAGCCGACTTCTTGATCTCTCCTGTACCTGCAACTCTGGGGATAATGGGAGTGGGGTGAGCTAAAAGCCCAGTGAGCAGAAACTAAGATAAACATTTGTTTTAATTCCTCCCTTTTTAGGTATATTATTATTCATTTTATTATTATCAAATAACTTTTATTTTCATTCTTTTTCTTATTCATGCTTTCATGTATGCGTCACAACACAAACATTTCACAACAAGGATGAACTTGTCACCATTTAGCCCCTATCCTTCTTACTTATACATGCCGGGGGCGTAGAGCCGTAGCAGGCACACCCGGACTTCCATCATCAATCATAGTGCCAGGGGCGTAGAGCCGTAGCAGGCACACCTGGACTCACATAGGCTATCATGTCATACGAGGGCTAATGGATCATTCAACATTCATCCACATCAACAACAAATTATGCAATGCAACATATTCGTGCATTCTAATGCAAGCAACCTAATATTGCATGGCATAATGATGTATGGGCAATGCTTTATGATTCATTCATTTATTCAATTACTTTAAAACTTAAGGGGTTGTTCCACTCACCTGGTAACTGAAGCTTTGACAACGAACTCTGAACAACTATCTCACAACCGGGGGTCTCGGTTCCTCGGGTCCGAACCTACACAGGTGGACTCAAATGAGGCACCAAACATACATGAACGTGACTCTGAAAAGCTCCCCAAAAACCCCCTAAAACATCCTGAAAACATCACATGAAAACATGCAAGAATTGGCTGAACAGGGCACTTTCGGCGGCAGGTTCGGCGGCCGAAAGTCCCTCTGCAGCCGAAAGTCATGCAGGTTCGGCGGCACTTTCGGCGGCCGAACCTCCCAGACAGAGACGAACCTTGAGTTTCGGGGGCAGGCTTCGGCAGCCGAAACTGCCTCCACAAGGGGGTTCGGCGGCCGAAAGTCACTTCGGCGGCCGAACCTGAGTTTCTGCCGAAGGGCAGAAACTTGGCTCCCTTGTGTCCACAGCCTCCAAAACGCCTCAAAACCTGCATAAACTTGATTCTACTCATGCATACACATCATACCAGATCCTAGGGGCCTCATACAAACATATGCCCCAACTACAACACTTCAAACACACATCAAGCAAGCCACATTGTTCAAAAATCACATAAACCTAACATATGCTCAACTAACTCTAACATGCTTCTCTACCCCTTAAAACTTCATGAAACTCATTTAAAACATACATTGAGCTTAAGATCGGCTCTTACCTCTTGAAGATCAAGGAAGAGACGACTCAACTCGGAGATCCAAGCACGAGAGCTCCTGAGTTTCCAAAGCTCCAAAACTTGCCTTTAAAGCTTAAAACTTGCAATGTGGGTTTAAAACTCAAGGAAGATGGAGGAGATCTAGTGAAAGAACACAAGATTTGAGGAGAGGGAGATCGGAAGCTTGTTGTGGCCGAAAATGGGAGAAAACCTCGCCCATTTCGGCTAAGGGTCCCTTTTATAGTGGCTGGCCAGGCCACGTTCGGGGGCCGAAGGTGCCTCCGCATGCATGCAAGGTTCGGCGGCCGAACTTGGAGTTCGGCGGCCGAACCTGCATTTCCCTCACTCAAAACTTTCGGGCGCCTAAAGTCCCTCCGAAAGCAAGCATGTTCGGCGGCCGATCTTGGGAGTTCGGCGGCCGAACCTGGGTTTCCTCCAAAGATTTTTCATGCAAAAACTCATTTAATTCTTACTTAAAAACATGAAATACATGAAAACATTTCATAAAATCATGGTTTTACCCTTCTAGAGGTTTCCGACATCCGAGGTCCCACCGGACGGTAGGGATTCCGATACCGGAGTCTAGCCGGGTATTACATTCTCCCCCCCTTAAGAACATTCGTCCCCGAATGTTCCTCAACTAACATATAAAGCATGGCATCAATCATAACATACAACATATCATACATGCAACACATAGAACAACTAACACTCACCTCAAAACAGATGGGGGTACTGCTGGAGCATGGACTCCCGTGTCTCCCATGTGCATTCCTCTAAGTTGTGGTGGTTCCAAAGGACCTTTACCATCGGGATTTCCTTGTTCCTCAACTTTCTGATCTGAGTGTCTAGGATCCGCACTGGCTGTTCTACATAGGTGAGATCCTCATGGATCTCCATATCAGGCTCACTAAGAACCTTGCCCGGATCTGACACGAACTTCCTCAACATGGAAACATGGAAAACCGGATGGATTCTCTCCATCGAAGCAGGCAAGTCTAGCTTGTACGACACCTTACCGACCCTCTGAAGCACCTCGAAAGGACCGATGTACCGTGGAGCTAACTTACCCTTCTTCCCGAACCGAACCACTCCTTTCATCGGAGACACCTTGAGTAATACTAGGTCCCCCTCCTGAAACTCTACCTGTTTCCTGCGGATGTCTGCATAACTTTTCTGCCTGCTGGTGGCAGTCTTTATCCTTTCTCTGATCATGGGCACCACCCTGCTGGTAATCTCTACAAGCTCAGGCCCTGCTAAGGACCTCTCTCCTACCTCTTCCCAGCAAACGGGTGACCTGCACTTCCTCCCATATAAAGCTTCATATGGAGCCATCCCTATGCTAGCATGATAGCTGTTATTGTAGGCAAACTCCACCAAAGGTAGATGTTGCTTCCAAGGACCGCCAAAATCTAGCACGCACATTCTGAGCATATCTTCTACGGTCTGGATGGTCCTCTCTGACTGTCCATCAGTCTGGGGGTGGAAGGCAGTACTGAAATCTAACCTGGTACCCATAGCACCCTGCAGACTCCGCCAAAACCTGGAGGTGAACTGGGGCCCTCTATCTGACACTATAGATACCGGGACCCCATGTAGTCTGACGACTTCATCCACATAAACCTGCGCTAACTTATCCACAGAGTAGTTGCTCCTAACTGGAATGAAGTGAGCAGATTTGGTGAGTCTGTCCACAATCACCCATATGGAGTCTAGTCTGTTGGATGTTGCCGGTAACCCCACTACGAAGTCCATAGCTATGTTCTCCCATTTCCATTCTGGAATAGGTAGCGGGTTAAGCATTCCAGCCGGCTTCTGATGCTCTAGTTTCACCCTCTGACACACATCGCAGGCTGACACGAACAGTGCCACGTCCTTCTTCATAGCTGGCCACCAATACACTCTCTTCAGATCCTGATACATCTTGGTGGCTCCAGGGTGAACACTATACCTGGTATTATGGGCTTCCCCCATAATATCTCCCTTCAGACCAATGTCATCTGGCACACATAATCTGTTCCCGTAGCGGAGGATCCCCTTATCATCAAATCTGAACTCACTATCTTTGCCTGACTGAACCGTCCTGGCAATCTTCACTAACTCTGGGTCCTCATGCTGTTTCTGAGCCACCTGCTCCAGAAACACTGGTGTTACCTTCATCTGTGCAATCAAAGCACCTGTGCCAGACAACTCCAACTGTAATCCCTCACTCATAAGTCTGTGGAACTCCTTCACCACCGGCCTCCTCTCTGCTGAAATGTGGGATAGACTGCCGAGTGATTTCCGGCTTAGGGCGTCTGCCACAACATTCGCCTTACCCGGATGGTACTGAATCTTGCAATCATAGTCACTCAACAGCTCTACCCATCTCCTCTGCCTCATGTTCAGTTCTCTCTGACTCAAGATGTACTGCAGGCTCTTATGATCTGTGAAGATCTCACACTTTACCCCATAAAGGTAATGCCTCCACATCTTGAGTGCAAAGATCACTGCTGCCATCTCTAGGTCATGTGTGGGGTAATTCAGCTCATGCTTCTTCAGCTGCCTAGAAGCATAAGCGATCACCCTCTCATTTTGCATTAGCACACAACCCAGTCCCACACGGGACGCATCACAATATACTGAGAAGTCATCATCACCTTTTGGCAGAGCTAACACCGGTGCTGAAGTCAACCTCCTCTTAAGCTCCTCAAAGCTTTCCTCACACTGATCGGTCCATATAAACTTCTGATTCTTCTTAGTCAATTTGGTCATAGGAGCAGCAATCTTTGAGAAGTCCTGAACGAACCTCCTGTAGTAACCTGCTAAACCCAAAAAACTTTTGATCTCGGTCACTGTGGTGGGTCTAGGCCAGTTAGCTACAGCCTCTACCTTCTTGGGGTCTACTTCAATACCCTGTTCTGACACAATGTGCCCCAAGAATGAAATGCTCCTAAGCCAAAACTCACACTTGGAGAACTTGGCATACAAGCCATGCTCTCTCAAGGTCTGCAAAACTATCCTCAGGTGATGGGCATGCTCCTCTGCATTTCTGGAATACACTAAGATGTCATCTATGAAGACAATAACGAAGTAATCCAGATACTGACTGAATACTCTGTTCATGAGGTCCATGAATGCTGCAGGGGCGTTAGTCAACCCAAACGGCATCACAAGGAACTCATAGTGCCCATACCTAGTCCTGAAAGCTGTCTTCGGTACATCATCATTCCTTATCCTCAACTGATGGTACCCTGATCTCAGATCTATTTTGGAGAAACAACCTGCTCCTGCTAGCTGGTCGAATAGATCGTCGATCCTCGGCAAAGGGTACTTGTTCTTGATGGTGGCTTTGTTTAACTGTCTGTAGTCGATACAAAGCCTAAGGGATCCATCCTTCTTCTTTACAAAGAGCACTGGAGCACCCCAAGGTGAGGTACTCGGTCGGATGAAACCCTTGTCCACCAGTTCTTGCAACTGTTCCTTTAGCTCTTTCAACTCTGCTGGCGCCATCCTGTAGGGAGGGATAGAGATAGGCCTAGTTCCAGGCATCAGCTCTATTTCAAACTCTATCTCCCTTGCAGGTGGTAGTCCTGGAAGCTCGTCTAGGAAAACATCTAAGAATTCACTCACCACAGGCACTGAGACGGGCTCTCCGACATGACTATCTAACTCCCTCACATGAGCTAGAAACCCCTGACATCCCCTCCTAAGCAACCTACGAGCCTGAAGAGCTGAGATCAGACCTCTAGGTGTACCCCTCTTGTCTCCTCTGAAGACGACCTCTGACCCATCCTGATCTCTGAATCTGACTACCTTGTCTCTATAGTCCAAGGTAGCACCATGGGTCGATAACCAATCCATCCCTAGAATGACGTCAAAATCTGTCAAATCTAGAACCACAAGGTCGGCGGAAAGGCATCTTCCCTCTATGAAAACTGGACTACATTGGCAGACTGCCTCTGCCACTGACGGGTCACATTTGGGTCCACTGACCCACAGGGGACACTCTAATCCAGAGACCATCAATCCTACCCTCTCCACGACTCTCGGAGCAATAAAAGAATGAGATGCACCCGGGTCCATTAAGGCATACACATCAGAACAACCAATGATGAGAGTACCTGCCACCACGGTGTTGGATGTGCTGGCCTCCTGCTGAGTCATAGTGAAGATCCGTGCCGGAGCTGATGAACCTTCACCTCTGTATCCTGCTGATGAAGAGGCTGACCCTCTCCCTCTGCCTCTGCCACTGGCCTGTGTTGCGGCTGGAGCTACTGGCTGCACCACACTGCCGGAGGTTGTCTGCTGAGACGGTGCTGTAAAGGCTCCTCTAGGACAGTCTCGAGCCAAATGACCCGCCTGTCCGCATCTGAAACATGTGTTTGTCCCTGCCAGACATACTCCCTTGTGTGGTCTCCCACATCTCATACATGCTGTAACCTCTGCGCCAGAGCTTGAGCCACTGCCTAAACCCAGACCTGACTTGATCTTGTTCCAGAACTTATTCTTCTTAGATTTTCTGTGGCCTCTGTCCCACTTCTTACTGCCTGCAACTGCTGCACTTAGAGAAGAAGAGTCTACCCTTTCCCCACCTGGGGTCTTGGAACCAGAAGACTGTGCCACTGACTGTTTTACCTTCCCCTCAACGATAGCACTAGCCTCCATTCTCCTAGCCATATCCACTATGGCATGGAAACTCTCCCTCTCTGCTGACTGTACCAAAGAGGAATACCTGGAGTGCAGCCTCATAATATATCTCCTTGACTTCTTTTGATCTGTGTCCAAATTCAGCCCAGCATATGGCAACAACTCCAGGAACCTGTCTGTGTACTCGTCTACACTCATGTCATCAGTTTGCCTCAACTGCTCGAATTCTATCATCTTCAATTCCCTTGAACTATCAGGGAAAGCCCATCCTGCAAACTCGTTTGCAAACTCCTCCCAATTCATGCTGTCCACTCTCGGGTTCACATAATTCTTGAACCACTCCCGTGCTTTCTTGCACTTAAGCGTGAACCCGGCCATCTGAATGGCTCTACTGTCATCAGCCCCTATCTCATCTGTAATTGCCTTGACCCGCTCCAAGTACACGAACGGATCATCACCGGTTTCAAACTGGGGAGCACCCAGCTTCATATAATCGGTCATCTTGACCTTGCTCCCTCCAGATGAGGTAGGTTTGGGTACTTGTGTTTCCGGGACAGTAGATACCGGTGGTGGTGGAGGTACAACATCCCCTGGGGTAGGGTTTGCTGTACTGGTATAGGGAGGTGGAGGTGGGTACATGGGGTACTGAGAGTATGGTGGGTAGTAAGGTGGGTATGGCATATGTGGAGGATAAGGGCTAAAACTGGGGTAATCCGATGTACCTCCCATCGAATACCCTGGATGGTGTGAATAGGGTGGGTAGTGATGTGGCTGGACATAACTCGAGGCCTGAGTGCCTCCTTCTGATTCACCCATGCCCTCTTCCGGCATGCTCACACCGAGACTGCCATCCCTCCTCTGGTCTACTTCCATATCCTCAGACATTCCTCCCTGCACTGTTCCCCTTACTGATCTGCTTCTTCCCAGATCTAAAGACCTTCTAGGGTCTCTAGCTACTCTGTCTCTGTTGGACCTACTGGACATTGCCCTAGGCAATGCTGGAGGACGGGCATCAGTGCCCTCGTCCTGAGGTGGCACTCCAGTCAATCGTGCAGATCGACGAGTTCCTCTCATTCTATTTTCTGAAAAACAGCACATAGCATAAACAATCATTAGCATCATATGGTTCATGTGGAAACACATGAACCCTCATCACATACATAGCATCACATCATAGCATTTATGCACATGCATATCATATATCATATCATCATATTGACAGGACTCTACATCCTATCCTAGTGGACATGATTTTCCTAGTGTGCTTGACCTTCTAGAACATCTATGAGCCCGACACTCTAGGTCCGATCATATGAACCTAGGGCTCTGATACCACTCTGTAACGACCCGGAAAACCGACCCGTTACCGGCGCTAGGATCCAGATCGGCTTAAGGCCGCCGGGACCCGTAGCAAGCCTACATACATCCTGTATACCTGTTTAATCCCATACATGAGCAACAAACATACTTAAGAATTTAAAACTTTTCTTTTTCTTCATACACCAAACTCAACCTGTGCATGCACTGTATTCATCATATACATAAACATTAATCCCTCTGTGGGATTTCATCAAAGCCTCAATGGCAATACGTAATCTGTGTTGAGTTGGTTCACATATACACCATAAAATAAGATCATGTACATACCAAGGGATTAACATATACTATGGTCAAGCACAAATCTATCCTCAATAACATAGTTACATAAACATAACTGTTCAAACTTTACATTACATTCTTATCATATGTCATGTCCACATACTCTAGCTATTACATACATATGACTTGACTTCACTCTAGCCGACTTCTTGATCTCTCCTGTACCTGCAACTCTGGGGATAATGGGAGTGGGGTGAGCTAAAAGCCCAGTGAGCAGAAACTAAGATAAACATTTGTTTTAATTCCTCCCTTTTTAGGTATATTATTATTCATTTTATTATTATCAAATAACTTTTATTTTCATTCTTTTTCTTATTCATGCTTTCATGTATGCGTCACAACACAAACATTTCACAACAAGGATGAACTTGTCACCATTTAGCCCCTATCCTTCTTACTTATACATGCCGGGGGCGTAGAGCCGTAGCAGGCACACCCGGACTTCCATCATCAATCATAGTGCCAGGGGCGTAGAGCCGTAGCAGGCACACCTGGACTCACATAGGCTATCATGTCATACGAGGGCTAATGGATCATTCAACATTCATCCACATCAACAACAAATTATGCAATGCAACATATTCGTGCATTCTAATGCAAGCAACCTAATATTGCATGGCATAATGATGTATGGGCAATGCTTTATGATTCATTCATTTATTCAATTACTTTAAAACTTAAGGGGTTGTTCCACTCACCTGGTAACTGAAGCTTTGACAACGAACTCTGAACAACTATCTCACAACCGGGGGTCTCGGTTCCTCGGGTCCGAACCTACACAGGTGGACTCAAATGAGGCACCAAACATACATGAACGTGACTCTGAAAAGCTCCCCAAAAACCCCCTAAAACATCCTGAAAACATCACATGAAAACATGCAAGAATTGGCTGAACAGGGCACTTTCGGCGGCAGGTTCGGCGGCCGAAAGTCCCTCTGCAGCCGAAAGTCATGCAGGTTCGGCGGCACTTTCGGCGGCCGAACCTCCCAGACAGAGACGAACCTTGAGTTTCGGGGGCAGGCTTCGGCAGCCGAAACTGCCTCCACAAGGGGGTTCGGCGGCCGAAAGTCACTTCGGCGGCCGAACCTGAGTTTCTGCCGAAGGGCAGAAACTTGGCTCCCTTGTGTCCACAGCCTCCAAAACGCCTCAAAACCTGCATAAACTTGATTCTACTCATGCATACACATCATACCAGATCCTAGGGGCCTCATACAAACATATGCCCCAACTACAACACTTCAAACACACATCAAGCAAGCCACATTGTTCAAAAATCACATAAACCTAACATATGCTCAACTAACTCTAACATGCTTCTCTACCCCTTAAAACTTCATGAAACTCATTTAAAACATACATTGAGCTTAAGATCGGCTCTTACCTCTTGAAGATCAAGGAAGAGACGACTCAACTCGGAGATCCAAGCACGAGAGCTCCTGAGTTTCCAAAGCTCCAAAACTTGCCTTTAAAGCTTAAAACTTGCAATGTGGGTTTAAAACTCAAGGAAGATGGAGGAGATCTAGTGAAAGAACACAAGATTTGAGGAGAGGGAGATCGGAAGCTTGTTGTGGCCGAAAATGGGAGAAAACCTCGCCCATTTCGGCTAAGGGTCCCTTTTATAGTGGCTGGCCAGGCCACGTTCGGGGGCCGAAGGTGCCTCCGCATGCATGCAAGGTTCGGCGGCCGAACTTGGAGTTCGGCGGCCGAACCTGCATTTCCCTCACTCAAAACTTTCGGGCGCCTAAAGTCCCTCCGAAAGCAAGCATGTTCGGCGGCCGATCTTGGGAGTTCGGCGGCCGAACCTGGGTTTCCTCCAAAGATTTTTCATGCAAAAACTCATTTAATTCTTACTTAAAAACATGAAATACATGAAAACATTTCATAAAATCATGGTTTTACCCTTCTAGAGGTTTCCGACATCCGAGGTCCCACCGGACGGTAGGGATTCCGATACCGGAGTCTAGCCGGGTATTACAGCTGGGAAGAAGTTGGAGAAAAGGCTTTAGCAGGGCCTGAGCTAGTAGAGATCACTAGCAGGGTAGTGCCCATTGTCAGAGAAAGAATCAAGACTGCTGTGAGTCGGCAGAAAAGCTATGCAGATGTCTACAGGAAGCTTGTAGAGTTTCAGGAGGGAGATATGGTGTTGCTCAAGGTGTCTCCAATAAAAGGGGTGATTCGTTTTGGGAAGAAAGGTAAGCTAGCTCCACGGTACATCGGACCCCTCGAAATCTTGCAGAAGATTGGGAATGTATCGTACAAGCTGGACCTACCTGCTTCAATGGAGAGAATCCATCCGGTTTTCCATGTTTCCATGTTACGGAAGTTCGTATCAGATCCGGGCAAGGTCCTTAATAAGCCTGATGTAGAGAGCTTAGGAGATCTCACCTATGTTGAGCAGCCAGTGCAGATCCTAGACACGCAGATCAGAAAGCTGAGGAACAAGGAAATTCCGATGGTAAAAGTCCTTTGGAATCACCACAATATAGAAGAATGTACCTGGGAGACACGGGAGTCCATGCTCCAGCAATACCCTTATCTCTTCTAAGGTTAGTGTTTTATGTTTTATGTGTGCTTTCTTGTTGCTATGCTTGTGTGTTGAACATTCGGGGACGAATGTTCTTAAGGGGGGGAGAATGTAATACCCGGCTAGACCCCGGCACCAGAATTTCTACCTTCCGGTGGACTCTCCGTTGGAATCCGAAATTTCTCGAATGTCGGAGCCTTCTAGAAGAGTAAAATAAAGATTTTCTAAAATGTTTTTATATGTTTTTATGGTTTTAATGAAGAAAGAAATTGAGTTTTGAAAGAAAAGACCAAGGAGGAAAAGTCCAGGTTCGGCCGTCGAACCTCATTTTCGGCCGCCGAACATGGTGGACTTGCGGGAGCTCTTTTGGCTCCCGAAGGTCGTCTGGCCAGCCACCTATAAAAGGCCCCTTGTCCGAAAATGGGCGAGTTTTCTCTCTCTATTTTCGGGCATAGTTGAGATTTCGCCCTCCTTTGGTTGATTTTGTGTTTTCCTTCAAATCCCTTCAAGTTTTGATGAGTTTTTACTTTGTTTTGAAAATTTTTGAGCTAAGAGTAAAGCTTTGAAGCTTGAAGACCCCAGAGTTCAATTTCTCCCAACCTCCAAGTTTGGATCGCCTCTCCTCTCGGTTTTCAAGAGGTAAGTGTAGATCCTCGCCTTCTTTGATGTTTTAAGTAAGTTTTATGAAGGGTTAAGGGGTTTTAATGCATGTTTAGAGAAGATGTGAAATGTTAGGGTTTATGTACCCTTTATGCTTAAAATGATGATTTGTTGATGTTTATTGGGGTTTAGGCTAGTTTTATGCCCCTATATGCTTGAATAAGTGTTTATGCATGTTTTAGAATAGTTGAATGCATGTTGTGAAGTTTTGGGTGGCTGGATGTGAGAGGTAGAATCGGGTTTTGCCCTTTGGGAGAGCCCAGGTTCGGCTGCCAAAGCCAGTTTCGGCCGCCGAACCTGCCTGTGGAGGCAGTTTGGCCGCCTAAACTCGCCCTCAAAGTCTAGACTTTCGGCTCTGGAGGGGAGTTTCGGCCGCCGAACCTGCCCCCGAAGGATGGAGACTGTCAGCTCTAGAAGGACTTTCGGCCGCCGAACCCTGCCCCCGAAAGTGCCTGACTTTCGGCTCTGTAGGGACTTTCGGCAGCCGAACCTGCCGCCGAAAGTCCCTTGCCCAGCCTTTCTTTGCATGTTTTCTATGTATGTTTTAGGATGTTTTAGGGGGTTTTTGGGGAGATGTTTAGAGTCATGTTAGAGTTTATTTGGTCCCTCATTTGAGTCCACCTGTGTAGGTTCAGACCCGAGAAACCGAGGAGGACAGCAGTGTTAGCTGTTTCAAAGTCAGCCAGAGGTGAGTAAAACATAACTACTTTTATTTTTAAAAGTAATTAAACTTTTAACATGTTCATGCATCACGATTGCCATGTTTATAGGTTGTTGCATTAGAATTCACGAATATGATGAATTGCATAATTTACTGTTGATGTAGATGGATGTTGGATGACCCACTAGCCCTCGATATGATATGCTATGTTATGATATGGAAGTCCAGGTGTGGCCTGCACTACGCCCCTGGCAATCTTAATGATAGCATATGTTGAACCAAACTTGATGTAAGTAATGTTGACCCAGCTAGAGCATTTGATGAGGGCTCTAGTATGGGGTTTGTATGTATAATGTTATGGTGCATGCACAGGTCAAGCTTGGTAAATGGAACGTTTAGAGTTTTTATGAAAATGCATGATCATGTATGGGATTTTTATCAGGTGTGCAGGATGTATAGTAGGCTTGCTACGGGTCTCGGCGACCTTAAGTCGATCTGGATCCTAGCGCAAGTAGCGGTTCGGTTTTCGGGTCGTTACACTAAATTTATTTTAACTGCTTAATCATATGATTCAGGATATACCTCCTGAATATCATTCATGACCTCGCAAAATTTTCTCTTCTGGTTTTGATTTACTGATATAAATGATAAGTTTATTAAATTAAAATTATTATCAGTAAAATGTGACACTAAATAGATAAAGAAAATTGTAGTTAAAGACATGACACCTACCTGCCCTACGCAAAGATTATTTTATTATAGCATTTTTTAATGTTTTATTGTAACTACTCAATACATGTCTTATGCAGTAACAATGATGATCAGTTGGAGGTTGCTTCTAATTTTTCTGCATTGCCTTAATAACTCCAGCATGACGGTCTAAAATTACACACAAGTCTTCTCTATTGGTCACAAATATCCTTATGCAATCCATAAATCATGACCAATTGTTATCGTCCTCCTTAACAATAGCAAAAACTAGGGGAAATAGTTTATTATTTCTATCGAGTGTGGTTGTACACAGTATACACTCGGTGTATTTTTCATATAGGAATGTCTTATCGATTGAGATTATAGGTCGACAATGTTTAAATTTCTCAATTGATTGCTTAAAAGTCTAAAACATTCGGTTAAATACACGACATATCGGATTTAATTTTTTATTTATCCTATATGGATTGTCCTCAATCATGTACACTGTTTCAAAATTGAAATTATGAAGAGCTGTCATCATGAATCTATGCAACCGACTATATGATTCATACCAACCTTTATAAGACTTTGCAATTGCCTTCTACTTTGTTCTCTATATTTTTTGATAAAGCGACTCATATCTAAATTTATTTCTCACTTTTACTTGTAGGTCTGTAATTTTTATATCAGATTGTTGTTCAATCAATGCAAAGATGAATGAACATATGAAGTTTTCATCCAATCGGCTATGATTTTTCGACAATTGAGGATTTGTACATGTGTGCGGTTCATTATGTCTCATAATTTTCTATATATCATCTACTTCTTTTTTGGATGCTTGAAACCTCATGCATAACCACTGTCTTTGTCTTTACACTTTATAGAATATATCCCCCCTCTAGTTTCATGGTAGCAAAATTGATAATGGCGTCCAAAGTGATATTCTTTTGCAGTCGCAACCATTGCATCTCTTGAAGAAAATATCATCCCAATTGAAAATTCTTTAGATAGATTCTAAAAGGAATGACCTTCTAACTTATCATAGGGATCCACCCTTAATAAATTGAAATCTATTTTTGAGTGTGGGGGAGGATGAACAACAAGCACAATAAGATTAGGAAAGTGAGTGTTATAGTATTAACGCATACTCAAATTATCCTCATGGCCATCATCATCATTATCATCCTCAGTGAGACATCCATGAATTATCGTCATCATCATAATACTCATTCTCTACTCTATCCGATAAATTATTTGACCGCCCTCCAAGACTATCAGATAAATTATAATAATTCACTACATTCTGTTCTTCACATTGTTCAACATTTGATTTAAGAGCCGTTCCAGAGGGACCAATATCAGCATCCTCATTCGTCACATTAACACTATGAATTATCTTAATATAAATTTTTATACCATTTATATCACCAATTTGACATATGTAATTAAACATATTAAATATGTTATCTTCACTCCATATCTCCATGCACTTAAATTTTAATGATTCATCCAAAATTAAGGTTTTCTAAAATTAATTACCTCTATATTTTTATTATTGTCAGCTAATTCAATTGCACAAACAAATTTTCTCACTAGTTGATAAAACTTCATTTTACCTATTGGAACAACCTTTAAAAAACCTCCATTATAATTGTATCCATGTAAACTACTTATAAAATCTCCTTTCCGGTGAATATTAGCATACGCAGGAATTACCTTTTTTTGATAATAAATAAAATAAACATGTAAATTCATATATATATATATATATATATATATATATCTAATTGTTAATTAAATCTTTTTACCTTTTTAAAATTAAAGTCATTAAAATTAGCCACAATAAATAAGATACATATATTTAAATAAAAATTTATAATTTTTTATGTGCTTACCTTTTAAATAATGAATCATTATATAACTTTTTCAAAGGGTCGATCAATGAAATGAAATATTTCAATTTCTACGAATAAAAAAATTAATATTAAATATTTATTTTTATTAACTAAACTCAGTAAAAAAATATAAAATTAATTTAAATTATATTTTAAAAAATATATATGAAATTTATTGGCGTTCTTTTTTAATTGCAGTCGAGTCGAAACAATTAGATTCAAGTAATTTTCTCCTAAAATCTTTTGTAAAATTTGTTTTGCTCTTATAAAAATATCTCCCGCTCTAAAAGCACACAAAATTTTTAATTGTTAGAAGCAATTCTTTTCTGTATTGCAATTTATTGAGGAGGGAGTCTTGGTTTTTATAACGTTGGAATTGAACGGTTGGAACTAGTTCAGCACTGTAACGACCCGGAAATCGATACCCCTCTGTAACGGCCCGAACCATCACCGGCGCTAGGATCCAGATCGGCTTAAGGCCGCCGGGACCCGTAGCAAGCCAACATACATACTATTACCTGGTCAAATCCCATACATGATTAAAACTTAACCATAAAAACATGAAAACTGAACATCTGTTGAACCCAAACCTGACCTGCGCATGTATCATGACATGAAACGTACATCATAAAATCATAGAATCATAAAACCTCCACTGGAGTCCTCATCATATACTCCAATGGGGTAACATTACATGCCTCAAGTTTGGTTCTCAACTCAACATATAACATAAACATAACCATGCATTAACAGGGACTAACCAGTCTATAGGGCCAAGCACACTCTAATCCATAAACATAAACTCTACTATCAGTTACATACATTACATCAACTTATATTACATGTCCACGTCTAAAACTACTAAACTGAAACATAAGCATAAACTATTACATAAAACACACGTCTCTTAATCTTTACCCTGCTGACTTCTGAGCTCTGACTTAAACCTGCAACACTGGGGTTAGGGGAAAGGGGTGAGCTAAAAAGCCCAGTGAGTAGAAACAGAGAAAACAGTTCATTAATTATGATTTTATTTTACTAAAAACATTTGCTTTAATTCCTCCATTTTTAGGTATATTATTATTCATTTAACTTCTTCTTGTTCATGCTTTCATGAAATGCCTCACAACACAGAGAAATCACATAATCTTGTCCGTCTCGGGGCTTATGCAAGATTTATTCCCCACGGACCCTGGTTTCTGAGAGTCTGACTTTTTGCATGCATCTTTCCTCTCAGAGGATGGACATGACATCAAAAATCCCTCTGTCGGTGCCCGGCTCCCCCATAGGAGCTCACAAAGGCCTGTAACATACATGACATGGTGTCTGGTCCACAGAGAGCTCACATGGACTTTCCTACATGTACTTGTCCGGCTCTCAAAGGACTAAGACGCGACTCGTGACAGATATGGGCTATTGAAGTCGCCTCGGTCCACCCTTCCTCAGCATCAACATGAAATAATGCAATGCAACATATTCGTGAACTAGTGCAATCAACCTACTATACATAATCATGATGCATGCTCATGCTTTAGGCATTAGATTTTGTGCATAAAAGATTAAGTTTAGTTCTACTCACATCCTGGCAGACGCCGACTGACTCTGCACCTGCTAACACTGATGGCCTCCTCGGTCTCTCGGGTCCGATCCTACACAGGTGGACTCGAATGAGGTGCCAAACACATTCTAACAACTCATAAACATACCCCCAAAAACCCCTCTAAACATCACTTAAACATGCATAGAAAACACCCAAGAAAAGGCTGGACAGGGCACTTTCGGCGGCACCTTCGGCGGCCGAAAGTCCCCTCCAGAGACGAAACTCGGGTAGGTTCGGCGGCAGGTTCGGCGGCCGAAACCCTTGGACAGAAACGAAAGTCCCTCCTTCGGGGGCACATTCGGCAGCCTAAAGACTGCCTCCCATGCAGGTTCGGCGGCCGAAACTCCTTTCGGCGGCCGAACCTGGTCCCCTCTGGACGACAGGTCCGATTCTGCCAAGCCAAAAATCAAACTCAAATATACCCAAATCCTCTCACATTCTCTCCCAATCATGCATACTCACTCCCACAAGCATAAAGGAGCATAAACTAACATAAACTCCTCAACACAAACATCACATAACATACATTGGGTATAAAACCCACATAAACCTAAACATGCCATTCTACCCATTCAAAACTCCAATAAACTTACTTAAAACTCATTAAAACATAAAAGGAAGCATAGATCTACACTTACCTCTTGAAGATCGAGGGTTGCGTGATCTCTAACTCGGAGGTATGGAGAATCCAAGCTCCAAAAGCTCCAAGCTCCCAAAACTCCTTTTAAGCTTTAAATCTTCAAACACAAGGGTAGAAATCATGAAAAACTTGAGAGATGGGTAGAGAAAACACGAAAACGACCAAAGGAAGGCATAAACTCACCTGAGCTCGAGAATGGGGAGAAAACTCACCCATTTCCGATCTGAGGGCCTTTTATAGGTGGCCTGGTCGAAGACCTTCGGCAGCCTAACGTGCCCCCTAAACTCATGCATGTTCGGCGGCCGAACCTGACTTTCGGCGGCCGAACCTTAGCTCGTTTAAACAAGACTTTCGGAGGCCAAAGGCGCTCCCGAAGCCTTCCCATGTTCGGCGGCCGAACTTCACTTTCGGCGGCCGAACCTGGTGAATGCCTCCTTGGTCTTTTTCCTTTCAAAACTCAATTCTCTTTCCTTTTAAGACCATGAAATCATGTGAAAACATTTTAGAAAACACATTTTACCCTTCTAGAGAGATCCAACACCCTAGATTCCGCCGGAAGGCAGGAATTCCGATGCCGGATTCTAGCCGGGTATTACATTCTTCCCCCCTTACAGAACATTCGTCCCCGAATGTTCCTCAACTACTCATGCATAAAAACATAACATCATACATACATAGAAACATGCATATCAAGCAAGCAACCAAGCAAGCAAGACCTCTACACTCCCTCCTAAGAGAGACACGGCACTGCCGGAGTCAACACTCCCGGTTCTCCTAAGAACACTCCTCAACTCTGTGGTGATTCTACAGGACCTCTCCATCTGAATCTCCTTGTTCCAAAACTAACTAACTGATGTGTCCATGATCCACAATAGCTGCTCAACTCAGGTGAGATCCCTTGGGACCTCCACCTCTAGTTCCTCAAGAACCCTACTTGGATCTGACATGAACTTTCATAAAGTGGAACGTGGAAATCCGAATGGATTCTCTCCCTCATGAATCACCCTTCGCAAAGGAGACACCTCAAGCAATACCTCAACCTCCTCCTGAAACTCCTCCTGCTTCCACTGCGCTACTCTGATCTTCTCTTCTGATCCGCAAGGATCCATCCTTCTTTTCCACAAAAAACGGCACTAGAACACCCCAAGGAGAGTGACTAGGTCGGATGAAACTCTCATCTACTAACTCCTGCAGTTGCTCCTCCAACTCGAAACTCTGCAGGTGCCAACCTGTAGGGAAGGATAGAAATGGTTCTGGGTCCAGACACCACTCCTATTCCAAGCTCTAACTCCCTAACAGATGGTAAACCTGACAGCTCGTCTAGGCAGACATCTAAGAACTCTCTAACTACTACTGTCACTGAGGCTGGTTCCCGACCCAACTACTAACTCTCCAGCAAGAACTAGAACCCTCTGACAACCCCTCCTACGCACCCTACGAACCTTACAGGCTGACATCAAACCTCTAGGCATCCCTACTGTGTCCCCTCAGAAGAAAATCTTTGACCCATCCTGTCCTCTGAACCTGACTACCTTGTCTCTGCAGACCAAGATAGCACCACGAGTAGAAACCAAATCCATCCCTCGATTGACGTCCAGACAATCAAGTCTAGGACCTCAAAGTCGAGTGGAAGGCATCTACTCCCAACTGACACAGAACTGGACCGGCAGACTGACTCTGCCACAGATGGATCACACTTGAGTCCACCGACCCAAAGAGAACACTCTAGCCTAGAAGCTATCACTCAACCTCTCGACGGCTCCTAGAGCAACTAAAGAAAGAGAAACTCACTAGGGTTCACAAAACATACACATCAGAACATTCAAAAGTGAGCATACCTGGCACCACCATGTTTGATGTGTCTGCCTCTTGCTGAGCTTGGGTGAGGATCCGAGCTGGAGCTGACGGACTTTCTCCACGGGAACCCTCAGAAGAAAAGGCTGACCCTCTTCCTCTGCCTCGACTACCAACCTGAAACATGGCTGAAGCTGCTGGTTGAGACTGTGCTAACCGGGGCACAGTAGGACACTCACGTGCTATGTGTCCTTCCTGTCCACACCTAAAACAAGCTGTCGTCCCAACCCGACAGGCTCCTTTGTGCGGCCTTCCGCACCTCAAGCACCTTGAACTACCTGAGCCAGAGCTTGAGCCACCAAAGCCCAAACTAGCCTTCAAATTCTGCCAAAACTTCTTCTTCTTACCCCTAAGGGTTCTGCCCCACTTCACTCTTCTAGTGGTGGCTGTACTCAGAATGGAGGGATCAATCCCTCCTGAACCTGAAATCCTAGAATCCTGAGTCTGAGCATCCTCCTGAGAATCTCCCATACCTTCTCCAAACATAGCCACATCCAAACTCATATCTCTCCTCTGAACATCCATCTCAGGCTCTCTCATACTAGCTGACATCCTTCTTAGATCCATACCTTCTCTGCTTGCATCAAAAGACCTTCCAGGGTCCCTTGATGTCCTCCATCTACTGACTCCCCACGACTGCGCTCTCGGCAGGGTAGGGGGAAAGGTGTCCATACCTTCCCTCTCTGACGGAACTCCTGTCGATTCCACAGATCGACGAGTACCCCACATCCTGACTCCTCTGAAGCATACACACAAGCATGCAAACAACATCAGCATCATACGGTCCATGTGGACACACATGAACCTACATCATACATACATAGCATACATAACATGTCATACATCATAGCATTTATGCACATGCATGAAATCATGGCATATCACATCATCATAGCAAGACAGGACACAACATCCTATCCTAGTGGACATGATTCTACTCTTGATCTTTCTTATTGTGCTTGCCCTTCTATGACCTTAAGGCTAACCTCTTTCCGATGTGGGATACCTTCATCCCTGAGCATCCTTGCTCAAAACACCGTACTCTTGAGGCCCAAAGCTCTGATACCATTCTGTAACGACCCGGAAACCGATACCCCTCTGTAACGGCCCGAACCATCACCGGCGCTAGGATCCAGATCGGCTTAAGGCCGCCGGGACCCGTAGCAAGCCAACATACATACTATTACCTGGTCAAATCCCATACATGATTAAAACTTAACCATAAAAACATGAAAACTGAACATCTGTTGAACCCAAACCTGACCTGCGCATGTATCATGACATGAAACGTACATCATAAAATCATAGAATCATAAAACCTCCACTGGAGTCCTCATCATATACTCCAATGGGGTAACATTACATGCCTCAAGTTTGGTTCTCAACTCAACATATAACATAAACATAACCATGCATTAACAGGGACTAACCAGTCTATAGGGCCAAACACACTCTAATCCATAAACATAAACTCTACTATCAGTTACATACATTACATCAACTTATATTACATGTCCACGTCTAAAACTACTAAACTGAAACATAAGCATAAACTATTACATAAAACACACGTCTCTTAATCTTTACCCTGCTGACTTCTGAGCTCTGACTTAAACCTGCAACACTGGGGTTAGGGGAAAGGGGTGAGCTAAAAAGCCCAGTGAGTAGAAACAGAGAAAACAGTTCATTAATTATGATTTTATTTTACTAAAAACATTTGCTTTAATTCCTCCATTTTTAGGTATATTATTATTCATTTAACTTCTTCTTGTTCATGCTTTCATGAAATGCCTCACAACACAGAGAAATCACATAATCTTGTCCGTCTCGGGGCTTATGCAAGATTTATTCCCCACGGACCCTGGTTTCTGAGAGTCTGACTTTTTGCATGCATCTTTCCTCTCAGAGGATGGACATGACATCAAAAATCCCTCTGTCGGTGCCCGGCTCCCCCATAGGAGCTCACAAAGGCCTGTAACATACATGACATGGTGTCTGGTCCACAGAGAGCTCACATGGACTTTCCTACATGTACTTGTCCGGCTCTCAAAGGACTAAGACGCGACTCGTGACAGATATGGGCTATTGAAGTCGCCTCGGTCCACCCTTCCTCAGCATCAACATGAAATAATGCAATGCAACATATTCGTGAACTAGTGCAATCAACCTACTATACATAATCATGATGCATGCTCATGCTTTAGGCATTAGATTTTGTGCATAAAAGATTAAGTTTAGTTCTACTCACATCCTGGCAGACGCCGACTGACTCTGCACCTGCTAACACTGATGGCCTCCTCGGTCTCTCGGGTCCGATCCTACACAGGTGGACTCGAATGAGGTGCCAAACACATTCTAACAACTCATAAACATACCCCCAAAAACCCCTCTAAACATCACTTAAACATGCATAGAAAACACCCAAGAAAAGGCTGGACAGGGCACTTTCGGCGGCACCTTCGGCGGCCGAAAGTCCCCTCCAGAGACGAAACTCGGGTAGGTTCGGCGGCAGGTTCGGCGGCCGAAACCCTTGGACAGAAACGAAAGTCCCTCCTTCGGGGGCACATTCGGCAGCCTAAAGACTGCCTCCCATGCAGGTTCGGCGGCCGAAACTCCTTTCGGCGGCCGAACCTGGTCCCCTCTGGACGACAGGTCCGATTCTGCCAAGCCAAAAATCAAACTCAAATATACCCAAATCCTCTCACATTCTCTCCCAATCATGCATACTCACTCCCACAAGCATAAAGGAGCATAAACTAACATAAACTCCTCAACACAAACATCACATAACATACATTGGGTATAAAACCCACATAAACCTAAACATGCCATTCTACCCATTCGAAACTCCAATAAACTTACTTAAAACTCATTAAAACATAAAAGGAAGCATAGATCTACACTTACCTCTTGAAGATCGAGGGTTGCGTGATCTCTAACTCGGAGGTATGGAGAATCCAAGCTCCAAAAGCTCCAAGCTCCCAAAACTCCTTTTAAGCTTTAAATCTTCAAACACAAGGGTAGAAATCATGAAAAACTTGAGAGATGGGTAGAGAAAACACGAAAACGACCAAAGGAAGGCATAAACTCACCTGAGCTCGAGAATGGGGAGAAAACTCACCCATTTCCGATCTGAGGGCCTTTTATAGGTGGCCTGGTCGAAGACCTTCGGCAGCCTAACGTGCCCCCTAAACTCATGCATGTTCGGCGGCCGAACCTGACTTTCGGCGGCCGAACCTTAGCTCGTTTAAACAAGACTTTCGGAGGCCAAAGGCGCTCCCGAAGCCTTCCCATGTTCGGCGGCCGAACTTCACTTTCGGCGGCCGAACCTGGTGAATGCCTCCTTGGTCTTTTTCCTTTCAAAACTCAATTCTCTTTCCTTTTAAGACCATGAAATCATGTGAAAACATTTTAGAAAACACATTTTACCCTTCTAGAGAGATCCAACACCCTAGATTCCGCCGGAAGGCAGGAATTCCGATGCCGGATTCTAGCCGGGTATTACAAGCACTGTGAGTGTTGATCTAGCCGTTGGACATGTCTGGCACTTCTAGTGCTAGACATATATCCATTGGATATGTTCGACTCTTCCAATGCTGGATAATTATTTGCATGGCATGTTCGGCATCTTATTATGCTGCTTCGTTAAGCTCCTGTATAGTGATGTGGCACAGGAGTTAGTTGTTCGACACCCATAGTACTGTCAAACAAGTACGTTTGACATTTTGAAACCGGTTTCGAATTACATGATTTAAAATTTTTTTTTTAACTTTCTGAATGGTTTAAAAAAACACTCATAACAACAATACAATAATAATTTCTAGCGAAATAAAATAATTTACATAAGTTATACAAGCGAAAGTGATATATTTATAATGTGTTTGTTTATTTATTTATTAAAAAAAAGAAAGAAGAAATTATCATGTGTTTCCTTATGGTTCATAATTCTCTATCAAACTATACACCATGATAGAGTCAATTTAACTTGATTGCATCTTATTTTAATTATTATCATAACAAAGTAAAATAAATAACTTCAAAGTAAAGTTATGATAAAAGGCATCAACAAATGCTTTATATACATGCTAAAGACAATCATGTTCTTTTTTTTCTTTTCTAATATATAACTAAAGACTCTCTTGTAGTTGAAGTTTAGAGAGCATGATTAAGCATGTATGAAATTGAAAGAAATTAATTAAGAAACTACAAGAGTCCTAATTAAGAGCCAATCATGCCATTAGTGTACGTATTTAATTTGGCTATCCATTTGATTTTTAAAGCAGCCATTAATTAACTTTGAAAATAATCTTCCTAGCTTCTGATTATTAACTGAATTGAATATGCATACTTTCTTTATCACTTTATCCTCTTTAATTCTATTATGCTATTATTACCCACCAAACCCATGTCAGTATTTATTAAATTATTTAAGTTCAAGAATTATACTCCTGTTTTCTTCTTATCAGTTGTTTAAGTGTGTTTTCTTTTATTTCTAAATAAGTGAGATTTTATTATTCAAATACTTCATTATTTTTTTTTAATTTATCCTTCAATACGTATATTATTTTTAAAATATATAATTAGGTAATTCATTGTATTTATATAAATATTTTAATTAAAATGTAATATAATCGCCTTTATTTTTAGTTTTATTAAAATTTAATATATTTATTATTCTAGGGATCAATAATAAATTTAATAATTAATAGATACAAAGATCTGCATGGTTGGGATCGAGAGTAGCCAATGATAGGCTGTAATCGAATTGAATCGAGCCAAATTTTGATATATTCATACTTGATTAGAAAATAAATTTAAAAGTTTGAATTCGAGATCGAGCTCGACTCGAGCTTCATTTATAAGATCGAGCTTGATTTATAAAATAAATATTAAACTTTTCGTAATAAACTCGTTTATCACATTAACGAATCAACTCAAACTCTACTCAAAAAACTCGAATTTGAGCTCATTTAGACTCGGATTTAATCTCGATTATGATATAAACATGCTCGATATAATTCAAATTCATTTAAATTATAAATAAATTTAAACTAAAAATAAAATTTAAATTATAAGGTCGTTAATAGACTTTTAAATTAAATTTTTTTATTTAATTGGAGTCTTTCAAATCCAAAACTAATGAAAAAGAATGTAGAAAGTTGTCTTTTTATAGAGAAGCTACGATTCTTCATATCTCTTCAACTTTCAATGTGGGATTGGTGTTGGCGAACGAGCATATTCACGAGTTTGTTCGCGAGCCTGCTCACGAGCTGTTTATGAGTCAACTCGCGAGCTTATTCACAAACTTGAAAACGAGCCGAGCTCGCGAGTTTAAACGAGTCGAATACTGTTAATCTCAAACTCGACTCGTTTATTAAATGAGTCTAAAAAGTGAATTCTAAACGAGCCTAAAAAGTGAGCTCTAAACGAGTTGAACCCGATTGAACTTTTATCGAGTCAAGTATCGAATAACTCACGAATAGTTTAATTCATTTACACCCTTAGCCAAGACCTATCTACATTTTCATCAAAGTTTTACATTTTCATCGAATTATTGCAAAACAAAACGACTTGCATGTGTTAAGGTGTTATCTAAGTGAGGAATTTTTTATTTAATTCGATCTATTACGAATAAATTAGTAATTTCATTTATATTTTCATGAAAAGATGTAATTATTTATTTTTTTGAGTTTATAATCAAACGAGTGAAAATAAGTTTTTCCATCCGGAACAGAAACGATTGCGTCAGCTTTAGGAGTACTGATGGGAGAGTGTTACGCATTAGTGATGCGTTGGATTTCTGTACTCGATCCCATGTTCGTAAGGATGAAAATGCTGCTGCCTATTTATTAATTAGATTCTTTAGCCAAGTTTTTTCATGAGCATTGTGTATGAATGAAAGAATATCTAGCTGAGCTTTTATCCTTTGTATTTGCTGATTTGAGTTCTTCAATTTATTATCTTTTATAAAAAACAAAATTTAATTTAAGGTCTTTTTATAAATTATGTAAGATGTTTTTTATTCTTTTTATCTCATAAAGATAGTTTTGTTTTCATTCGATCTCAATTATTAATTATTTTCTTTTTAAAATAATAAATTATTTATAAATTTATTAATATACTCCAATTCTCCAATTTAATACTATTTTTCTTCATCCAAAATAAAATACATACGTGAAATATCATTTACAGTGGTATAAAAATAAAAATCAAATTTATGTTAAATTTTGTCACACCTCTTTTCCTCCAACAATATTTTTTTCTTTTTAAAATTCAATATATGAAAACATAAAACTAACTTAGAAAATCATAAGTATTGTCAAACGGAAGAGAAGGATAAGAAAAATCTAAATAGACAGATAAAACCTCAAGACAAATATGATATATAGCCACCGACATAAGATCAAGAGCCACATTAGTTTATATCGGAATCCACGATCTTGTGAAAGAATAATGTTACAATCATTGATAATTTGATCAAATTCAGACCAATCATCTTTAAAAGATTCAATAGAATCTACAATATTCTTAACATCTATTTTGATATCCACATTACTGTTTGATCTCTCTTTTAACCATCTCAATATCTCTTTTAGTGCTAAAAGCTCAGCCAGTTGAAGGGAAATGATCCCTTCTAAAAACCAGTCAATCCACAATAAAACTTTACTGTATGATTAAAACTACAAATAGAACTATACCTTTTCGCTCATGGATCCCGACATCCATATTACCCTTTTTCCTTACCAATAACAGGCTTCACCCAAAACTATTATCTAGATACAATAATAGGAGTAGTCTTAACTTGAGCATGATACCATTCTATCAACATATTTAACCCTAAGTGCACTGCAGAAGAGATGACTTATTCACACGTTTTCATTCATTTTGTTCCACATGCTCCATATTACAATAGAAATTTTTTCCATAAATGCAGAATCCATAAAATTTAGAAAATGAGCAAAATACTAAAAAAGGTAGTGAAATTGGACATAGAAAGTAAATCCAATCTTAGAATATCCCAACAATCCCTAGCAAAGAAGCACTTAAGAAATACATGAAATATAGTCTCAATCCCATTACAATTACAACAATTACCATTCACATCAATATTTTTCTTTTTCAAGTTATCTTTAGTGGACAACACTCCTCTTAAAACTCTCAAAAGAAAACTTTTAACTTTTGAAGAGATATGTAATTTCTACCATAATTTCGATCATCGAAAAATCATATTCATAAACAAAGTAGAATTATTTTTAATAACAAAATGATATCCAATATAATATTTATTATTTTTATTAAAATATTAAATTAGACGAACGTATCATAAACAAATTCAAATAAAATTCTAATTATCTAGATGATAATATTAAAAGGATCATCCATTTATGAAGAATATTAATATTCCAAGAATACATTTTTAAAGAATAAAAAAAACAAAGTTTAAGTATAAAACAATTGTATGGTAAGGTTTATTTATCACAAATATGGCCGGAGTGACATTTGCTCCACTAACTCCTAAAAATAAAGAGACAAAACACTAAATGAATTATAATACATACTATATTTTTTATTACAAAAAATAATCATAATTCTAAAAAAGATAACGTTAATAATAAGGAAATAAACATGGAATTTATGTCAATAAGAGGATCCTCGGGATCCTCATTCATTGTTATAGCCACCCAGCCACACATATACAAAAATAAAATAAACAAAAAATTTTTTTTTTTTTTAAAACCTTCAAATTTTCGTCAAGCCATGTTCCACCGGTGTATCCTATCATCCTCCCTTGTACATCAAATCGTGGCGTGTCTTTTTTACCCCTGCGACCTCGTGCCACTGTCAAACTCCTCCAGGGACAAGACTATCCATAGAACGTGACAACTACCAACTTCTCATGGGGGAGGTATGTAAAACGACGTCGTTACAGCCACACTAGTGTAATCCCTGCAACTCAATATTTTCAGAAGCTTACAAGAGCCCTTGCCAATCGAAGGCTTTTTCACGCTATTGGAAAATGGAGGTGGGAACATCATAGTCGAAGAATTCCGGCGAACTTGTCGGCTTTTTATATCTCTTAGCTCCATCTCTGTAGGGGGCTTCACCACCCCAAATATGAGCACGTACCACCTTGGCTTGGCCGTCTTTTTAACCATTCCCTCAACTTTTCCAATACTTCTCACGGAGGAGCTCCGGTCAATTGTTTTATCGAATTCTGGCGAAGTTCTAGCGGTGGAAAACCTCTCAAGTTTACGATAATTTAGAGAGCGACTACTTCTCATCATGAGTTTAGTTGTACTGATACTATTTGAACGAGACACAGAGCTACGTAATCCAGGAACAGACTCAGATCGGCGGCAAAAAGAACTTCTCCGTTTGTCTTGTTCGGAGTGAGGTATAAGGGTTTGGATTGGAGAGGAGACTTCTTTATTTAAGGGTACGAGCTTGCCGCAAAAGATGATGTCTTCAGCTGAGCACATACTGGAAGTAAGGTCACTAAAGAACTCAAAGAATTCATGTGGCTCTGAGTTTGATCTTCGACAGTTGGTGGACATCATCTTCTTAGTGTCATCTTCAAGTGGAAGGTCACAAAGAGAAAGTGCTTCTTCTTCTACTTCTACTTCTGTCTCTTCTTCTTCTTCTTCTTGATGGTGGTGGTGGAGATCTGTGTATTCTCCCATTCATGAAATAGACAAAAAAAGAGAGGGAGCAAAGATCAAGAGGATCAGTTTATATTTGTTTTCAAAATTAAGTGGAAGGTCTAAGGGAAATATGTGTATTTATATGGAAAATTATAAAATAGAAGGGTCCCACGATGTAGGATATTTATAGTGCTGTAATAAGTTAATAAGATAAAAATATATATGTAAAAAGTAATTAATTTTTTTTTAAAAAATACTAATTAGTTATTATATTTAAAAATTCATTTATCTACTTTTTAAAGTATATATATTTATTTGAATTTCAAAAAAAAGTATATATATTTATTTATCAAATTTTTATTATTTTATTATAACATGTAAAATTGTCTATATATACAATTGTTATATTTATATTGTATAATTACTTATATTTATTTGAATTTCAAAAAAAAGTATATATATTTATTTATCAAATTTTTATTATTTTATTATAACATGTAAAATTGTCTATATATACAATTGTTATATTTATATTGTATAATTACTTGTATTTATATGGAGAAAGAATGGGAGAAATATAAAAAAATTATATATATGTATATATATATTAAAATTTCCTTTTTTAAAAACTAAAATTTTTTAAATTAAATTATTATATGATGTTTTGAGATTCAGAAAAAATAGGATTTCAAAAAGTGTGTATAAATTTAATATCTAGGGTCACGTATTCCTCTTTTATTTTTTTTTTTAATGACGTATAACCGTCATTCTGCTTAAATTTTACCTATCTCTGTCATGCAGATTCATACGTATAGGCGTACCTGCCTATCCATCTTCGTCATGTGGTCATTTAATTCTCTTCCGACACGTATGCTGATAGGGTCATGGTGTAGATAGACCTGCTCTCCTACTCCCTATCAAATTCGACAAGTTAGGCTCTCTTTTGGCGGGTTTAGACCTTCGGTCAGTCCGGTCTGCTTTAGCCACGGGTAGAATGACGTGTGATGGATCGGTCTGCTTAATGAATTCCAATGAGTTTTGGGTCTGCCTCTTTTCTACATGACTCGATTTCAACCCGAACACTAGAGGTACATCGATCATCATTATCGATTTTATCGATTTTTAAAACCTCAGTTTGAAATTAAAAATTTTAGGGAAAATTACTTTTTAGTCCCTGAGGTTTAACGTAATTAACACTTCTGTCCCTCTATTTTGGCGACCCAACACTTAAGTCCCTCACTTTCTCTTCCGTCCAAATTCGTAGTCCTTCCGTCCATTTAAACCGTTTGGTCAAAGAGTCAAAAGTGAGATGTGATGATTTTTTCCAAAAATACCCTTCTTTCAATGTGAAATTCCAGAAGAAGAAGAAGAAGAAGAAGAAGAAGAAGAAAGAAGAAAGAAGAAGAAGAAGAAGAAGAAAAAGTTGTTGGGTAGGAAGAAGAAGAAGAAGAAGAAGAAGAAGAAAGAAGAAGAAGAAGAAGAAGAAAGAAGAAAGAAGAAGAAGAAGAAGAAGAGAAGAAGAAGAAAAAGAAGAAAAAGTTGCTGGGTAAGAAGAAGAAGAAAAAGAAGAAAAAGTTGCTGGGTAAGAAGAAGAAGAAGAAGAAAAAGAAGAAAAAGTTGCTGGGTAAGAAGAAGAAGAAGAAGAAGAAGAAGAAGAAGAGGAGGAGGAGTATTTTGGACGGAAGGACTACGAATTTGGACAGAAAAGAAAGTGAGGGACTTAAGTGTTGGGTCGCCAAAATAGAGGGACATAAGTGTTAATTACGTTAAACCTCAGGGACTACAAAGTAATTTTCCCAAAATTTTATAAAAATTTAATTTAATTAATTTTTTTATAATTTTTTATTTAAAATAAAAAATTAATTTTTTTAATTTAAAGCATTTTCATCATATATGAAAATGTTTTTCTCACAAAATTATTTATGTTAAATAAAGGGATAATGTGCTAAGTAATTTTTGTTTAATAAAATAAAATTAGGACCATAATTTTCCAAATTGACTTAATAATAATAATAATAATAATGATAATAAATTTCTAGTAAAATAAGATAATTTGCGTAAGCTATGCAAGTCAAAATGGTATCCCATAGGTTTATCTATATATTTATTTATTAAAAAAAAAAGAAAGAAAAGATTATTATGCGTTTCCTTAGGGTTCATAATTCTCTATCAAACTATAAATCATGATGTGTCAATTTAACTTGATTATTTTTTGTGTTTTTTTTAATTAAAGTGTTTTTTATTTTATGTATAATAATAAAGTAAAAGAAATGACTTGAAATTAAAGTTATGATACAAGAAATAAATTATATATGCTAAAATAATAACAACAATTGAAGCATTAAAGAGAAATGAAGGGTTCTTTTTCACTATAAACTCTCTCTTGTAGTTGAAGTTTAGAGAGCATGAAGGCATATTAATTTCTTTATCACTTTATCCTCTTTTTAAGTATACTATGCTATTATTACCAACAAACCCATGTCAATATTTTATAACAAGTTCAAGAATTATATATTATTAATAATACTAAATTCAATTTAAGTCTCGATTTATTGAAAAAAAAATAATTTGTATTTTTAAAAATAACTTTTATCTTTTCTTTAACTAAGATTGACTAATTTTCTAAGTAAAATTATTTTTTAAAAAATATATTTTTTAGCAAGTCATTTTTTCCCTTAGATAATTTTACTTTATTTCTCTCATAAAAATAATATTTTTTTACACTTCCTCCAACGTAAATTATAAACTATTTTTCTTTTTGAGATGATCATTTATTTTTTATATGGAATAATAATTTATTTATGAGTTTATTAATATGCTACGATTGAATATGTATCTAAAATATAAAATTCATTAATTATAAGAATAATAAACAATATAAATATTTAAAATTATTATTTTGAGAAAAATTATTATTTAGTGTGTATTAAGAGAAAATTTATTAGTTACTCTCTCAAATTTAAAAAAATATATTGAAACAATTGGTACTCACTCTCACCAGACTATTCCCTTAAAGTGGAAGGTCAAGGGTTCGAGTAGTGGGGGAGGCGACCTAATTTCCAAAGGGAAATTTGGGCCAAATCCACTTGGGGAAGGATGCGATGCGAGAACCCAAGGGGACAAATCCTGCCAGGAACCCGTGAGGGTGAATGGATGTTAAAAGTTGTTCACGACGCCAGTGGAAAGCCCGAGGTGGCACAGGCCAGGCGAGGGATAGCCCTGGGCCATGAACGGTGACAGTGCCGGGGTTCACGTCCGGGCTGTTACAGTGAGGCAGCTCTAAAAATAGGAAAAGTTAGAAAGATAAATACTTTGCTCATTAGCATGGGAAATGCTTTCCCGAAGGTTTTAAAAACTGGACAGGTGAGGAGCCTGAGCTTGATCCACTTGGAAATGACTCTACCAGGATAAAGTGGTGCTCCTCACTGCCATTTTGATATCTATCCTCTGGGTCGAGGCCATCTACTGGAGGAAGTCCAAAGTCTTTTCCTCATTCTCTGGCAGCTGGATCCCATCCTTCCTCAACTCCACATATATATTTCAACTTGTATGGAGATGACCAAAAACCCTCAGATACTCTATGGCGGAGAATGAAAAATTTATTCTTCCAGCACTTTAAAGATGAGGGTATCCGATCGAAGAATGTCTGGCATTTCTTCCCACTAAAGAATCAGAACTCTTTATTCTTTCGTGTATCCAGCTGGTGCAGTTGAGAGAAGAGTGCCACACTCGGCTCAATATTATTCTTAAATTAGACAAACCAAAACGCCACCAAAATCCTCCAACTGTTGGGGTGCAATTGGGTAACGGATAGCTTGTGAAATAGTAAAACTTCAGTAAAAAATGGGTGCATCGAAAATTGAAAACCCGCTTTCAGCTGTTCTTCATAGACCATAATGGTATCCTTTGTAGGGATCTGATCGTCCACACGAACGTTTGGAGATGGAAAATATACCCAGAAGATCTCTCGAGAGATTTGATAGTGATCGTAAAGGCAGTCTACATCCTTCTCGGTCAGCACAAAAGGAATGTCATTTACTAAGACGCTTTCGTTATCGTGGATTGCCCTTAATAGGACGATGGGAGCAGGAGCGTTCCTATTCATTTTTATGAAAGAAGAAGAAGAGTTTCTTTTCAATTTTATGAAAGAAAGCACGGTCAGAAAATACCTTGAGTAAAGAAATGTGGGAATGAGAAGCTAAGTGGTCAAATCTTTTTTAAAGTATTGAGATCAGTTGTGAGCAAAAGTAGAAATCAAAGGAGAAGAAAGATTTTTATATTATGATTTCGGTGGAAAGTTTTAAATGTGACTCGAGAAACAAGATAATCATCATTTATGACCAGAAACAGGCGAAGCCACGAGCATGAAGAGCTAATCCATTCATGCCACATGCCCAAGATCGTGAAGACAACTATAATCTTCAAATCTAAAGAATCCTAATAAGAACCTTTGATGTGACATAATAATAGCCCAAAGTAAGCCGTGAGCTGCCACTATAAGACAGAACCAGGTGATAAGGGTCTGATATGTTGATATGCGGTCCCACCTATAGAAAGAAAGACTCGAATACTATAGCACTCTATTCTTCACCAAAACTCGCACTTTCTTCAATAGGATGAGACTTCATAAAAATTTATCGTTAGCAGATACAATCCAGCAAATTTTCATTATACCTATTGTAATACCCGGCTAGAGTCCGGCATCGGAATTCTACTTTCCGATGGAGTTTCGGATGCCGGAAGTCTCTAGAAGGATTATATTTATATTTTTCTAAAATGTTTTGGTATGTTGCATAGTTTTAAAGCATAAGGAAATGAGTTTTTGAGTGAAATGAACCAAGGCAGAAAAGCCAGGTTCGGCCGCCGAAGTTGAGGTTCGGCCTCCGAACATGCATGGCTTTCGGTTTCACGTGTAGCCGCCGAAGGTGGTCTGGCCAGCCACCTATAAAAGGCCCTCAGTCGGTTGAAACGATAAGATCACCGTTTCTTTGACTTGCTGAGGTGAGACCCTGTCCTTTTTTGAGTTTTCTTCATGTTTTCCTTAAATCATGCAAAGATTTGATTGATTTTTATGTTTATTTGAAGGTTTTGAGGTAGAAACTTGAATTTTGAAGTTTGGAGAGTTTGAAGGAGAGTTGCTCCAAAACTCCACGTTAGGATCGTTCATCTTCTTGGTTTCAAGAGGTAAGTGAAGATCTTGAGCTTGTTTTCATGATTTTTGAAAGATTTTTGAGGTTTTGGGTGAGAGTTGCATGAATAGGGTTAAAGGAGAGTTTTTTGATATTTTTGTGAGAAAAGCTTGTTTCTGTATTATGTGATTGTGTTGTTGGGGTGTGTAGGTAGTTTTTGACCCCTTTGAGCATATACTTGGGTGTATGCAAGTTGAGGAATTGAGGTGTTTAAGTTTGAGAGAGTTTTGTGCTTTTGGTGAGAGGCAGAGCAAGTTTCTGCCTTGCGGATGAACTCAGGTTCGGCCGCCGAAGGTACATTCGGCCGCCGAACCCATAAGGAGGTGGCTTCGGCTGCCCAAACATGCCCCCGAGCTTTTGGACTTTCGGCTCTGGAGGGGAGTTCGGCCGCCGAAGGTGCCGCCGAAGGTTAGAGACTTTCGTCTCTGGAGTGCCTTTCAGCCTCCGAAACTTGCCCCCGAAAGGGTTCGGCTGCCGAAAGTAGAGCTTCGGCCGCCGAAGGTGCATGAGTTTCGTCTCTGGAGAGGACTTTCGGCCGCCGAACCTGCTGCCGAAAGTGTCCTGTCCAGCTTTTCTTTGCATGCTTTGCATGGATGTTAGAGTGAGTTTAAAAGGATTCTTGGGGAGTTTAATAAAGTTGTTCTTGAGTTAGTTTGGTCCCTCATTTGAGTTTATCTGTGCTTACACAGACCAGAGGAACCAGAGAGAGCAGCAGTGAGTACTGCTCCAGAGTTTTCTGAGCCTGCAGAGTCAGTCCAGATAGCCAGAGGTGAGTGGAACTAAACTTAATGCTTTTAATTGAGAAATAAAATGCTTTTAGCATAATTCATGCATCATGAGTATACAGTAGGTTGATTGCATTAAAATTCACGAATATGTTGCATTGCATAGTTATTTGTTGATGTGGGTGAATGCTGAATGATCCAATAGTCTCTGAGAGAAGTCCAGGGGCCTTTGACTATGCCCTGGCAGGTATAGAGAAGTCCAGGAGCCTTTGACTACGCCCTGGCAGGTATAGTAAAGTCCAGGAGCCTTTGACTACGCCCTGGCAATGGTAAGTACAGAGGTGTTATATACACATATACATATATGACAGGAAGACCAGGTGCTCGATTCTACGCCCTGGCACGGCAGAGTTACCGGGACTATGTGGTGACAGGTTTACCCTTGATGTGGATTGTCTGTGATATGATGCATTACATAAGATCATATTTTAATAATATGTTTTACTATTCTACTCACTGGGCTATAGAGCTCATCCCACTCCCTTAACCCCAGTCTTGCAGGTCAGTGTACAGTGTACAGAGGAGATCAGCAGAGTACAGAAAGAGTAAAGAGATTTGTAATAGCTTAGAGTGGACATGTAATATTAAAGAGATGTCATAGTTGTGTATAAAGTTAGAATTGTGCTTGACTTAGTTATGTTGTGTTGTAAATCTTTTGTTATGTCCATGATCTATATATGTATATATGTTTTACAGAGTATGTGAAAAACCAGGCTTCACAGGTATGAATTAACCCATCTAGAGCAAGCTCTAGTCAGGGGTACAGAGTACAGAGTACAGAGTACAGAGATAGTGCATGCACAGGTTAAGCCTTGGTATAGAAAAAGAGTTTTTATTTTCACAGAAAATGTATGATCATGTATGAGATTTACAGGTATACAGAGAGTATAGCAGGCTTGCTACGGTGTAACGACCCAAAAATCGGACCGCTACCGGCGCTAGGATCCAGATCGGCTTAAGGCCGCCGAGACCCGTAGCAAGCCTGACATATAACCTGTAAACCTATTCAATCCCATAGATGATCAACAACATGCATAAAAATTTAAACTTTTCTTTCATTCATCCAACTCAACCTGAACATACATGTACATAGTCATAAACGTAATCATGATCCCTCTGTGGGATCTCATCTATGCCCCAACGGGCGATACAACATGAGATGAGTTGGCTAACATCTGTATCATCAAATATCTAAGATCATGCATCAACAAGGGATTACAATACTCATAGGGTCAAGCACATCTATAACCTCAATATCATTACACATAACATAACTATTCAGTTATACATCATTTTACAATTTATCATGTCCACTTTCTAACTATTACAACATAAGACATGCTTCAAAACTCTGGCTAACCTCCTGGTCTACCCTGTACCTGCACATCTGGGGTTAGGGGAGAGGGGTGAGCTACAAAGCCCAGTGAGCAGAATAGTGAAATCATATATTAAAATTTCATACTTTCATGAAATGCAGCACATCACAACAAATCACATCTCGGATGGTATTGTCACCTATAGTCCTCTACATAGTCCAACTGTGCCGGGACGTAGAATGGGTACAACCGGTCTTTCTCTTAACATAACATATCATACAGTCCAACTGTGCCAGGGACGTAGAATGGGTACAACCTGGACTTCCTCTTACATCGTGCCAGGGACGTAGAATGGGTACAACCTGGACTTCCATACCATATCATGCCATAACATCATCATATCATATGAGGACTAAGGATCATCCAATGACCAATCCACATCAACATCATAAATGCAATGCAACATATTCGTGAATACTAATGCAAACAACCTACTATATCTCATGGCATTCATGATGCATGGATCATGCTCAAAATTTATATTTCATTCATTTTAAAACTTAAGGTTTATTCCACTCACCTCTGGCTAGCTCTGACAAACTCTGTAGCAGCTGGCTCACTGCTGGGGTCCTCGGTTCCTCGGATCCGAACCTACACAGGTGGACTCCAATGAGGGACCAAACATACATAAACATAACTCTAATATACTCCCCAAAAACCCCCTAAAACATCAAGAAATCATCTCATAAAAACATGCAAGAAATGGCTGAACAGGGCACTTTCGGCGGCAGGTTCGGCGGCCGAAAGTCCCTCCAGAGCCGAAAGTCAGGCAGGTTCGGCGGCACCTTCGGCGGCCGAAACTCCCAGACAGAGGCGAAACTCATGCATGTTCGGCGGCACCTTCGGCGGCCGAAAGTCCCAGACAGAGACGAAAGTCTCTTTTCGGGGCAACTTCGGCAGCCGAAAGGCCTACCTCCCCAGCCATGTTCGGCGGCCGAAAGCTCCTTCAACTGCCGAACCTGGTTTCTGCCAAAGGGCAGAAACTTGGCTCCCTTATGCATTTTTGCCTCCAAACTCACCAATCATGCATAAACTTGTTCTAAAACATGCATACATATCATACATTACACCTAGGGGTCTCAAACTAGCATATACCCCAACTACAACACTTCAAACACACAAAAATCAACATACATTGTTCATCAAAACATCAAAATCCATAAACTCATCAACAAGCCTAAACATGCATCTCTACCCATAAAACAACTTAATGCTTATTTAAAAACACATAACAAGGGTGGATCCGAGCTTACCTCTTGAAGAAACGAGAGGAAAGGCGATCCTAGCTTGGAGATGGAGAGATTGAGCTCTTTGAACCTCCAAGTACCCAAAACTTGCTCTTTACTCACAGATCTTCAAAACAGAAGTTAAAACCCGTGAAAATCATGGAAGATCTAAGGAAAACACTCAAGATCGAGGGAGGGGTGGTGGAGACTCACCTTGGCCGACAACGGGGGAGAAAAAGCTCGCCCGTGCGGACCTAAGGGACCCTTTTATAGGTGGCTGGCCAGGCCACGTTCGGGGGCCGAAAGTGCCTCCGCATGCATGCCATGTTCAGCGGCCGAACTTGACTTTCGGCGGCCGAACCTGGACTTCCCTCACTCATGCTTTCGGGGGCCTAACGTGCCTCCAAAACGCATGCATGTTCGGCGGCCGAACTTGACTTTCGGCGGCCGAACCTGGGTTTTCCTCCAAAGACTTTTCATGCAAAAACTCATTTATTTTTCATACTTAAAACCATGAAATACCTTAAAACATTTTACGAAAACATGTTTCTACCCTACTAGAGGCTTCCGACATTCGAGATTCCACCGGACGGTAGGAATTCCGATACCGGAGTCTAGCCAGGTATTACATTCTCCCCCCTTAAGAACATTCGTCCCCGAATGTACCTCAACTAGCACACATAGCATGGCATAAAACATAACATACATACATAGCACATAAACACATAGAGATCTAACCTTAAAAGAGATGAGGGTACTGCTGGAGCATAGACTCCCGTGTCTCCCAAGTGCATTCCTCCAAATTGTGGTGGTTCCATAGGACTTTCACCATCGGGATTTCCTTGTTCCTTAACTTTCTGATCTGGGTGTCTAGGATCCGTACTGGCTGTTCAACATAGGTGAGATCCTCTTGGACCTCCACATCAGGCTCACTAAGAACCTTGCTCGGATCTGACACAAACTTCCTCAACATTGAAACATGGAAAACCGGATGGATTCTTTGCATTGAAGCAGGTAAATCCAGCTTGTACGACACATTCCCAATCTTTTGCAAGATCTCAAAGGGTCCGATGTATCGTGGGGCTAGTTTACCTTTCTTCCCGAAACGAACCACTCCCTTCATTGGAGACACCTTGAGCAATACCAGATCCCCCTCCTGAAACTCTAACTGTCTCCTACGGACGTCTGCATAGCTCTTCTGTCTGCTTGCAGCAGTCTTGATTCTCTCTCTGATTATGGGTACGACCCTGCTGGTGATCTCTACTAGCTCAGGCCCTGCCAAGGCCTTTTCTCCAACTTCCTCCCAGCAAACAGGTGATCTGCACTTCCTTCCGTATAAAGCTTCATATGGAGCCATCCTGATGCTAGCATGATGGCTGTTATTGTAGGCAAACTCCACCAAAGGTAGATGCTGCCTCCAAGAACCGCCAAAGTCCAGCACACACATTCTAAGCATATCCTCTATGGTCTGGATGGTCCTCTCTGACTGTCCGTCAGTCTGGGGGTGGAAGGCAGTACTGAAATCCAACCTAGTACCCATGGCATTCTGCAGACTCCGCCAAAACCTGGAGGTGAACTGGGGCCCTCTATCTGACACTATCGAAACAGGAACCCCATGCAGCCTGACGATCTCATCCACATATACCTGCGCCAACTTGTCTACAGAGTAGCCACTCCTGACAGGAATGAAGTGAGCAGATTTGGTGAGTCTGTCCACAATCACCCATATGGAGTCCACTCTATTGGACGCCGCCGGTAACCCCACTACGAAGTCCATAGCTATATTTTCCCATTTCCACTCTGGAATAGGTAGCGGGTTAAGCATTCCAGCCGGCTTCTGATGTTCCAGCTTCACCCTTTGACACACTTCGCAGGCTGACACGAACTGTGCCACTTCTTTCTTCATAGCTGGCCACCAATAAACCTTCTTCAAATCTTGATACATCTTGGTGGCTCCGGGGTGAATGCTGTATCTTGCATTATGAGCCTCCCTCATAATGTCTCCTTTCAGCCCTATGTCATCTGGTACACATAGTCTGCTCCCATAGCGGAGGATCCCCTTGCTGTCGAATCTGAACTCACTACCATTGCCTGACTGAACAGTCCTGGCAATCTTCACTAACTCCGGGTCCTCATGCTGTTTCTGCGCCACCTGCTCCAGAAACACGGGTGCTACTCTCATCTGGGCCACCAAGGCACCTGTACCAGACAACTCCATCTGTAGACCTTCCTCAATAAGCTTGTAGAACTCCTTCACCACTGGCCTCCTCTCTGCCGATATATGGGATAAACTGCCTAGTGACTTCCGGCTTAGGGCGTCTGCCACGACATTCGCCTTACCCGGATGATACTGAATCTTGCAATCATAGTCACTCAGCAGCTCCACCCATCTCCTCTGTCTCAAGTTCAAATCTCTTTGACTCAAGATGTACTGCAGGCTCTTATGATCTGTAAAGATCTCACATTTTACCCCATAGAGGTAGTGCCTCCACATCTTGAGTGCAAAGATTACTGCTGCCATCTCCAGGTCATGTGTGGGGTAATTCAACTCGTGCTTCTTCAGCTGCCTAGAAGCATAAGCGATCACCCTCTCCTTCTGCATTAGTACACAACCCAGTCCCACACGGGACGCATCACAAAAGACCGTAAAGTCCTCATCACTAGATGGCAGAGCTAAAACTGGTGCTGAAGTCAACCTCTTCTTAAGCTCTTCAAAACTCTCTTCGCACTGGTCGGTCCATAGAAATTTCTGATTCTTCCTGGTTAGTCTGGTCAGAGGGGCTGCAATCTTTGAGAAGTCCTGAACGAACCTCCTGTAGTAACCCGCCAAACCCAAGAAACTTCTGATCTCCGTCACTGAAGTGGGTCTAGGCCAGTTAGCCACAATTTCTGTCTTCTTGGGGTCTACCTCTATCCCATTCTCTGACACTACATGCCCCAAGAACGAAATGCTCCTCAGCCAGAACTCACATTTAGAGAACTTGGCATACAAGCCATGTTCCCTCAAGGTCTGCAAGACCAACCGCAGATGATGGGCATGCTCCTCTGCATTCCTGGAATACACCAAGATATCATCTATGAAGACAATAACGAAGTGATCCAGGTACTGGCTAAACACTCTGTTCATGAGATCCATGAATGCTGCAGGGGCGTTGGTTAACCCAAACGGCATTACAAGGAACTCAAAATGCCCATATCTGGTCCTGAAAGCTGTCTTTGGCACATCTTCATCTCTTATCCTTAGCTGATGGTACCCCGATCTCAGATCTATTTTGGAGAAACAACCCGCTCCTGCTAGCTGGTCGAATAGATCATCGATCCTGGGCAGAGGGTACCTATTTTTGGTAGTGACTTTGTTCAACTGCCTGTAGTCGATACAAAGTCGAAGGGATCCATCCTTCTTTCTTACAAACAAGACCGGAGCACCCCAAGGTGAGGTACTCTGTCGGATGAAACCCTTTTCTACCAGCTCTTGCAACTGCTCTTTCAACTCCTTTAACTCTGCTGGGGCCATCCTGTAGGGAGGGATAGAGATCGGTCTTGTTCCAGGCACCAACTCTATCTCGAACTCTATCTCCCTAGCAGGTGGTAAACCTGGAAGCTCATCTGGAAAGACATCCTGAAACTCTCTGACAACTGGCACCGAGGCCGGCTCCCTGACCTGACTGTCTAGCTCTCTCACATGAGCTAAGTACCCCTGACATCCCTTCCTAAGCAACCTACGAGCCTGAAGAGCTGATATCAGACCTCTAGGTGTGCCCCTCTTGTCTCCTCTGAAGACGACCTCTGACCCGTTCTGATCTCTGAACCTGACTACCTTGTCCCTGCAGTCCAAGGTAGCACCATGGGTAGATAGCCAATCCATCCCTAGAATGACGTCAAAGTCAGTCAAATCTAGAACCACAAGGTCGGCGAAGAGGCATCTTCCCTCAACAAAAACTGGACTGAACTGGCAGACTGACACTGCCACTGACGGGTCACACTTGGGTCCACTGACCCATAGGGGACACTCTAACCCAGAGACTATCAGACCCAACCTCTCAACGGCTCTCGGAGCAATAAATGAATGAGATGCACCCGGGTCCATTAACGCATACACATCAGAACACCCAATGACGAGATTACCTGACACCACGGTGTTGGATGTGTTAGCCTCCTGCTGCGTCATGGTGAAGACCCTGGCTGGAGCTGATGGACCTTCACCTCGGGAACCAGAAGAAGAGGCTGCCCCTCTCCCTCTACCTCCGCCACTGCCCTGAGTTGTGGCTGGAACTGCTGGCTGTGCCACACTACCAGAAGCTGTCTGCTGGGGCTGGCCCATGAAAGGCGCTCTAGGACAATCCCGAGCCATGTGTCCCTCCTGTCCACATCTGAAACATGTATTGGTCCCGGCTCGACACACTCCCTTGTGCGGTCTTCCACATCTTTGACATTCTGTACCATCTGAGCCTGAGCTCGAGCCACCGCCAAATCCCAGACCGGATTTCAACTTGTTCCAAAACTTATTCTTCTTCGGCTTCCTGGTGGTGTTATCCCACCTCTTCTTACCTGAGCTCTGAGAAGAGAAACCTGGTCCTCCTCTGCCTGGGGTCTTAACCCCTGAAGACTGGGTCACTGACTGCTTCACTGACCCCTCAACTATAGCACTTGCCTCCATTCTTCGAGCCATATCCACCACAGTGTGGAAACTTTCTCTCTCAGCTGACTGAATCAGTGAGGAGTACCTGGAATGCAGCTTCATAACATACCTCTTGGCTTTCTTCGTATCTGTATCTAGAGCTTGCCCTGAAAAAGGCAATAGCTCCAAGAACTTATCCGTGAACTCCTCTACACCCATGTGCTCTGACTGCCTCAGTTGCTCAAACTCAATCATCTTCAGTTCTCTGGAACTGTCTGGAAAAGCCCATCCAGCGAACTCATTCGCAAATTCTTCCCATGTCATACCGTCTAGTCTCGGGTCCACATAACACTTGAACCACTCTCGTGCCTTCTTGCACTTTAAAGTGAACCCTGCCATCTGAATGGCCTTGCTGTCACTTGCCCCTAGCTCATCAGTTATGGTCTTCACCACTCTCAGATACTCAAAGGGGTCATCCCCTGACTTGTATTTGGGAGCATCCAGCTTGAGGTAATCTGTCATTTTCACTTTGCTCCCATCGACTGAGCTAGGTCTAGGAGGTTGAGTAACTGGGGCTGCTGGTTCTGTAGGTGGTGGAGGTGGGGGTGCAGCATTCCCCGAGGTGGGGTTTGCCGGGTTAGGATAGAAAGGTGAGGGTGGATAAGCTGGGTACTGGGTGTAGGGCGGATAGAAAGGTGGATAAGGCATGTAGGTAGGGTAGGGGTTAAAGCTGGAGTAATCCGATGTACCTCCCATCGGATACCCTGAACCCTGTGGGAAGGGTGGATAATGGGGTGGAAAACCATACCCCGAGGCCTGAACGCCTCCCTGAGACTCCCCTGTCCCTTCTTCCTCCATGCTCACATCCAGGTTCCCATCCCTCCTCTGATCCTCTTCCATAACCTCCCTCACTCCTGAAGAACTTCCTCCTCTATCTGTCCCCCTTCTGCTAACATCAAAAGACCTTCTAGGGTCCCTTGACACCCTTTCTCTGTTGGCTCTACAAGACATTGCCCTAGGCAATGTAGGAGGACGGGCGCTCGTGCCCTCATCCTCAGGTGGCACTCCAGTCAATCGTGCAGATCGACGAGTTCCTCTCATCCTGTTTTCTGAAAAACAGTACACATCAAGCAAGCATTAGCATCATATGGTTCATGTGGGCACACATGAACCCTCATCACATACACATCACATTCATATCATAGCATCAATGCACATGTATATAATCATGGCATTTCACATCATCATACAAGACAGGACTCCACATCCTATCCTAGTGGACATGATCTTCCTATTGTGCTTGACCTTCTAGAACATCTATGAGCCCGACACTCTAGGTCCGATCCTATGAACCTAGGGCTTTGATACCATTCTGTAACGACCCGAAAATCGGACCGCTACCGGCGCTAGGATCCAGATCGGCTTAAGGCCGCCGAGACCCGTAGCAAGCCTGACATATAACCTGTAAACCTGTTCAATCCCATACATGATCAACAACATGCATAAAAATTTAAACTTTTCTTTCATTCATCCAACTCAACCTGAACATACATGTACATAGTCATAAACGTAATCATGATCCCTCTGTGGGATCTCATCTATGCCCCAACGGGCGATACAACATGAGATGAGTTGGCTAACATCTGTATCATCAAATATCTAAGATCATGCATCAACAAGGGATTACAATACCCATAGGGTCAAGCACATCTATAGCCTCAATATCATTACACATAACATAACTATTCAGTTATACATCATTTTACAATTTATCATGTCCACTTTCTAACTATTACAACATAAGACATGCTTCAAAACTCTGGCTAACCTCATGGTCTACCCTGTACCTGCACATCTGGGGTTAGGGGAGAGGGGTGAGCTACAAAGCCCAGTGAGCAGAATAGTGAAATCATATATTAAAATTTCATGCTTTCATGAAATGCAGCACATCACAACAAATCACATCTCGGATGGTATTGTCACCTATAGTCCTCTACATAGTCCAACTGTGCCGGGACGTAGAATGGGTACAACCGGTCTTTCTCTTAACATAACATATCATACAGTCCAACTGTGCCAGGGACGTAGAATGGGTACAACCTGGACTTCCTCTTACATCGTGCCAGGGACGTAGAATGGGTACAACCTGGACTTCCATACCATATCATGCCATAACATCATCATATCATATGAGGACTAAGGATCATCCAATGACCAATCCACATCAACATCATAAATGCAATGCAACATATTCGTGAATACTAATGCAAACAACCTACTATATCTCATGGCATTCATGATGCATGGATCATGCTCAAAATTTATATTTCATTCATTTTAAAACTTAAGGTTTATTCCACTCACCTCTGGCTAGCTCTGACAAACTCTGTAGCAGCTGGCTCACTGCTGGGGTCCTCGGTTCATCGGGTCCGAGCCTACACAGGTGGACTCCAATGAGGGACCAAACATACATAAACATAACTCTAATATACTCCCCAAAAACCCCCTAAAACATCAAGAAATCATCTCATAAAAACATGCAAGAAATGGCTGAACAGGGCACTTTCGGCGGCAGGTTCGGCGGCCGAAAGTCCCTCCAGAGCCGAAAGTCAGGCAGGTTCGGCGGCACCTTCGGCGGCCGAAACTCCCAGACAGAGGCGAAACTCATGCATGTTCGGCGGCACCTTCGGCGGCCGAAAGTCCCAGACAGAGATGAAAGTCTCTTTTCGGGGGCAACTTCGGCAGCCGAAAGGCCTGCCTCCCCAGCCATGTTCGGCGGCCGAAAGCTCCTTCGGCTGCCGAACCTGGTTTCTGCCATAGGGCAGAAACTTGGCTCCCTTATGCATTTTTGCCTCCAAACTCACCAATCATGCATAAACTTGTTCTAAAACATGCATACATATCATACATTACACCTAGGGGTCTCAAACTAGCATATACCCCAACTACAACACTTCAAACACACAAAAATCAACATACATTGTTCATCAAAACATCAAAACCCATAAACTCATCAACAAGCCTAAACATGCATCTCTACCCATAAAACAACTTAATGCTTATTTAAAAACACATAACAAGGGTGGATCCGAGCTTACCTTTTGAAGAAACGAGAGGAAAGGCGATCCTAGCTTGGAGATGGAGAGATTGAGCTCTTTGAACCTCCAAGTACCCAAAACTTGCTCTTTACTCACAGATCTTCAAAACAGAAGTTAAAACCCGTGAAAATCATGGAAGATCTAAGGAAAACACTCAAGATCGAGGGAGGGGTGGCGGAGACTCACCTTGGCCGACAACGGGGGAGAAAAAGCTCGCCCGTGCGGACCTAAGGGACCCTTTTATAGGTGGCTGGCCAGGCCACGTTCGAGGGCCAAAAGTGCCTCCGCATGCATGCCATGTTCGGCGGCCGAACTTGACGTTCGGCGGCCGAACTTGACTTTCGGCGGCCGAACCTGGACTTCCCTCACTCATGCTTTCGGGGGCCTAACGTGCCTCCAAAACGCATGCATGTTCGGCGGCCGAACTTGACTTTCGGCGGCCGAACCTGGGTTTTCCTCCAAAGACTTTTCATGCAAAAACTCATTTAATTTTCATACTTAAAACCATGAAATACCTTAAAACATTTTACGAAAACATGTTTCTACCCTACTAGAGACTTCCGACATCCGAGATTCCACCGGATGGTAGGAATTCCGATACCGGAGTCTAGCCGGGTATTACATACGGGTTCTGGCGGCCTTAAGCCGACCTGAATCCTAGCGCCGGTGACAGTCCGTTTTGGGGTCGTTACACCTATAATCGCGAGATTTTTTATCCACTAGCTGGTACTAGTCGAATTTTTAGGAAATTTGATAATGAACTCCACCTTCTTACAGTATAAAAGCTAATATACACAAAAATTAAGGTACACATTCTTACACACTCATTCTGAGTTCTAAGCAGTTCATTGTATTAGTCCATTCTATCAGTTGACTGACTTGAGCATTAGAGTGACTGCTCATAGACTCCAATAATCTCACATCTTCTCTTTTACAAATTGACTAATAGCAATTTATCTCTATTTTCAACCACATTAAAAAATATTAAAATTTTATTATAACATAATTGTTACAAGATTTTTATATAATGAAAAATAATCTTTTTTTCATTATATTTCCTAATATTTCTTAATGAATATTTATTAGAATATATATATATATATTGTTTTGTGTTTTACTCCACAAGCAATGTAATAATTCAGGTATTATAATTGTGGAAACATTATATTTAGTATAATGATAGGAGGAATGACCACACACTTCTAATCCTTTGCTTCATATACACTAAACAATAAAAACGTATTTCTAATAAAAATGAGTAGAACCCTAGAAAATGTCCCAAACTATCATGATTAATATGGTTTAATTTTATTTATTAATTTATTTGAAAAAGACATAAAAATTAATTACAAATCGAAAATTTCTATAAGTTGACGTAATTTTTTCCTTTCTTATCATCAAAGCTAATAGGAAATGAGTTTAAATTTGACTTTGTATTTTTTTTATTCAAGGTCAAATTAATTTAATTTAATTAATATTTTAATTAAATAAATCCACAACTTTTATATGAAGAGTCAAATGAGTTCTAATATATTAAAATATTAATTTTTTAACAATAAAACAATAATCAATAATTTTTAAATGTTAAATATTATTTCAGAATTAAAATTTTTCTAAAATAATATATTTTATTATAAATTATAGAAATAATATTTTAATATTTAAAAATTATATAAATATTATTTTATTATTAAAAAATTAATATTTTAATATACTTAGACTTATTTAACTCTTAATATAACGAAGTGGATTTTTGTGGTAAAAAATTAAAATTGAGCTTATTTAGTCTCTTATTTATAATAAATATTTCTAAATAAATAAAAAAATATTTAGAATTGAAAATTACACGTACTGCTTCATTTGTTCTGTTTATTAATGAAAATAGTAATTTAAATATTTTTAAGGAATACTTAAATTAGAAAAAAAAAACAAACGGTTCATTGAAAATTATAAAATAAAGATTATATAAATTAACAATTTTTTTAAAGTTTATATATTAACTATAGAAGATAGAAAATTATTTAAAATTTTAATTACATAAACATTAAAATAATAATTGTTTTTTTCAAAAATGCTTTCTCTAAAAACAAGAAAAGCAGTTTTGTTATTCTAACTAACAATGCTAAACAAATATTTAATTTATTAAAATAAAATTAACATATTCATATTATATACAATTAATTTTATTCTAAATAGAAATATGTTCAAATAATAAAATTATAAAATAAATTATTACACTTTTTGTTTGCATGGGGAAGTTTGATCATATTTCTGGTTTTTTCTAATGATACTATCAAAGATCTGCTCATACATAATCAAATAGTATTTCATTATCTCATAGTTTGAGTCCTTAATTAAAATTAATTATTATTTCAGGGGTCACATTAAAAATGTTCATCAAATATGAAGAAAAATTTTGTTATTCATCACTTTATTGATTAGGGTTTTCAATTCAAGGAGCAAACATTAAAAAAATGTATTTTTGAATATACGTGTGTGTTTCCCACTTGCTTGAAAAGGTTTGCACTCACTAATTATAATAAAAATGTCATTAATGTTTAAATTGCAAGCGTTGAACTATTTTGAAAACCAAAAATATATATATTTTGTTAAACATGATAGCATAAAATAATCATTAAAAAAAATATTATTCAAGACTTTATAAGAGGAGCTTTACCTCTACCTCAAACCAACATATAATTTAATATTTTGAATAATAAATTATCAAACTAATAAAAAAAATTAAACTTGATAGTTTTGAGATTCAGAATAACAGGATTTTGACATCTGGACACGTCCAACATTGGGATAAACCACTGGATCATTTTCTTGAACTATCACCAATGGCCCTGGAACGGGCCCCACCGGGTCCACCATGCTTGAGAATTTTTTTCGATGTTGAATCACTTAAAAAATAAAAAAAATATCTAGACTTCATAAAAAAAATTTTAAATTTTTGTAAAATTAGAATACATTTTTCTAAAGATATCTGCAAAAAATCATATCAAAATACCTAAAATTGAATTTTTTATGAAAGAAATCAAGAAATTGAGATTAGCCCAAAGAGAAATAAATGAGGGTGATGAATATGAGGAATCAAGTCTGTGTTGAGTTTTGAGAGGTTAGGGATTTTTAGGAATGCAAAGTGGCGTTTTATGTATGGTCCATGAGCAAATTCATTCCCAATTTGAGTTTGTCGAAGTATATATATACCCCTAGTCATTCTGACTGTCTTTGTAACACGTCCCATTGGATTGGATAGGAATGTCTTTTGCAGGCGTGTCAGGTAGCTCATTGTCGTGTCTGGCTTTCTCAATTCATTTTATTGTTGGATCTATCCAGTTAAAGGCCAGTTAGACTGCGGATACGTGTCTTAATCAAAATGGAGTCTACACTTTATATGTTATCAAAACTATAGACTAAATTCTATTTTTGTTATCTATTATGCTACAAAAAAATTTATACGCTTCATCCATATCGATGTATTGCATGGTGAGGATATCTAATGAGATCTGACGGTGCATTGGTGATTGTCGTCTGTATTGGGTGTGGGAGGTTATCAAAGCATGTGGTAGTGGAAGCTCTAAAGAGTGTAAGTTGAACCCCATGGCTACCAGAAACCGAGACATTTGTCAGATCTACAGCCCATATAAAACTCAGTAAAATCAAACACAACAAATTAGGTGAAGAAAACGATGAGCATGACACTCTGATTAATTTTTCTGATGCTTTAATAGCAACATTGTTTTTCTCTCAGCTCAATTTTATTCAACAAACTTGAAGAATAAATACATAATAAAATGTTATTTAATACTCCAAGTTCCTAAAGATTTGCTCCAACAAATCCATAACTAACCAATAACTAACCAACACATAACATACTAAACTACGTGCTATACAAAAAATAACCAACTAATGCAGTATGAAAAAATAAACAACAGTAAACAAACCAACAACTGGCTATAAGATTAAACACTACATTCACCCTCCTAATCTTGTTGTGGTTGCTTGACGTTATTGATTCCGATCTTGAGTCATAATTCTTCCATCTTCGCCAACTGTTCCTGTGTCTTCACATATTTCACCTCTATATCTCATCATTGCACACAGTCACGTATAAAATGAAGTTTTGCGTCAATGTACTTATTTCTCTCATGATGAATTGGGTTTGTTGGTGATTGCAATGGCAAACTTGTTGTCAATTTTTAACACCACGCTGTCTTGCTTCTTCCATTGCATCTCACTCAATAGTCTTGCTAGCCATACTCCTTGACACACACCAGCAGTCCTAGCCATATATTCAGCTTCACAAGACGATAAAGCTACCACTTTTTGCTTTTGTGACACCCATGTAATTGGATTATCCCTAAGGAAATAGCTCACTCCTGTAATGCTCTTTCTATCATTAATATCACATGCAAAATCACTGTCACTATATCCTATCAGCTTCAAACCTGAATCTTTTTTATGTGTATAGTAGCATCCATAATTGATTGTATCCTTCACATATCTCAGAATCTGTTTAACTGCAGCCATGTGTGCTGTAATTGGTGCTTTCATGTAGTTGCTAACAAAACCAACTGAATATGCCAAGTCAGGTCTTGTGTTTACCAAATATCTCAAGCTGCCTATTATACTCCTATACAGAGTTGCATCTATAGGTGGACTGTTATTAATTTTGCTCAGTTTCAGTCTAGCTTCCATTAGAACCTGGCAAGGTTTGCAATCGGCTAAACCCATCTTCTCAAGGATCTTCACCGCATATCCAGCTTGACAAAGAGTAATACCTTATCGTTCTTATGACACTTTGATCCCCAGATAATAGCTCGGCAACCCGAGATCACTCATTTCAAATGGACTCTTTATTTATTGCTTGAAGTATACAATATCATCTATTCTTCACCTGTGATGATGAGATCATCCACATAGACTCCCACCAGAGTGATTGCACTCTCTATAGAGCTTGTATACACAGCTTATTCAATTGGATATCTCACAAATCCAAACTCGTGTAAGCTCTTATCAAGCTTTACATTCCACGGTTAGGGAGCTTGACGCAAACCATACAAAGCCTTGTTCAGCTTTAATACTTTATCGTTTAAGAATGCCGACTTGACATCCATGTGATGTACCTGCCACCCCTTATGCGTTGCAAGTGCCAAAAATATTTTTACCATTTCCAATCTCATGACTGAGGCAAAAAATTCATTGAAGTCTATGCCTTGCTTCTGTACGTAGCCTTTTACGACCAACCGAGCCTTGTGCCTGACAATGTCTCTAAATGGATTTTTCTTAATTTTGAAAATCCACTTCAGACCTATGGCGTTGTGTCCCTTCAGCAATTTTGTGAGCTCTCAGGTCTCATTCTTCTTAATGGCTGACACTTCCTCTATCATAGCTTATCTTCAATTTTCATTGCAAGCTGCTTCCTCATATGTTGTAGGTTCTTCCAGTGACAAGAAATAGAGCCCAACCTCATCTTCTACCTCCTTTGTTTCATCACAAATTTTTTGCAATGAGCAGTATCGTCGGGCATCTTCTAAATTGGAATCGAATTCACTTAAGGAAGACAACATTGCCGAGGAAGGTGTTGTTGTTTCAGCGGCTTGTGCTGCATACATTGGATCGTGGCTCATTGGCGTTCGCAGCACACTCCTTGCTGAGCTCGCATCTTCTTTAGATCGTCTATCAGAATGAGCGATGCGTTTAGCTCCAGTCCCTGCACCTTCTCTAAACTCATTATATATAGTCAGTTTTTCACCTAAATTGGATACAATTTCACTTGGAGTGGACTCTCAACACTATTGGTTGTCTTCCTCAAATAGGATATCTCTGCTCACATGCACCCTTCCTATCTTTGGATTATAAACTCTATAGACCTTAGACCCGGGTTCATAATCGATAAAGACAATTGACTGTACAGTTGTCGAAACCGGTCAAAAATAACCTTTTTGGTTATCCACAATTTTACAACTGTAGATAGTGGTAAAAGGATCGAATCCACAGGGAATTGATACTCACCTATTTTAGGGAATTGATACTCACCTATTTTTCTTATCAAGACCAAGTAAATAAACTGAAAATAAAGTAAAATGGGGGGGTTTGAGATTATTGAGCTAAACTAGAATTAAAAGCAATAAAGTAAAGCAAATAATCAAGTAAAGAGAATTCAATAATGAGAAAAGCCTAGTTGAAGCTTCGGATCCACTTCAGTTGTTAGGATTGATCATTGATACTTAGGTTCTTTTATTTGACTCAATAAATTAGTTATGGGGGTGGAAGACGCTTCTCACCACCATATCCCTCCTTAATTATAGATTAACTAGGGAACGTCCTCTAATTAATTACTAACCAATAAGTTGCCAAGGAACGTCCTTGGGGTTTTTAGTATCTAACAACTGTCAATGGCATTAAGAGATAGAGAGACCTAATTCTAGCTACCCAAACGTATGGTGATCTTGCTAGATTATGCAATCTCCTTGGTTTTTACACCAAGTGTTCTCGTGTTTAAATAATTCAAGCAATTACAGACTTAAACCACTCAAACTAACAAATTATCACTTTGCAATCAAGAATCAACGGGCCCTATTAATCTAAACTACAAAGCAACAATAGAATTAAGTTTGAAGTTGCATAAATATTGATAAATAAAAGATAAACAACATATATTCAAATCTCACAATCCATAAACAAACTGAAGTTTCACCTAATTTTCAACTAGAAAAAGAGGTTTCAGCCACTCATGACTGAAACTAACATAAAAATAAAAGAAAGAAAACCAGAAAGAAGGAGAGGAAGGAGCTGATCAGCCGGTTCGTGTGGTGCGCGGCTGCAGGTGCAGTATCCCCCAGATTGAAGCTTGTTTGTTGCTGATTTGATCCCCTTTTTATAGCTGAATAGGCTACTCTAAGTTTCTTGATTTGGATGGAGTTCTTTTCCTATTTAGAGTTGGATTTTCTTGAAGGCAATTGAATCTTCTTGAGATTTGGCTTCCTAAATAGGTGGGATAGAGTGCTGAGTTGTCTTCACATGTTTGGGGAGGGAAAAACTTCTTTGAAAGTTCGAAATTTGAATTTTCCACGCCTCTGCTTTAGCTTTGTTTGGGCAAACGGTCTTGGGCAAACCAGGCTTGATCTCATTTGTTCTCTTTTGGGTAGTTTTAAGGCCATTTTTACGAAATTACCCTTTTACACCATTTTCTGCAAAATAAGATCAAAACCACAAAATTAGGTAGAAAATGTGTAAATTAACATTAATAACAACATGAAAAATGGGTCTAAATTTGGCTTGATCAACCATTTTATTACTTTTGTCTTCCAGTTTTCTGAGATGTGGAGAAATATCTTTCATGTATTCCAAGCATCCAAACACATGCAGGTGCTGTACATTGGGCTTCTGGCTCGACCAAGCTTGATACGGCATCATCCCCTCTACATTCTTCATTGGGGATCTGATCAAAAGGTAGACTGTTGTTCGTGCTGCTTTTGCCCAGAACATGGCAAGCATCTCTTTTCTCTTCAAGAGACTCATTGTCATCGCAATGATCGTTTAATTTCGACGCTCAGCAACGCCATTTTGTTGAGGAGAGTATGATGCCGTCAAATGTCGTTTGATCCTAAGCTTCTCATAGTGTTCAATGCAAGCTTTTGACATGAACTCACCACCACGATTGTTATAAAATACTTTCAGCTTGTGCTCTACGTCCCTCTCTACAAATGCCATTACCTTCTTGAATGCGCCAAACACTTCATCTTTGCTCTTAAGCATGTCAATCCACATGTACCAGCTGAAATAATCAACCAATAACAAAAAGTACTTGTTACCTCCCGGTTTTATTGGTGTGATGGGCCCACACAAGTTGCCATGTACGAGCTCTAGTGGTCTGCTAGCTTGATAATTAGCTGTCTAAGGAAACGGGACACTGTGCTGCTTAGCAAGTACACACCTGCTGCACAACTGGTTCACCTGTTCAAAGTGTGGCATTCCATCCACCATTTTTGCATTAGTGAGATTTTTTAGAGCTTGAAAAATTAAGTGACCGAAATGGGCGTGCCCGAGCCACACATCCTCCTTATAGCTAATCATTAGAACTCACTGGCTGCACATGTATAATGTTCACTACATACAATCTGTTCTTGGATCTCCTCACTTTTGCAACCAATCTTCTCTGCTTGTCAAAGAGACGTAGAAAGCCTCCCTCAATCACTGTTTTTTCTCCATATTCATCCAGTTGCCCAATACTTACAATATTACTTTTTAATTTTGGTATGTAATAAACATTTGTGAGTGCCATGTGTTCTCCATTTTTACATTGAAACAACATGGTTCCGCAGCCACAAATGTCACAACTGATCCATCACCGAACCTCACCTTGCTATGGACAGCTTCATCAAGATCAGCAAAGTTTTTCTTACAGCCCGTCATATGGTTGCTAACTCTAGTGTCAAGGTACCATACACTGCTTTTGTACTCATCACTCCCAAACTCAGGTTTCATCTTCTCTTTATTCAATAGAATGCCAATCAATGTCGGGTCATCAGAATGCACCAAGTCACATGCCTCATCCATTTGTAGTGCAAGTTCACTATCATCTTTTTTTCCTGCAAGATGAACTTTCTCTTCCTTCTTTTTTGCATTGCAGTTAGATGCAAAGTGCCCACACTCATTACAATTGAAACACCATAACTTTTTTATATCAAATTTCTGAGATCGCCAATTCTCATCGTTTTTGCATCCTCGTCCATGGCCGCACTTTGAGCCACCACAACCGCATCCACGAGCACTGCCATTATCACGCCCTCTGGCATGTTCTTCAAGTGAACCAACTCTCAAGCTCACCGTCTTTTCATGCACCTTCCACTCCCTGTGTGTCAGGAGCACATGCTCACCTCCTTTCATGTCACAATTGTGTAGGTGTTCTTCATTAGCCTTAAGTGAACCAATCACTTCCTCCATTGTATTGCTCTTCAGATCACTGAACTCCTCAACTGTAGAGGCAATTTGGATGAATTTCAGTGACACCACATGCAGTATCTTCTTCACTATGTACTCCTCATCTAATTTTTCACTAAGGCCGCACAGCTTGTTCACGACAGTAGACACCCTGCTGGCGAAATTATCGACGGCTTCGTCATCATCCATGCGAACACTCTCAAACTCCCATCTTAGAGTTAGTGCTTTCACCTCCATCACATGAGCTGCACTGAGGTGCATGGTTTTCAAGGAATTCCACGCTTCCTTCGCGGTCTTCTTTGCACCAAGTTGCAGCAGCGTTTCCTCAGTGATTCCTTGATAGATGGCTGCCAACACTATCTTATCTTTGTGTGGTTCTATAGGATCATTAGATGCAATAGCCTTCCATACGCCCTGGGTCTCCATGTACACCTCCATTTTAATTGCCCATGCCGGATAGTTGCTCTTAGTGAGCAATGGGTACTGAGAGTAACACTCCCTTCTAGCGACGTCATCCGCGATGCTGTCATGTCGATCAAATTGTCGCTGTTGGACCTGACAGAGCTTGATGGCGAATTGCTTCTTCTTCTCGGCATGTACTTAGGCATACAAGAGCAAAGTTCTGATACCAAATTTCAGATCTATAACCCACGCAAAACTCAGTAAAATCAAACACAAGAAATCAGGTGAAGAAGACGATAAACAGGACACTCTAATTAATTTTTCTGGTGTTGTAACAGCAACACCGTTTTTCTCTTAGCTCAATTTTATTCAAAAAAACTTGAAAAATAAATACAGAATAAAATGTCATGTAATAATCCATGTTCCTAAAAATTTACTCTAGCAAATCCATGACTAACCAATAACTAATCAACACATAATATACTAAACAATGTGCTGTACAAAAAATAGCCAACTAATGCAATATGAAAAAAATAAATAATAGTAAACAAACCAACAACCAGCAATAAGATTAAATACTACAACACCATGGCCATGTTGCTTCCCTTCCATGGCTTCGGGTGTTGGAGCTGAGGATTTAGTCTTTTGCTTTCTGTGTTGTTGATGGAGGCGGATTTCTTGGTTTAGCTTTGGCATGGGAGATCTATTCTTTTGCGTTTGGTGGATGAACCCTACCTCTGAAATATCAAGACCAGTGCTTGCAGTTTAAGTAATCCTATATTTTCTTTTCTTATTTTGATGTTCTATGCTAGCAAAGAGTCGATGCCATCCTATTTGCTATAAAACTACTGCCTTGAAATTGTCGGCATAGGGTGGTGATAGAGTTTGCTTTCTCACTTGATTTCTTTCGGTTGGAGTATGTATTTAGGAGGTTGGACTTTTTATGACGTTATTTGGCCTACTTGTATTTTTGTCCTTAGACTTTTAATGCATCTTATTTACATGTTAAAAAAAAATTCATTTTATAACTACGAAACATTTTAAAATACTAACTATCACACGTATATTATGATTAATGATTAATGGTTATATTAAATAAATTATCTACAACAATTAAAAAGATAAAATATTTACCTTTTATTACATTTATTAAAATTTTTACAAGGTGTTGTGTCTAATCATCTACCTAAATAGTGTAAAATCCAAATCTAAAACAAAACACATATCTTTAATATCATTTACAATTGTACAATTATTTTTATAAAAAGTAAAAACCAATTTTATGGTAAAGACATAATAAAATACGGTTTGTTTATGAAAAATAATTTATATTTAAAAAATATTTATTGTGAAAATTTTTTTAATAAAATAATTTATTTTTAGTATTTAATTTTAATTTAAAAAATAAAATTTATTAACAAATTTATATATAAAAGTCTTAATAAAAATTTTAATATGTGAAAATAATTTTTTTTTAAAGTATTTTCTTTAAAATTACTTATTTTTTTTCTTTAATTAAAAAGTATTTTTTTAACTAAATTTTATAAATATCTTAAAAAGAAAAAGTATAAAAATATATTTTCTAATAATGTTTTCCATAGAGTCTAATATAACTCTCAAAAAATAGACACAAAACACTGATGAATTATAATAAATATTATATTTTTATTAAAAAATCATAATTCTTAAAAAAAATAATATTAATAATAATGAAATAAACATGGAATTTTATGTCGATATGGGGATCCTCGTGATCATCATTCATTGCTATAGCCACCCAACCACACACAAATATTAAAAAAAAAAAAATTTTAAAAACTTCAAAAATTTCCATCAGTTACTAAAGGGTAACATTATGAGCAATGTTATGTCGGTGTATTCTATCACCGTCCTCTCTACGTCAAAGGCATGATACGTCTTTTTTATCCTTCCATCTGTAAAATATCTATTTTCTGACCTATTTACCCCTGAAATTTCATGCCATTGTCAACCTCTTTCAAGGACAAGATTGTCCATGGAACTTGACGACTACCAACGGTCACTCATGCCGGGGGGGTATATAAAACGGCGTCGTTACAGCCACGCTTGTGTAATCCCTGCAACTCAATACTTTGAGAAGCTTACAAGAGCCCTTGCCAACCGGAGGCTTTTTTACGCCATCGGAAAGTGGTGGCGGGAACATCGTAGTCAAAGAATTCTGGTGAATCTGCCGACTTTTTATATCTCTTAGCTCCATCTCTATAGGAGGCTTCATCACCCCAAACATAAGCACATACCACCTTGGCTTGGCCGTCTTTTTAACTATTCCGTCAACTTTTCCAATACTTCTCACAGAAGAGTTCCGGTCAATTGTCTTATTACATTCCAGTGAAGTTCCAAAGGTGGGAAACCTCCCAAGTTTACGATAATCTAGAGAGCGACTACTCCTCATCATAAGTTTAGAAGTACGGATACTATTTGAACGAGACACAGAGCTATGTAAGCTAGAAAGAGACTCAGATCGGCGGCAAAAAGAACTCCGACATTGGTCTTGTTCGAAGTGAGGTATGAGGGTTTGGATTGGAGGGGAGAATTCTTTATTTAAGGGTACGAGCTTGCTGCAGAAGATGATGTCTTCAGCTGAGCACATCTCAGAGCTGAGGTCGTTGAAGAACCCGAAGAATTCAGGAGGCTCTGAGTATGATCTTCGACTGTAGGTGGACATCATCTTTTTACTGTCATCTTCAAGTGGAAGGTCACAAAGAGAAGGCTCTTCTTCTTCTTCGGGTTCTTCTTCTTCTCGGTGGCGGTGGAGATCTATGTATTCTCCCATTGATTGAGATGAAAGAGACAAAGAAGAGCGCAAAGATAAAGAGGAGAAGTTTGAATTTGTTTTCTAAATTAAGAAGTCCAAGGAAATACAAAAAGTGATATATGTAATAAAAAAATATATATATATATTTTTTTCTAAATTGGACTATTACTGGCTTCCGAAAAAAAAAATAATAATGGGATCTTTACGTCTCAAAGTAATTTTTGTTTTATAAACTAAAATTTCAAATCCATCCCCACAGGCCGCAGGCGGCTTCAGAATATAATAATAATAATAATAATAATTTCTAGCAAAATTAAGAATTTACATAAGTTATATATTCAAGTTAAAATGATATTATCTTGTGTTTATTTATTAAAAAAATTATTTATTTACTTATTTCTTATTTTAAAAACCAATTAAAACATATAAACCAAAAAATTGAGAGGTGAAGGGAAGCTAATAAGAAATAAATCAATACAAATTGAAAAATTAACAAAGTGTAGAATTTGCTCGTTTAAGAAGACAGAAGATTGCATCTTTATTTATATTTTTGTCGATAAATCTATTTATCATAGTAAAGTAAAATGAATGAATTAAAAGTAAAGAGAGAAATAATAATAACACAATTGAAGCACTAAAGAGCAATCAAGGGTTCCTTTTTACTATAAACTCTCACTTGTAGTTGAAGTTTAGAGAGAATGATTAAGCATGTATGAAATGGGAAGAAATTAAGAAATTATAGAAAAAATTATTTTATGCAATAGTTATATATACAATAATTTATATTAATCATCAAGTAGGGTCTAATTTATTTATCGACTCATCATAAAATAAGATAATATATATAATAATTATATTATAAAAATTCTTTAACTAAGAGTTGATTAGGCCATTAGTTTTTAAGTATTTTGAGAATCCATTTGATTTTTTATGTAGCCATTATCTAATTACATTTGGAAATAATCTTTCCAGCTTGTCATTGTTAATTGAATTGAATGCATACTAATTTCTTTATCACTTTATCATCTTTGAGTCCACTATGTCATTTATTACCCAACAAACTCATGTCAATATTTATAACTATTCAAACATTATATATTATATTAATAAATACAAATTTTCACTCCAAAAATTTAACAGAATTTATAAATAATATAAATATATTTATAAATGTAACAATTTTATAAATGAATGTAGAAAAAATATTTTTTTTTACAAACTGATTATGTTTATTTGCGAATCTATTTATTTCAATTTAATTTTACAAACAGATTAATGTTGGTTTGCGAATCAATTTGTATCTATTTAATTTTATAAACGATTGTTTATATCCGTTTAATTTTATAAACAAATTAAACATTCATTTGCATCCATTTAAAATTTTAAAATATATGATACGTTTGATGGCTCAAGATCTAATATGAGTCTATGATTATGTGTGTTTTGTAAACTTGATTTTAGTTTGATTATTCCCTTCCTTTTATTTCTATTTCTTCTTGTTCGAGCGTACCTCCACCGTTCTACGCCTTTACTTGTCTGCCACCTTCCCGCGAATAGCCTGTTTGTGAGTACAAGGTTCTCCACCGTTCTACGCCTTTACTTGTTTGCCACCACGCGAATAGCCTGTTTGTGAGTACAAGGTTTTGATTTTCGTCAAGCGGCTATTTAATTTTTTTTTACCCTTTCGGGACACCATCCATATTATTGCAGGCTTTGCTCTCATACGGACGTTGTTGATCAGTCGAGTCTGACTACCTCTGGGCTCCTTCGAGCCCAATCCGGCCCATAGAACTAGATCTTAGTTGGTTCGAGTTTCGTCCTATGCAACACATTATGGGGCCTATGTTATGTTGGTCTGGGCCTCTTTAGTATGGGCTGCTGCGTGCCTGGCGATCTGGGCCCATTAATCATCAAGTACCCTTTTACTTCCTTAATAATTATTTCATGATTAGTGGGGAGTAAATTTCGAGATTCTATTTAATTTCGCTCGCTTGAGAAAGGGAGTGTCATTTCTTTGTTTTCTCCCAATTTCGAATTTTGCTCTCCACTCATTACCTTCATTCCAGCTTCATCTTTGCTATTCTGTCTTTCCTTTCTCTATAATCTCGATTCTCCGGTCAGAGGTACGCTATTGTTATTCTCATGGCTCCTATTGAATGTCGATGGTAGACGATTTGGTCTCTTACTAAATCTCAAACAACAATCGAAGACTGAAGGAGATGCCATTGATGTGGCTCTCACCGTAGAAGGGATGCCAACAATTGCAATGGCTTGCGAAAGAGGGTCGCCGGATAAGAGAGAAAAAAAGAAGAGGGTGATTGAAAGAGTGACAAAGAGAACGTGGAAAGGAGAAAAACAGGATGCTTATCCTTAAAGCAGAATTGGGAGAGAATAAAAAGGTTAAAAGAGTTGCTGAGAAGGGTAATTTAGTCTTTTCTCCATGAATTAATAATAAAAATTAATAGACGGAAGGAATATATGATTAAAAGAAATAAAAATAGGAATGTTTTAATGGATTAAAAAAATGCGGGAACTAACTTATGAATAATAGTAATATCTAAAAATGGAATTATAAATCTCCTTAAAATATATTATTTTAACTCTATTAATATTATTTTAACTCTATTAATTATTTGGAAACCAATGGAGTATTAATTAGAATATGAACCTTCTGCCAAATTTACTTCCTTTTTCATCCACTTTAAATTATAAAACTAACATTTTATGTTCTAGATTTTTAACATGCCTCTATTTGATATGTTTGAAAAGTAAAAATTTATTAGTACTGAGAATAATTTAGTAGTCTAAGGTATTAAATTTTTAATGAATCAAATGGGGATTTATTAGAAAAAATCAATAAAAATTATTATTCTAACTATATTAAGTACATTTTATTAATTCATAATAGAAGTACATTTATTTTCCTCAAGTGGAGGAAGTAATAAGTTGTAAACTATAAAATAGATTATGTTTAATTTAGCTTTGTTGAGCTGCTAAATGTATATCATTCATTTACTCGTTTTTAGAATTAAAATTTTCACAAAAATTCAATTTATTTCTTTTCTATTAAATTTTTTATTTTGAATGATAGAATTTATGTATTTTTTAACTTATAAACTTTTCATTTTTAAAGAAAATGAAATTAATCATATATTTTTTACTGAAATTCATTTGAATTTTTTGTTATGAAATCAAGCATGCCAAAGAAGGCTTAGTAAATTTAGGTTCGAATATGTTGGCTTTTTAATTAGATTGAACGCAGCGGAAAAATCCACACGAATCACGTTTAAATAAATAAAGTAATAAAGGTAGATAAAATAAACACATTTTATTTTTTTACGGTAAAACGTGAAATTACTCGTCTCGATTGAATTGTTACAAACCACAAATCGTCTAAGTATACGGTTTTTAACGATGTCCATACAGAATAAAAATAAAAAATTCTTGAAACAATTTTAAGGCTTGAGAAAGATAAAAAGTTTTGAATGACAACTCTCTCCTGTTTCCTATAAATTTTAGAGGCTCACTAAAATCTTTTTGCAGAATCTTATAAGAAATCTTTTTGTACTAAAACTCTAGCGTTTTAGTATAATAATATTTATTTATTTATTTAACTAATTAAATAAATAAATCATAATTATACCCATGACTTTAATAAACAAGTCATATAAATCTTAGACAATTTTAATTAAAGCTCTACTTAATTAATTAGATCAAAATTATAATCTTTTCAAATTATAATTTTATCCCAATGCCATAAAATTTATATGCAATCAAGTCCTGCTTGATTTAATTTCTCATTTTATTTTCTCATGTTATTCTTTATATGTGTGACCCAATAAATTTTAAATAGGTTGACAACAAATATAATTAATTAATTAATTAATTTGAAAGTCAAAAATATTATCTAGCAATATGTCAATACTATCCAAATATTTGAAATATCAAAAGTGGTTGAAATATTTGAAATATCAAAAGTAGTTGATTTAACCTTTCAGTATATGATTCCTTAGTGTAATTAATATCACTTCATCATAAACATCCCAATTTAACATTTAAGGTATAGAGTGTGTCCACTATCTTATTTATTAGCGGTCTATTGAATGAAATTTTAAATTTAATTTGCTAATTTCATTCCACCTTACTCAAAAATTTCATGATGAATATTGTTGGAAAGAATCCTCTGTCATAATTATAAATAAATCAATGATAAGTCTTACCATTTTTAGCATAACATGATTCTAGGACATAATTGAGAGCACAATCAAAGGCTTAATTATTCATATTATGTACTATATAAACTTTGTAACCTACTACACAAAGAGTAAGAAAATAAAAACATTTTTCTTCCTATAATTTCAAGACTTCTTCCTATAATTTCAAGATGGTATTAGGGCAGGTTTCGGTCTAAAAATATAGTCGTCCTGCAATCATCCTTTACCAGATACCTTTCCCAACCTTCCCTCACCAAACCAACTTAACAAATACCTTTCCTGACTCTTTCCTTACCAAAATAACAATGGCCAACCTCCCCAGCCCGGCTGACCAATCCTAGACAATCATTGATCCAATAGCTGACCTGTCACAAAAACTCTTCCAATTAATTCAGAATAGCCAAAATGGAAATCAGAAATCAGCAAACCAATTTACTCTTGATTCAGTGCAGCCACCATCCGACATAAAACTGAACGACTCCAATTATGTTGTTTAGGCAAAGATGATGGAGATGTTTATCACAGGGCGAGGGAAATCAAACCATTTGACTGAGATCCCTCCCCCTCCGGCAGAAACAGACCCCACAACTTACCTGTGGCAAACTAATGACAGCATTGTCCGAGGATGGCTAATCCAAACGGTAGATTAGAAGCTCCATCCAAATTTATTGCAACACAAGACAAGCAAAGGGCTCTGGGATGCTCCCAAGATCAGATTCAATGCAGGTAGCAACAAGCTTATCATTTACAAGTTACAGTCTAAAGCATACAAATTAACACAACAAGGAAGCACTCTGGAGGATTTATACAACGATCTTCAGGCCATCTGGGCCGAGATCGATGAAAGACAACCGATCAAAAGAAGGAGACAACAATATTCTTATCCGGAATCAGGAAATCCAAGAGGAATGCCTTTACCTATTTCTGGCCGGAGTACAATCGGATCTCGACCCATGTAATACCCGGCTAGACTCCGGCGTCGGAATTCCAACTTTCCGATGGAATCTCCGTTGAAATTCAGAATCTCGGGTACCGGAACCTCTAGAAGGGTAAAATATGTTTTTACAAAATGATTTTCATGAATTTATTGTTTGGTTTTTTGAATTAAAGTTTTAAATGAAGAAAATTATTTTGAGGGATATATAAGTCTAGGTTCGGCCGCCGAACCTCATGTTCGGCTGCCGAACATGGTGAGGTTCGGCGGCCGAACATGGTGCTGCCATGGGAGCTCTTTCAACCCCCGAAGGTAGTCTGGCTAGCCACCTATAAGAGGCCCCTGTCCGAAAATGGGCGAGTTTTTCTCCCCATTTTCGGGCAAATATGAGTTCTTGCCCTCCCTTTGATGATTTTATGATTTTTCTTTCCAATCCTTCAATGTTTTCACGATTTTTCTCTTGTCTTTGAAGATCTAAGCTTAAACTCGAGTTTTGAAGCCTTGGAGACCGTTTGACTCATCTCCACATTGGGGTTGCTGTCACTCCTAGATCTCCAAGAGGTAAGCCTAGATCATTGCCTCTCTTATGTTTTTAATTAAGTTTTATGAAGGATTAAGGGGTAGAGATGCATGTGATGGTTGGATCTAGAGCAATAGGGTTTGAGTTGGGTTTTTGTTCAATGTATGCTTATGTGATATTTTTGTTGTTCTTTGTTGGGGTTTAGGCTAGTTTTTATACCCCTTATGTATGTTGGAGTGAGTATGCATGTTGTAGGAAGTTGGGTGTGAGGATTTGAGAGTTTTGGGATTGAAATGCATAAGGCAGAATCGGGTTCTGCCATTCTGGTGAACCCAGGTTCGGCCGCCGAAGCAAGAGATCTTTTCGACAGACAATCTACTTCAAGATACTTTACCTTTATCGGAGGAAATTTAGTAACATAAAAAAGTAAGAAACAAAAGGTGGTGGCACTGTCAAGTGCTGAAGCAGAATTCAAGGGAATAGCAAAAGGACTTGCAGAAATTTTATGGATTAGAAAGTTGATGTTTGAGCTTGAATTCCCATCAAAGGACGTAGCTGAACTCCGTTGTGACAACAAGGCGGCAATCAACATTTCTGAAAATCCGGTTCAGCATGATCGAACAAAACATGTTGAAATAGACCGACATTTCATCAAGGAAAAGTTGGAGAGTGGTCTGATGTCTTTACCGTTTGTTCGATCAAAGGATCAGTGGGCAGACATCCTAACCAAAACAGTAGCTGGACGAATATTCCATGATGTCTTGGGCAAGTTGGGCATGCTAGATCCACATGAATCAACTTGAGGGGGAGTGTTGGAAAGAATCCTTTGTCATAATTGTAAATAAATCAGTGATCAAGTCTTACCATTTTTAGCATAGCATGATTCTAGGACATAATCAAGAGCACAATCAAAGGCTTAATTGTTCATATTATTGCTATATAAACTCTGTAACCTACTACAGAAATAGTAAGAAAATAAAAATAGTTTTCTTCCTATAATTTCAAGAAATACTAGCAAACAACAAATGGAATATTACCTAAGAAATCTAGGGTGATGAATTCTATTTTAATTACATAAACACATTCATACAATTTCTACTATATCCGATTCAGCACCATTTATTACTCATGAACTAAGTAATGTGTAAGATGAATCAAAACACAGTAGTCCCTATATAAAATAATTTATTGATTTGAAAATAATTTATTGATTTCAAGATAAAGGACCACTTACATAACTATCACTTGAGTAATCTACATACATATATTATTCTTTATATAGATTTTTCAAGTGGGTCAATTTAGTATACTTATTTATAAAATAAGCAATATTTTTATTTATAAAATAAGTATCTACATATTAGTTCTAAATATCTCAACTTATGAAATCGATTGTTTTCTTTAAAAATAAAGAACATAAGATGTACCCGTTTCAATAGTTCTAATCGTTGTCTAATAATTATAAAAATATCGACTAAAAACATTTAGACATATATATGTAATAGAAATCTAACAATTATAATTTATTTTACATAATAATATAATCTTATAAAATTTATCATTACATTAAAAATAAATAAATATTTTTATTAAAATATATTAAATATTTTAAAATATATAAAATATAATATCCAATTACAGCTGACCAATTGACCGTATAGTATATTGCTAACTAAGTGTATGGTATATTGCTAACATAATACTCACCACTTCATTCTTAAAAAAAAAAAAAAGAATCTATTGAGTTATATTAATGGAAAGACGTAAAAAAAAAAAGAAAAAGAAAAGAAATTGAATGGTTCATCAAAAGCACCTACAGGAATTTGTTCCCAAAATCTCACTTTTAAGTCTTAAATCAATCCACATAAATAAGGGATATCAATTGTCAAATTTGGATGGAACCTTTATTTTTTTATAGCTAAAAAGTCAATTTTAACCTTTGGACAATTAAAATTAATAAAATAAAAATAAAAATAAAAATTATTGAAATCTTAATAGAATATATAATTGTAAAACAATTTTTTTGTTGTCATGATAGTAGTCCATTTTTTTCTCATATTTTCTAATATTTCTTAAAGAATATTTATTAGGATATTTGTTTTGTGTTGTTTATTACATTAGAAAGTAATAATTCAGGCAACATTATTATTTATGTAATGATATGAGGAATGGGCACACATTTCTAATCCTTTGCTTCATACACTAAAAGAAATGAAAAAAAGTATTTGTTAAGCATGCCTATTAATTAAGAATGAGTAGAATCCTTTAAAATAGGTCCCAAATTTTTATAATTAATATGTCTTTGTTTTTATTTTATTGAAAAAAATATAAAATATGAGTATTAGATAGAAATAAGATTTTAGCTTTGTTACCGTGTAAATTATTTTCCTCTTTGTAAATTTATATCGAGTAGTTTAATTCGCAACGGAGTCATCCCATATAATTTTTATAATTTTATATAATTTTATAAATTTTTTATTATTTTTTTTGAATTATAAATAAGAGTGACCATTCAGTTGGTTCAGTTTAAAATCAAACCGAATCGAATAAACTGAAAATCAAAATTTTGATATTTATATAAAACTGAACCGAATCGATTTTAATCAGAAATTAAATTGATTCAAACCAATCTGATTCAGTTTGATTCGGTTTAATCAATTTAAATTTTTAATAAATTTTTTATTTTTTATCCTTTATTTTTAATATTTTAAAATTTAATTAAAATAATTTTATTTTAATATGATCTCAGGTATTGAAAATAATATATTATTATTATTAATCAGTTCGGTTCGATTTTTTTAATTTTTTTTTATCAAAATCAAATCCATGAAAATAATCAAAATTTTTAAAATTAAAAATCGAATCGAAATGTATAAAAAATCAAATCGAATTTTTAAATTAATTTGATTCGTTCAGATATTTCTGCTTACTCCTAATTATAAAAATTATCTCAATTATATGAATTTATCTCGTATAAATATGTATTTTTTTAATTATACAAGATTATTAGTCAATATAATTTAAGTTGAATTATAAATATTTTTTCTTATTTCTAACTCGACCATTCTCTAAAATTTACAGCTCTTAAACATTTCAAAGATACTGATAGAGGAAATTTAAATAAAACAAACTAACAAGTGTCATAATAACAAGTTTTTCTCACTAATAATGTAATTTTTTTTTTCACAAAAATCTAAAACAAACCAAAATATTTCAATTTGAAATTCAAATTTAAGTAGATGCATAATTAGTTAACTTTGAAAATTATCAAATAATATTGAATAAAAAGGATTTAAATTTGTGCTGCTATATTTATGAAAATTTAATACAATTTCAGTTTTAAAAAAATATAAAATTTAAATGAGACAATTATATATTTTAGATTTCAATACAAATTTAAATCACTTCTAATATATAATTTAAAATTTTATTATTAAAATATTATTATTTTTGCAGAGTTTGATATGTTGTATATTAGTAAAACTTAAGAAAAAGGGCGCTCGTATAGGGCTTTAGTTTCGTTTTGCAGGGTTGCTATTTCTCTGCCAGGAGACCGAGGAAGTCCGTCCTTGACCGGCAATGGGTTTCATTTCGACGGCTCTCTATTTGTAGTTTTGTATTTTTATTTTTTTTAGTTTGAAATTTGGAATTTGGTTTTGTTCTTATTTTTTGTGTATACAGAATGTTAGGAGAGCATTTGATTCTTTGTTAGTCGATTTTTGCTGAATGTATTGGGAGTCAATGGAATTTTAATACCAAAATAATAATAAATTCAGTGGTTCCATGAATATATAAACTGAAAATATTATGGATTGGCCTTTCCTCTTTAATGCTGGTCAATAGTGAGTCATAACGGTCTCCTTTATATGATTGGTATACTGATTTTTCTATTTGTCTGTGTTTATTGTCCGACGTTAGGGTTAATTTTTAAATTTTCTTTTGCCGCTTATGTGCTGTTCTAGATTTCTTTTGGCTTCCATATTTAAACAGCGTCGTTGGTTGGACATGGTCTCCGTTTCTACTCTAACGATGTTAGTGGCCAGCAGTGAAAGAGAAAATATTTACTTTATGGTAAAAAAAGAGAAAATTACTTTGGTTATATAAAAAATCTGACTAAAAGTGTAGATGAAATATTGGATAAAAATGAAAGGGATATCTTAGAATAAGATGCAGCTCTCTCAAGCAGATATGCTTGACATTTAATGAAGGAGATTATTCTTATGCTTATCACATTAATCCAACAATGTCAATGTCATTAAATTTTCATAATAGAAAAAAAATATTTTACAATTATAAGAAATTTTAAAATACTAACTTTTTGTTTTGAAAATGAAAACTAAAAATTGAAAGAGTATATCTTTAGACTTATCAGATTTATTCAGATATATTTACTATCGGATTAAACTTATGAATATAAAATATTAATCATTAATTATACATATATTATTATCAATAATTTATAATCATTGTATATTTCTAATGGTTGCATTAAATAAATTAACTACAACAATTCAGTAGTTAAAAAGATTTATTTTTATTTTTTGTCAAATTTATTTAAATTTTATTATTTTAATATTTTACTTTATATATATACACGCAAAAGGTTTTGTGTTTAGTTATCTCTTCTACCTAAAAGGCGTAAAAGCCAAAGCGATTACGTGTTTGTAATATCATTTACAATTCTACAAAAATTTAAAAACAATAATAATAATAAATTAAAAAAAAGACCAATTTTACCTGAAAATTTGTGAGATCCCTTGTTCTTCAAACGATATTTTTTTTTATAATAGAATTAAAAATTAAAAAATAAAATTTAAAATATTTTAAATTTATTAAAATATATTTACTATCAAGATTAAATCTATATTTATTATTAAATTAAATATGTGAGTGCAACAATAATATATTTTTGAATATTAAAAAAAATAAAATTTGATATAAAACAATTTTATGGTAAAGCTTATTTATCAAAATATGGCCGGATTTACATATCCTCCACCAACTCTCAAAAATAAAGAGACAAAACACTAAATGAATTTTTTATTAAAAAAAATCATAATTCTAAAAAATTAATATTAATAATAATGAAATAAACATGGGATTTTATGCCAATATGGGATCCTCGTGATCATCATTCATTGCTATAGCCACACAAATAAATAAATAAATAAAAACATATATTAAAAAAACCTTCAAATTTTCATCATTCACTAAAGGGAAATATTATGAGCCAAGTTCCGTTGTGTCCTATCAACCTTCCTTCTACGTCAAGACATGAGATGTGAAATATCTATATTTTGACCTATTTACCCTTGCAATCTTAAGCCACTGTCCAACTCTTGAAGGGACAAGATTGTCCATGGCACTTCACAACTACCAACGGTCTCTTTCACGTCGGGGGTATGTAAAACGACGTCGTTACAGCCACACTGGTGTGATCCCTGCAACTCAATACTCTGATAAGCTTATGAGAGCCCTTACCAACTGAAGACTTCTTCATGCTACTGGAAAGTGGGGGCGGGAACATCGTAGTTGAAGAATTCCGGTGAACCTGCCGGCTTTTTATATCTCTTAGCTCCATCTCTGTAGGAGGCTTCACCACCCCAAATATAAGCATGTACCATCTTGGCTTGGCCGTCCTTTTAACCATTCCATCAACTTTTTCAATACTTCTCACCGAAAAGTTCCGATCAATTGTTTTATCGGATTCTGGCGAAATTCTAGAGGTGGGAAACCTCTCAAGTTTACGATAATCTAGAGAGCGACTACTCCTCATCACGAGTTTAGTAGTATTGATACTATTTGAACGAGACACAGAGCTATGTAACCCAGGAAGAGATTCAGATCGGCGGCAAAAAGAACTGCGCCGTATGTCTTGTTGGGAATGAGGCGTGAGAGTTTGGGTTGGAGGGGAGAGTTCTTTATTTAAGGGTACGAGCTTGCCGCAGAAGATGATGTCTTCGGCTGAGCACATCTCGGAGTTGAGGTTGCTGAAGAACTCAAAGAATTCAGGTGGCTCTGAAGATGATCTTCGATTATGGGTGGACATCATCTCCTTACCGTTATCTTCAAGTGGAAGGTCGCAGAGAGAGAGTGCTTCTTCTTCTTCTCCTCCTTCCTCTTCTGCTTCTTGGTGGCGGTGGAAATCTATGTAGTCTCCCATTGATTGAGAGGAAAGAGACAAAGAGGAGAGAGAGAGAGAGAGAGCTAAGATGAAGAGGAGAAGTTTGAATTTGTTTTCTAAATTATGAAGAAGTCCAAGGGAAACATGTATATTTATATGGAGAGAGAATTAGATAAATACAAAAAGTTATATATATTATATAAAATAAATTAAAAAAGATGTTCTAAATTGGATTTTTTCTGGTTTTCAGAAAAAAAAAATAATGGGTTCTTTGTTTTATAAAATAAAATTTAATCCACTTTTCTATAAATATATATTTAATTAGAATTTTAATTATTTATTTATATTACTAAATTATTATTTAAATTAATTAATTTTGGTTTTCAATAAAAATTAATAAAGGTGGATAATCCTTATCCAGTGAGCTTTAGCGTTAATAGTGTTAATGCTAAAAGTCATTGTTGCCAATGATTCGGCTTTTAATGTTTTTTTCCATCCTTTTAATTAGATGGATTTTTCCTTTTTTTATTTATAATAAATGCCTTTCAATATATTTTATTTTATTTTCTGCAAATCTCTGATATTAATGTATTCTATATTATGGGATTTTCTCTATATTTACTAATGAATTTTACTTCATTTAATATAATTAAATTTTAATTCTATTTTTTAAAAATTATATTTATTCACTTTGAATTAGATATGATTAAAATATTAATAAAAAATTATATTTTTTAATATATATAAAAATATAAAATAGATAAAAATTAGTATAATTTTAATAATAGATCATGCGAATCAAGTCTTAATCATATAAGAATAAATTCGAAGATATTGTGTGCATAAATATTGAGAAAATAAAAATATTATAAGAGTAGCAATTAATGATTATTTAATTTTATATTTATTAAAAAATTAATTATATTTGGTTTTAATTGATTCAGTTATAAATTGAATTAAATAAAAATATAAAAATGGAATTGATTGAATAAAAAAGGAAACCTAATTTAATTGAATTAAATTATTTGTTTTTAATTTTTAAAAAATAATAATAAATGATAATATTAACAACAGAATATTCATGAATTTTCAAATTTTCTTGAGTACAATTTATATTTACGAAACGAGAATAAATAATTAATCAAGTAAATGAATGTGACTAATTTCATGCATATTATAGAAAGATTAAATAGAAAAGATAAAACCAAATGTATAATTAAATATATTTTATTTTTTATTCAGTGTCAAAAATCTCTTTGGTTTATTTTAAAATATTATATTCAAAAACTAGATAAAAATAAAATGCACCAAAATTTTCTCAGACAGAAAATCAAACCCAAATAATAAAAGAAAAAGGACCTTTTTGGAGATCCATTGCTGGCTTGTACCGGAGTTAATTGGGGCGTTCTGGAAGAAAAGGAGGAGAAGACAGAGAAAAGCATCTAGAATCAAAACAAAGAGAGAATATATATAAATTTATTTTTACATACAATTTATGCTGAATTTAAAATATAAATAAATAAATTTTTAAAAATTTTATATGAATTTTATTACTTATCTATTTCTCAAATTTAAGATAAATTGAGTTTAAATAATTATATATATATATATATATATATATATATATATATATATAAGATTAGAATCCTAAGGAAACCGAGTTAAATTTTGATAAATTCCGACCTTCGAACTCGACTCAAATTTCTTTATAAACTCAAATTTAATTTATAAAATAAATATTAAACTCAAATTTGATTAATAATAAATTTATTCATTACATTAATGAATCAATTTAAATTCTACTAAAAAAATTTAAATTTGAACTCATTTATATTCAAATTTAAGTTCGATTATATTATAAAAAAACTCAATATAATTTAAATTTATTTAAATTATAAATAAATTTAAATTAAAAATAAAATTTAAATTATCAAGTTATTATGAAATTTTTAAATTAAAATTTTTATTTAATTAAAATATCTCAAATTCAAAATTAATAAAAAAAAAATTAGAAGTGTTTTTTTTTATAAAAAAGTCACAATCCTTTATATTTCTTCAATTTTCGATCATATGTTCATGAGTTTGTTCACGAGCCTGTTTTACGAGTTTGTTCATAATCCTGTTCATAAATTTAAAAACGAATCGAGTTTACGAGATTAAACGAATCAAATACTGCTAAATTTAAATTCGCCTCGTTTATTAAACGAACTTAAAATGTGAATTCAAGTTTAATTTATTTAGAAAATGAGTTAAGTTCGATTAATTTTTTATCAAACTGAATTTTAAATATCTTATAAATGAATAATTTAATTCGTTTAAAATTCATTATAAGATATTAGATAATATAAAATAGGAAGACGAAGAAGTAAATGTAAGCGCAAGGTTTTGTTTCATTTTCAAGCACTTTGGGCAGCTTTTGTTTTGTTTCTTAGCACGTTTTCGTTTTTGGCTTTTGATTGTGATTTAAGACATTTTATGAAATTTTTTTTTTAATGTTTAAAATATTTAAAAATTTTAATTAATAAAAAATATTTTGATGATAAAAAAATAATTTTAATAATAATAATTTCTTTTTTAAAAAACAGAAAATTATTTGCTATACTTTTAAATTTTTATTAAAATATATATATATAAATTTATTAATAAATTTTTATTTTAAATTAAAATTAAATAATAAAAAATATTTTTAAAATACAGACTAATACTCTTACCTACCAGTAAGCTTCTGGAGGGCTTTGTTTAATATTATATTGATCCCATGACCAAGGCCCAAAGGGTTATGGTTGGCGTCACAAAATTATTAAAAAAAGCAGTTAATTATTTTTAAGAAATTATTAAAATTGAAGTAGTTAGGTGCGATAAATAATAAATATTTAGTTAAATTAAAAAACATTTATAATAATTTGTATAATCTAATTACTATATAAAAATCTTAAATAGCCTATAAAAGCAGATGGAGAGAGTATACCAGCACAACATGCATGCTAATAAAAATTATTTTCTTTTTATTAAATAAATTTTTGCGCATCAAAACTAAATATCCTCTTCGTATAATTTTAATAACCAAATTCTGTAATGGGAATAAATAAACATTCAAATGGTATATAATCAAATATTATTAATAAATAAATAAATTTAATGATTGAATCGCACATCGATTTGAAATAAAATAATATATTTTTTATAAAGATTTTAAACATTCTTTCTCTACGAATTAAGTCTAATCCAAATTTAACATAATATCATAGTCGAATATTCAATATATTATGCTGCAATGAGATTTTAAATATGAGAGAGTGTATTAAATTTCATATCAATTTGAAATAGGATAATATAATAGAATTTTAAACACTCCTCCCATTAAACTCAATATTACAAAAAAATGTGAAATAGCGATTAAGAGAGAAATTAATTGATATTAAAAAATAATGACCATTTAGCGATCAATATTAATAGTCTTCATTCATTTAATCACTAATTAGTAGTTAATATTTTTTATTTAAGTCCTCTCTTATAAAACTATTTTGTTTCTGTTTTTCTCAATATATTCATAAATATGTTGTAATAATAATATGTATGTATATATTTTAATCTATAATTCTGCCATCTAAAATATATAAAATATTAATATAGTCTAACATAAAAAAGAATAAATACTTAAAATATATAATAGACTTAAATAAAATACTAATATAGTCTAACGTAAAAAAATAAATACTTAAAATATATAATAGACTTAAATAATGTTGATAAATTTAAATATTTAAAAATATTATAATATTATAAAAGTAAAACAATATAATAATAAATTCATAATATAAAATATATCAAGCGAGTTAAAATAAAATCTCATTTTATTTCATATTAAAATGACAATAGTGTCTAAATCATAAATTCGGCTTCTTTTACCACCCTACCGATATTTAAATGAGTAACTCATTCTCATAAATTGTTACTCCAACTTTTTCTACATCTGATCTAATACGTTGAATGATTAATTCATTCTCATAAATTGTTACTCCAACTCTTTCCACATTCGATCTAACATATTGACTTATCTATTATTTTTTTTTAATTTAAAATAATTCTTTTAAAAACTATAAATTAACAGTTAATTATGCACATTTGTCTATTTATCTAATCTTATAAGTTAACTTAATCAAAATAATATGTCTCCCTAGCAAATCACTAACTTTAATAGAAATCATACCTTATATTTTTCAAGAAATTACAAATTTATTTTCAGCAGTTTTGAGATTTAGATGTTTCTTTGTAGTAGCTAATAAAATAAAATGCAAAAAAAAAAATAAATATTATTATTCCATTCAAACTTTCAATTCAATTTAATAAATTAAAATGGAAAATTTAATTGCTAAAAACTAACTTTTTAACTGTTTAATGAAATGAGATTCATACGCGCAGTACATAAAAAAAATAATAAAAAAGTGAAAATAAACTAAAATTTAATTGCTAATCACCAAACTTTATTGCTGCCCCTATTGATGAAATCTAACATTAACCGCATACACTTTGAGAAGTAAAAGAAGCCTAGAGAAAGTCTTGTAAGCAACAAGAGCAAAAGACGATAGTCTTGGGAAGACAAGAGGAGGTCTGTACAGGGAGGAGACCCGACAAAGATGACAGTCAGAGCACCAAAACGAACTGGGAGTGGCGGGCTACACACTGACGAGACCATGCCGCGAAGGCTACCAAGACCTGCTCGTTAGCTCTGGACTAGAAGAGTTCCAAACCATTGTGGATCTCTCGAAGTCCCGACACGCTAAAAGCGAAACTCTAAAACCTCCAGTTACAGAACTCCCTAAATCTTGTCTTGCATATGCTTTAGAGAGGTCCATACCAGCCAAATGAAAACAACAACAATGGCTCCCAAAAAAAGCAAATCAAGAGAAAGCGCATAAATAACCGTAGGCTTACAACAAACAAAGGGAGAAAACACACAAAATCGACTAGAGCTGAAGAAAACAAGCAATCCAAAAGAGAGATTTCACAAAAAGCCCTGATTGCTGCAAAAGGAGAAATTAAAAGAAAATATTCACAATCCCATCCGGTGGTGAGGAGGGAAAACCCACAGCCTGGTGGAAGAGAGGGAGGCCTCTCCCGCCCGACAGGGCAGGAGAGGCCGATGAAATGACAGATAAAAGGAGATTAAATATGTTTAAATAAGGCCAAATAGATTGGGTATATTGTAATTCAAGCTTTCATATTTTAATAAATAATTATTTTATTTAATATTCCAAATAATTGAAAAAATTTTAAAGAACCCATGACCCCTTACGCTGGCAGGGGGAGAGGAGGAATTATACTGAAAAACTTACAGATACCTCGTTGAAATTACAAACTTTTTGCATGCGTACACGTAGAGTAATTAAAATGATTGTTCATCGCTCTTCATTTTATCAGTTCAAAAGTAAAATAATTAATAATTAATTAAAGAGCAAATAATGTTTAATATAATAAATACATTATTATATTTAACCAATAGGGAAACTGCCATTTATCCCTATGTAACATGTAACATTGCTTAATGAACACGCAAGCAAATAAAAGGTCCATTGTTACAAATTAGCACCCAGGCTTTGATCTCAAATTTGAAGTTCCAACCCAAATGGGATTTTTGTACACTACCAAATAAGTTTGAGACTACATGAATGCATATACACTTTTGTGTGGCTAGGATACACCCAGTCCTGTTCCTGGTTCCAATCCTGTGAATCACAAAGCTAGGCTAGGCTAGCCAAATCCCAAACTTTAGCAGATGGAAGAAGTTGGCAATTGCTTGCATCCTCCTTCAGCACCTGCATATAAAAAACCATTACCATTAAAGCGTGATCCTCTGGCTCATTCGCAACCATTCCAGATAATAAAGGAAAGACTTATTTGATTGTTGAATGTTGAAGTTAGCATGAATCTTTATCAACCCAAACAAAAAAGTACCAAGAAATAAAGGAATTGCTATATAAACATCATGGGAATTTATCATCACATGAAATTCAGACACTAGTGCCATAAAGAAGCACAAGGAATCAATTTATTTCTTAAGAGAAAAAAATTTCTATTTAGGGATGACAACTGGCTTGTAATTTTTTCAGGTACTCAATTCGCCATAATCCTATTAAGGGGATGTTTGTCTAAGCTTATAAACTGGTCAACCTAACTTATAAGCTATAACAGTTTTCATTTTGAGTTTATAAATCAACTTTTCATTATTTAAATGTAAAAATATATTTTATGATATTTATAAATTTTCATATATTCAAATTTAAAAAATAAAAATAATAAGAACATTAATCTTTTAATTTAAAAATTACTAATGATTTGAAAATATATAAAGTTAAACAAGTTCTCGTATTATTCAACTAACAATAATTGGATTCTAGAAGAGTTCGGTTGATTAGAGCAAATTTTATCAGGTTTAGATTTGGGTACAGGTAAAAAGATGATTCACGTACACTCTACCCATTGCCATGACTAATTCTCTTTTCTTTTTTTGTTCAGGTTAGAGTAAAAGGAGTAGGGGAGATGGGGAGAGCTGAATCCAAACCGCCAGATTCCACATTGATGCAGTTAACACTAAGCCAAACCCGTTATTGCATTCTCTTCAAGTTTTAGGCTGTAATATGGAATTGTGTTGACGTGGAAACAAAGAGCAGCTAGGATTCTGTTGCATAATATAGGAAGAGATATGGCAGGCAGAATAGATGTGATTTGAGAGGGAAGTTAGCTCCGGAAGGAAAAGGTTCCGGTAGTTAGAGTGCAGTTATCTTGTTAGGGACAGTTATTCAGTTGCAGCTATACAGAGTAAATAAAGGAGATTGTAAGACTAATTCGCCCCAATTTGCAATAAAAAGAATTTATAAGAACTGAATTGAATTGATTTCCTTTTTATCAATTTTCTTGTTTGGAATGAATGTATTCAATTCTTTTTAATTTAAAAAATATATATATATTTTAAAAGAAATAGATATCATGTATAATTGTGCAAGACTTGGTTTGAATTTTTTCTTGCAAATGAATTGTTCTAGATGAAGCTAAGACTCCAAAAATTAACACTTTATTATCCTCCTCTGGTTCTATTTCTCCTCCCTATTCTTCTTTCTATTTCTATTTCTCTCTTCTTCTGCTCCTTCCTATTTCTCTCTTCTAGTTCTCTGTTAGGATACTGAGGCCCTAATAGATTCACTTATTTTCTGACAACATTTTCAATTTCAAATTCAAGTTATAGACTCAATCTGCAATCATGGTGATGTGATGACTAATGAAAGTACTAGGAACTTGAAAGGGTTGTGTTGTAAAGGCTGGAGAATCCTAGAAATTTACAGAGGAAGTTCTAACAGAAAGGATGAGGTGCTGGGATGATGTGATGAAAGGTGGGAAGGAGAAAAGAGGAGTATAAGTAGAGGGAGACATGGAGGAGCAGAGATGTTATGAGCTGGTTCTTCTTTTGAATAGAAGGGCAGATTCTATCTGCACAGAGTTTCTTCCGTGGGGGCTGTGTCTGCCATTAATGATCAAAAGCTGTTTCTTCTAATTTCTTCACTCTGAAATTGTTACACATAAAAAGAGATAGCAGAGTTGTCTTCGTTTAGTAATAAATTGTAAACACCATAGAGAGAGAAATGAAGGATCAAATCCTAGCATTTGCAAAATGCTCTATGGCCTCGCCTTACATTTCATTCGTCAAATTTGAGTTTGCATGAGTACTAATACTATAATGGTGAAAAAAAAGGTTTTAGGGTAAAAGAAAAAACTTTCACCTTAATAATAAATTCCACTTCCTCTCAAGCTGAATAAAGCAGGAAAGGCACTGCAAATAAAAGAAATGAAATGAGAATATGGTTAAATTGATAATAGAAAAAAAAAAAATGCTGTGCTAAACAGCTAGATAATAAGTTCCAATAGAGGAGCAAAAGGCATGTGATCCAAAACTTGAAATCAAATGAATCCTGTCAGCACTGCTCATTCAAAAAGCTCACATTGCAATGATACTATTGCCTATCCAAAATTTATTGTGTCTTCCACTCAAAAATTTGCAAAACAAAGCTGATCTTTAAAATGCTTATTTACACAAAAATATTTCTTCTATAAGAAAACTGATGTGCATGTGCATTTAAGAGAACACAAAAATACTATTTCGCTGGATCAAGTCAGCAGTTAAAATAAATCTAAAAATATAATGTATAGTCATCTTGGAGAAACATAATATGGAATAAGCAATAATGAAGAAAAAAAAAGCTGTTATTATCTATAGGATTAGTATGCATGCTCTGTGCAAGTAAAGCTTCATGGTTGAAGATTCTAATTAAAACATTTCTAGAAACAGTTGATACAGAGAATTGTGGAGATGCTAGAAAAGTTACGCAAGCACTACATAACATGAAATATGTTGTACATAAAATTATCCTTTAGTAATTTTATAGTTCATCACAAGGGCATGATGTGAGTGGTACAGCAGCAATTTAATACATCCTATACCATTCTGGTGGCTGTAAATTTTCAAACAATTTTTTAGCTGTAACCCGAATAATAGTTTGAGAAGAGTTAAACAATGCAAATTCTGGAAAATGTCAATTCTAGAAATCAATGAAGTTATATATTCTGAAGAATAAACACAAAATAGCATAGCATGGAATGACTGCTTAGCTAAATTTGACATCATACTATCATTGCTCAACATACGTTGTTGAGAATACCTTAATTTTTTATCTATTTATTTTGTGAATGTAATCAATTGTCCACGATATTAAATCAATTCGATATGTAGACCACTTGAGTAGACCCAAATGCAGTATCAACTATCAAATCCAACTACAGCTAATAGCATTATGTCTCACTAGAGTATACTAGGAAGAGAGGAAGAAGCGATAGTGCAATAATTGCTATTTATTTCTTGAACAAAAGGACAAACATTGTTAAAAATTAAAAATAATAAAGAACTTACCAATCAAAAAAATACTTAGCATCAAAGCTAATGTAAGTTGGACAGAACAACTGAACTGTAGGTTAGACGATGCTTGCCTTTGGAACCCACCAACTTGACCAAAAAGCTGCAGAAGATAGTTTTATAAGCAGCATGGGAATGGATTCCAAAATAATTATGCATATAACACGAAAACTATACAACTTGAAGATTTTTAATGAAATTACCCAATTTGATTGACATTGCATGACAAACCATGCAACTAATTTCTCTTTATAAAATGGATAATACATCAATTTTCAGAATATAAAATAAATCATCAATTATTTACTAAATCCAAAATTTCCTACCTGATTGAACATATAAGATGACCCCTTTGCTCGAGAATATTCTCCAGATCTTGGCTTCCAGAAGAGACGCTTGGACCCTTTTTCTTTAGGTGTGGCCTCAATTCTTGGCATTGATCCATTTCTGTGTTCAGATTCTTCAGCAATTACAATCTTCAAAGCATCAACATTTGGTGAACCCCATGTTCTTCTTGCACCAATTGTTTTATCAGATTGACAGATTATATCATCCTTCATTCTAGAAGTTTCTCTTCCCTCTAAATCTATGATAAATTCATCATGTTTATTAATAGTAACCACATCATTAACATCCTTTTCATTGTAACTACCTGCACTGCAGGTAGCATTAAGATTGTGTTCAACATCTTTTCTCATATGACGAATCTCCATTAGAGGACATTCCACAAGTCTATGCTCAGTGGATTTATCTTTCCCAATCTGTGGATTCTGGGGAGTTCCTGACAGAAATAAGGCTAAATCATCACATTCTTCTTTATTCAGAGTCACCCATTGAAGAGGTTGCTTTCCTTCCTCACTAAAAGCTTCCCTCAATGCTGCTTCAACATCTGCTATTTGACTTTCAATAGCAGCAACAAATTGTTTATGCCTAGATGCTGCAATATCATCACTACGATGTCCATGGCTCAATCTAACAGCTCTCTCAAACTCCTCCAACTGTTTCACAGACACAGTTCATCTTCAGTAATGCAGAAGGGAAAAATGCAACATCCAATACGCCAACCAGAAATATTGAAGGCAGTACCAAAAGGGATTCTTCATCTCAGGTTGTTGAGTACTTGACGATAAACGAGGGACAAAGGAGTTTGCAGATAAATGAAAAGGACTCGAAGAAAAGAAGGGGAAAGGGGAGTACAGATGTCGTTACATAAGCAAGAGAAAAAGTGCTGATGAGATAATTCAGGTTTTTCTTTGCCAGAAATGTGATTATTAGAAAACATAAGACTGGAATAAGTTCTTCTAATTTTCTTAGAAACCAAACATAAAATAACAATCAATAAAAGAAGGGCTAAACTTAACATCTACCAAAACCAAAAAAAAAAAACATACCTGCCACTTTGCAGTACCTAACGCAGTTTGAAGGTCTCTGGACAATTCATCTAGATACTCCGGATTTGATCCCTCTTTCTTCTCTCTTATCCACATCCTGTAAGCTGATTGCATTCTGAACAAACATATGTATAGAAGAATAACATACGAAATTAAGAATTAGGTAAATTAAAAAGTAACAAAATCCTCAAAGATTCAAATGCTGTTTGTGATTGATATTCTAGAAAACAACACATTAATAAGGAAATTGAACCAAAACACAGAAACACAAGAAAGCCAGTTCACCTTATGAAAATAAGTGAAACTAAATGCAAGTCCCTTGAAAATAAGTAAAGCAGGTTGTTTGAACCGAGTGAAATAAATGGACTGCTACAAGTCCCTTGAAAATAAGTAAAGCAGGTTGTTTGAACCGAGTGAAATAAATGGACTGCTATTGTTATTTTAAATTATGCATATGCTGAACATATTAAACAACACATAATATCCATTCTAGTTCACTACAAGCCACACCCATCTGCAATTTTCTTTTTTCAGGAAGCTCTAAGATAAATGACTTTAAAAACACATCCACAACATGTTTCTCCAAATTTAACATGTTATTCAGTGACTAACCTTTGCATCTGTCCAAAAAAATTAACCCAAATCCACATGACAATAGTCTTGGAAACAAAGTAGAGAACACAATTCCCAGCAAACCCAGAAGCCAATACACTATAAAACTTCAAATAAAAATAAACTCAATGCAAAACAATTCCCCGGTGCCATACCCGATACCCATATCACAACAACCCATGAAATAAGGAATTAAACAAAACCCATATCCAAATTCTTTCACCAAACTTCAAATCATAACTTGCAAAACTTCAATCATTAAACGAGGAGAAATGAAAATGAAAAAAAAAAGAACATATGAATTGAAGAAGAAATGAAACATACACATCAGCAGATTCCTGAACCTCTTCAGCTGCCGAAAAGAAGGCATCTTTTTGCCACAGATCGAAACTGTTTGCTACCATCATTTTCTCTTTCCTCGCCTTCTCAATAAATCAAAGCCAAACAAGAAATAGAAATTGGAGATCAAATCCGTCCAAGCGCAAAACCCAGACACAAGATATAATTGAAAAAATAAATAAGCATGCGTCTAGTGCTGCTTGGAAGGATTTCCTTAACTTTATCTTCTTTTCTCTTAGCTTTCTTTCTCTTCTCTCCTGTGTCGAAGAGAAGCAAAGAATGAAAGAGGGATAGAGCAAACACAGAGACGCGAAATGATAGAGACGTACAAGCGATTCTGCTTTCCTTCTCTCTTTCTCCTATTTTTTTCTTAAAAAATAATAAATAAACAAATAAATTATTTAATTTAATTAATTATTCTTCCTTTTTGGAGAGTGTTCCAAATATTACCATTATTTTTTATTTCTCCCATTTTTCTTATTCCTAATTAAAAATTGTGAATTAAAAATAAAAAGTGGTTCCATACCCTGTTACCGTTTCTGTTTTACGTTTGAGATCAGGACCAATCAGAGATAGCCGCACATTTACACCTGGTGTTAGAGTGACGTGGAAGTTTGTGAATCGTTCCGCTTGATATATAGTGGTACTGGTCGCACTAGATTACGCCTTATAAAGCAGTAAGAACAATTTTTTTTTTGCCGAAGAAAAAAAAAAAGGACAAAAGAGGAAGAGGCGGTGGTGGCTACAGCCAGCTCAGACAAGTTGTATCACTCATTTGCCAGCCCTACTCCTAGTGTGGGTCCACTTAGGCAAAGCTGAAAATAAAAATTCAGCGAGTTAATATTAAAATTAATAATTATTAAATTAAGTATTTATATAAAAGCAAGCCGAAGCCAAGTTTGAAATATTTTATATATTTTTATTGTATATTATTTATTATATTTACAGCTTTAGAATGTAAGGTATTTACTAATAAAAAAATAATTTATATAAAAAAATTTTTAAAAAATTAAATACAAAGATTTATTTTCTATTATTAATTCTAATTTTAAAAAAATATTTATATATAAAAAAATAAATATTATTATCATTTTTTAATAAAAATATATTGAACTAATCTAAATATTATGCTATGATGATCTGAGATTCAGAACGTAGGGTTTTACAAGAATTTTTATGAATTTAGAAAAAGTTTAACTTTAGAGGAGAGTGTTTCCTCCCTTTTATCCTCTTTCTTCTCCCTTACGAGAGACGACCTTTCCGCTATAGGTCCACCTATCCCTTGGTGTAAGTCTGTATGTACAAGTAACCCCGGGACCATCTTTATGGCAGACAATCATTTAATTTCCTTCGGTGCGCGAGTGGACAGGACTGCGAAATGACTGGACCCGCCTTCTCTTCTTGTGACCGGGTTTGAGGAAAAAAGGGCCAATCCTAGAAAAGGGCTGATTTTAATGCTGAAATGAACTAGACCGGTCTAATTGAGTGACTTAAATAAGAGTCCGGTCTGAAGGGTAAAGGGGTTGGGCCTAGCTTATTTGGGATTAAGAGACTCCTGATTGTGGGCTGCTACTATCGGTCCGGCCTTATAATGGGATGGAGAAATTCAGCGGTCATTATGTTATATTTAATAATTTTTATTTATGTAATATTTTAAAATTATTATTTATTATTTAAACTATAATAATATATAAATTAATTATTAATAATAATAATGTAAGGATGGCAGTTAAGAAATGAATTGGGAGAGTAGTCAGAAGACACTAACCACCTGTTTCAACTTTCAACGGCCATTAGTTTCTTTTATATATACCTATTGGCAGCTGTCCTTGTGTCACCAAATCCTTACGATTAAATCAACATTTTATCTGTTAATGTTCAAAAAAAATAATCATTTTTATTTGTCAAGACAACTTACAATATAGTCTTGATATTTAATGAATTTAATCCTGAAGAATAATTTGATTTTAAAATTTTATTTTATTAATAAATAGTAATTTTTTAAATAAATTTTTTAAAATCTTTATTAAATTATATTTCCTTCATATCATAATTCTTGTATATTTTTATTTTTTTTTTATTTTAAAATTATTATTTATTTTTTTATACTATAATAATATATAAATTACCAATTATAATTCTATTTAATTTTATTTTTTTAAAAAATCTTAAAATAAAATTTATTTTTTATTTTTTATTTAAAAGGTGAATAAAAATTGAATATAATTAATTACTGCACAATAAAAAATAGCTTTCATATTTTTACTATGAAAGTGAATATTGCAAAGGGAGTAAATAGAAAATACCACTATCAAGATTTTGTCTATTTTTGAAAAAGAAAGTTATTTTCTAATTGATAACATTTTATTTTTTATGTGGTACTTACTGATATAATTTTTTTAGCATGTCATTTTTTTTTAGTATTCTTCTATGTGCAGGTGAAACGAACAGGAAAAAAGATCAAAAGAAGAAAAAGTAAGCGAAAATTTGAAGAATCAGAACAAGTGAGTAGAATATTTTTCTCTTTGTTGGGAGCGCTTCTCTTTGATCGTTTTCTTTATTATTTTTGTATGGTTTTGATGGGTGTCCCTTGTCTTAGAGCAGGAGACGATTAGTTGATGGATCTGTTCTTTTTAGTTTTTAAGACTCCATGACTTCTGTCTTTTTCCTCGGCGAAACCATGGTGCTTGTGTTTTATTTGCTCTGTTCTGCATATCTTAAGTTTTGTTATACTTGGTGAGGGAGTTGTTTTGCTAAACCTGTATCTTTGAAGGTTCTATTTAGTTTTCGAAAAGGGTCTTTGCTTTATTGATGTGGTATTTGGGCTAGTCCAGCCAATACTACTTCCAAACCTGTGAATGGTTGAACTCTGTCCTTATGCGACTGATTGGATGATTTTCATGGTTTTCTGGCAACCTTTTCCAGTTTGATTTTTGTCTGCCCTAGTGTTTCGTTTTCTTTTCTGTTTGATTTTGACTAGTTGTTCTTTTTTTTCATCGATTGTTTGTCTGTCTTCCCCGATATTAATTGCGGTATTGTGTTAATGAAAATATCGAATTGGCAAGACTTAATTGATGGTGATATTATTGATTCGATGCGGGTAACCAGTAACGGTTAATAAATAAAGGGTAGTCGAAACAGCAGCAACATCGAAATTTGTTACGTTTTTTTTTCTTTTGATTTTGTTGATTTAATTCAGTATTTTGACTTGATTTATTCTAATTTTATTTTATTTTTTTTATTTTATTTAATTTGGTTTGATCTGATTTGAACCTTTGAATTTTCTTTCAACCGGTTGATTGAACTTTTTATTATAATGCAATATATTATGTATTGGTCCAAAAAAATATAATTTTTTTTTAAAAAAATTGAGTTAGATTCTTTGAATTATAATTGGTTAATACTAAACCAAAATTATTTTGTTAATAAAATAAAAAAAACAAGTAATTTATTAACAATATGAAAATTAAATATTAAATTTTTTTATTTTTTATTTTGTACTAAATATTTCAAAATTTAGGTATCACATTAATCCAATTAATTTAAAGGATCTAAATAAGAACTCTCGCAATAAAGTATTTTCGATTTAATAATAGATTATTAATTACTCTATTGAGACTTTGGAGCCGTCATAGCATCATTTTTGAGCTATGTTATTTTATTAATTAAAAAATATATAAAAGTAAAATATAAATTAAAATATCATATTTTAAATAAAAAAATTAACCATTATATAAAAAATAATTAAAAAAATAAAAATCTAATAATGTTATGTAGCATATAGATTAATCAATGGATGTCCAGATTACACCTTAGGATTTCTTCATCTTTTTAAGGAGCCCAAGAAAGCTTCGGCAATTATGTGGTCTTTATAATGATTTTCTATCAGTTTTTACATGCTCATTTTACTTGTTTTTAATAATATAAACACACCAAAAGTTCTCATTTTAATTGAAAATTGAACAAAATGATTTAAATATTTTTAACCATTCGATAAAAAAAAAAATAAAACTATAATTTAATACACGCTATTTAAATAAAAATAATTTAATTTCTGAATTTGTATTTGATTAATAAAATATTTGGTCCTTTTATTATATTCATTATTAGTTAACCATAAATCAAACAAATCAATCTAAATTAAAGGAAACTATAAGGACTACATTGCTATGGAAGTGTAGGTAATTATAATAAAAAAATTTATAATTTAATTTCTATCATTTTAATTTTAAAAAAAATTATAGCTAGGGGAGAGCAGATTTCGGTCTAAACCGAAAAACCGAACCGAACCGATTAATTTCGGTTTATCGGTTCGGTTAGCCAGAATGATCGGTTTGGTTCGGTTAATATATTTAAAATTATTCGGTTTTCGGTTCGGTTCGATTTAAACATGTTAAATAACCGATCAAACCGATTTCATGGCTAGGCCAAGCCCATGCCCTCACCCGAGCCCTCACGCGATCCTCTCCTACCCAACCCAGCACCCCAACCCCCTCCATCGGTCCATCCCTTTCTGCTCCCCAGGCGTTCAAGCTCCAATCTCCCGATTCTCTCCCCCAGATCTCCCGATTCTCTCCCCCCAGAACCCCTATTCTCCCGATTTCTCCCCCTGGCCACCTCTCCAGTCTTCTGTTTCTCCATGAGCTCCGGTAATTCCTCCTCCGCTAGCGATTCTTCGGTGCCGCCCGCTGAGCGCAGACCCCGCCACCATCTTCGGACAAGCAAAAGGAGAAGGCCAGAGTCAGCAGGACTTCAATGATACTGTGGCATGCTCACCAAAACGACGCTGCCGCTGTCCGTAAGCTTCTTGTGGAAGATCCATCACTCGTCCACGCTAGGGATTACGATAATCGAACTCCTCTCCACGTTGCCTCGCTACATGGATGGATCGACGTTGCCAAGTGTTTGATTGAGTTTGGTGCTGATGTCAACGCCCAGGATCGATGGAAGAATACGGTATAATTTTGTATCCATTGTTTTCTACTTGTTCACTGCCCTAGTAGTCAAAACTTGCAGGGATTCTATCTTCCCTGGGCAATGCTGGCCCTGGATCTGATTTTTGGGAATCCATTAGGGTAATAGTTCGGTTTGAACCGAACCGAACCGAACCGAACCGATTTTTATCGGTTCGATTCGGTTCGGTTATACTTTCAAAATCGATTTTTTCGGTTTTGAAAATTTTAATAGTTCGGTTTTTGGTTTTGTCGGTTCGGTTCGGTTCGGAACCGAACCGACCGATTGCACAGGGCTAATTATAGCAATTAAGGTTATAAATTTTTGGTTTATATGGTTTATAAGAGTAGTATGAAATCCGTAATAGGTGAGAAAATCACTCTGTTTGATCGAGTATGCTACCAATATATTTTATTTTGTCGATGAAAATAGTTCTATTAATTTACTATTAGTTCAATCTTTTTAATTTTTTTATAAAAAGAACCTCCTTAATTTTAAGAATTTATAATAATTTAATCTTGTTAATAGTAAATAATTTAATTTTTAAAATTTTATTTTATTAATAAAATAATTATTTTATTAAATCTACTATTGGTGAACTGAATAGAAGAAAAATTAAATTGAAAAGATTAAACTATCACAAATAATGCTTGTGAAGTCAAACAATTGGAAATGCACGTGTGTTATCTCCAACATGGAAGACTTTCTAATATATATATATATAAAATTAGGGAAGGGCTAATGGCCACACATCTAAAAGCAATAACGTTGATGCCATTCCTAATGGCCACTCATTTGGGCCGCCTTCTTTTCAATCTCAACAACCAAATACAAAGAATAAGGTCAATTATGATATGCTAATAAAGAAAATATCAACAAGCAACAAACAATAGAATAAGAACCATCACAAAAGTTAAATTCCTTATGCTTTATACCCACTTACAACAAAATTCTACCATTCCCCATTTACAATCATTCTTCTCATATTGGAATTCAATTTCATTATTTCATTAAAACAAGGAGAAACTTATTAGCACCATTAGCCTTTCTATAAATGAATCTCATTAATAATTTTTTTTAATATTATAAGTTATCTTCTTAAATGACATTTCGCATGCCAAGTTATTTTCATAATAAAATCAATAAATATTCCATAGAGTTAAATTCTAAATAATACTCTTGTTGGCTAAATTTTGCTGGCTGGGCTGGACATTGTTTTGGAGATTCTAGAAAGAGATTTCATTGCAAAATCATATTTCTCCTATTATTCAATTGATTTTTCTTTTTTATTAATTTTCATATTTAAAATGAAAGAATTCAATTTTTTAATTTAAAAAAATTATTTAGAAAAAGTAGAAATGATATATAATTGTACAAAAATTCATTTGAATTTTTTTTCTAATAAAATAAAACAATTCTAGCAATTTTAAGATTTCCAAACATAAAAAAAAAATAATAGTAGAGATTCTGACAGGTCATTGACCTTGTGGCATAGTCCTAATGCACAAGCATCTGCAGTACATACCACATTTTGAGATCGTCTGCCATGCTTTATCCAAGCTCACTCCTCAGCTGTCCACTTAGATAATTCATGTTGCACCAACTTGATACCAGCATCACATGAAGTTACAATGGAGGAGACAATTCTTCTTTGCAGATCTTTAAATTCTATTGCCAGCTTAACATCCCAAGCAGCGGTTTCTCTGTCACTATAACATAACACCTCTCTTCATAAAAGGAAAATGGTTTGCATATCAAAGGTAAGGCTCCATTGTTGTTTGCGGAAGATAAATTATCTCTGAAAATATTCTTAAAAAAATATTTTTCAAGAAATAAATTATTTTTCAAGAAATAAATTATTTTTCAGTAATTGATTGCATTGTTAAATAAAGGATATTAATAATATTATGTAATGTATAGAGAATTTAAAAATGTTACTAAGATTTTAAAATCCAGAAAATGACTTATTTAGTTAAGAGAAAACCATGTCTAAAAATTTGAAAAATATCTTTTAAAAAAATATTTTCTATGAAATGAATGGAGCCTAAAACTTAATTCAGAATTCTTACCTATCAACGAGGTCAGCGTCCCCGAGATTTTCCATCATGTTATTGAAAGTGGACTGCAGGTCTTCCAGAATTTGCATTTCAATTTCCAAGTTTGATCGCGTCTAGAAATTATTAAAGAAAAAGCAACAAACCGTAAGTGTGAATTGTAAACTTGATGAATCCAGCAAGCTGGAAAACAAATAATGATAAAGCTCACAGGTATAACAACAAACAATCCACCCAATTTAAGCCAATTGCTGAAAAATATTTGCATAGGGACAATATAAAAATGTTTCGAAAAGAAAATTACAATGGTCATGTTGTGCAGTGTAAGGCCCTGAGCACTCCGAAGAAAATTTAGCAATGGACTTGGCAAACCATAATGGAATATATTATGATTCTTCGAGAGCCAAGTACCACGGACCATGTGTGTAGTTTGGCTGGACACAGGGCAATCCTCCATAGAGTCTGGCTCACCAGCATCAAAATCTGGATCAAAACAAAGATTCATAGATTATCAGTAAGTATATAAACACAGGCATATACATGCACAAACATTGTGCAAGTACTGGATGTTTGTAAATTCACTTGGGGATGCAATAAAACCCGGAATACATGCCAGGAATATCTCGGCACTAGACTAGATTTCCTTTCCAGAGTCCCCAGTCCCAGGTGATATAGTTGGAAATTACCTAATGGAATTACATCATATGGATTGTCTCCTTGTGGTAAGAAACCGTAGAATGTAATTAGATGTGAACTGGAGAAGTTCCCATAGCTAAGACAGCATTGTTCTCCAATGAGGCAAGGCCTTGACAGTGGGAATTTCAATGTATTTGTCATAGAATCTACTTTGCCATAGTGAATGATGTGCGGGTGGAGCTGCAGATCAAAGTTTGACATAAGCAAGTTGTGAACAATAAAAACTGAGAATATATTTTTTATATGAACAATTATAGAGTTATGCACTGGCCCAGAGAAACAACAAAGGTGAAATGATCATTGGCAACAGAACTCAGATATTAGGCAGCAAACAGGGATGAACAGTTCATGACAGTACGTTTGATTGAACAAATAATTAAGTGGCAACGCCAATTTAATGCCAAGGAAAATCAACTGGACAGCATTGATGGTCGATCTAGTCTAGGATATTGCGACCATCTCCAGACATGCCTCCCAGATACATTATTGACCAGCCAAAAGTAATCCCAGTTTCAGAACATTCAGCAGGAAACGTCATTATCATTGGAAGCCAGAAGTTTAATTTAACCATCTACACATAAAAATGACTGGTTGAGCACAGAAATGTCAAAATACAAAGGAAGAGTGCATACTGAATGGTTAAGGAAGCCTGCAAAAGGAATCAAACAAGTCCTTAGCTTTCCATCAGGAAACATGACTTTCATGCTATTTGAGTACCAGAGTTCACAAGCCCATAAGAACTGCTCCCATGTATAGAGCTCTGGTGGAAATACATCAGGATACTTATTGCATAGTGCAGGAACCAACTCATCATATTGGATGCGCAAGTGCTGTGAACATAAAAAAATAATGCCGCATTCAGAAACTAGCTTTCTTTTCCTGAAATTTGAAATGTACACATGTTGGTGCAAGGAAGTTGCAACTGATAAAATTCTAACAGCAACAAGTTGGCAGCAATTTTATTTTACAAAAGTTTAGACCTTTGAAAGAAACATATATTTAAAGAACAACATGCGGTCCATCTCAATTGTAAGAAAGCAAAAGTTATCATTATTGAACATCAAGAAAAGAATATGGGCAGCCTAGACTCCAACCAATATCAAGGGCAACTTAACACAAGACTAAACTAATTGCATCAGAATGCAGCTACAAGTTGTTAATACAGCTACAAGTTGTTGATATAGTACAAGAGGTTTAATACTTAGTGAAGAAAAAATCTTCAAACTCCAAAACAATCATGACTTCTAATCTCCTGAGAGTTAAATTGCTGGACAGCATTGGTTTGTGGTGCTTAGTTTAATGCACCACAATTTTGCAAATCACAATCAGAGACCTTAAGATGCAAAAATAATGTAACAAACAATCAATGTGCTTTCCCACTATTCCAAGACCCACATAAGATGCCAGGTATATACATATAAACAACATTAACATGGTCTAGTAACCTCTTTTGCTTGCATTATCTCCTCTAATAGCAAAGTTCCATCCAAAGCCATGATTGCAGCAACTCCAAAGCTCAGCCCTGTCAATGTTGGAAAAAGGGGAACCAGATTAAAGCCAATCAAACAGGGAAGATCAATGTTAACACTGTTGAGATACTTTCTATAAGTAGCCTAGATTTGTAGTGATTATGTGCATAATTAGGGATATGGTTGTGTGATATGATTGGGATATGATTAGACTATAATTAGTGAATTAATTTATTCTTGTAAGTACTATATATACTCCAGTTGGCTTGAGGAGAATAATCAAGAATCTTTCTCCCAAAATCTCTTTCTCTCTTTCTCTTTTCATCACTGTTTCATGGTATTAGAGCCAAGCGTCTTGGCCTATAAGTGAGTGGCAGATCTGCCGCCTTCATTTGGAGATTTTCTGGAAATTAGTTAGTCTCACCACCGAGGCCACTAGCCTTGCCGGTCTTTGATCGGCACCTCCCTGAAGCGCTGTCACCAAAGACACCGCCACCCGCCGTCCCCAAAGACGCCGCCATGCGCCATCACCAGAGGCACCGCCACGGGCCGCCACTTTGTTTTTGCATATGGTACACGCGCCAGCACATAATCCTTATTCCGGTGACCTTTTCACGCCGGCGACCCTTTCCCAAACCCGCCCACGCCGGCAACTCCAGCCCACTAGGTCCAGTCACCTGCCCAACTCTCCTTCACCCATCCTTCGTGAAAAGTACCTTTGGGATTGTTAGTTACATCCTAAAGCAGGTTCCTTTCTTCAAACACTCCCTTAACATGTCTCAGATGCAGATAACCCTAAATACAGTTCACATGATCCAATCAAATAGAGTAGACTCGCATTCCAAACCGAATTCAGTCACACTAAATGAAGCAGAGTACAAAGACAGTTCCGAGCTACTCAGCAACATTCTTCTCCAAACATTGCTCATTCTGGTAACTCTTTTCCTTATCTAATCAAGTCTTTACCCATCGGTTCATAGATCATCGACTCTGATGCTTCTTATCATATCTCTAGTAATTTCAATCTTTTCTCTACTCTTGTTTCACCTTCTACACTATCTAAAATCACATTAGCTAATGGTTCACAAACTCAAGTTAAAGAGATAGGTAACTTATATCTTCTTCCTTCTATCCTCTTGATTAATGTTTTATTCATCCTTGAATGTCCATACAACCTAATCTCTGTTAGCAAATTGACTAAAGATCTTCACTATTCAATCATCTTTATTGCTGAATCTGTGGTTATGTGGTTATGCAGGACCGAAGTACTGGGAAGATGATCGGAGCAAGATATGAGTCACACGGATTATACTATTTTTCCACATCTAACCCTCCAACTGCTTTTGTGTGTACTACCTCCGCTGAACTCATTCATAGTCGTTGGGGACACCCAAGTCTGAACAAGTTACAAAAACTAGTTTCAAGTCTCTCTTTCTTGCCTTTTTTAGAATGTGAGTCTTGTCAACTTGAAAAGCAAACTCGAGCTTCTTTTCCCAAGCGGGTCAATAATAGGGACACTTTTATGTTTGACATTGTTCATTCAAATATTTGGGGTCCAAGTTGGGTTAGTACAACTCTGGGATTTCAATATTTTATTACCTTTATTGATGACTATTCTCGTTGTACCTGGCTTTTTCTGATGAAGAATCGTTCTAAGTTGTTCTCTATTTTTCAAAAATTTTATGCTGAAATCCATAATCAATTTAGTATTCACATTAAGGTATTGCGAAGTGACAATGTAAGAGAATATTTGTCTTCCTCATTCACTCATTTCTTATCATCTTAGAGTATTACTCACCAGACTTCTTCTCATACCCCATAACAAAATGTGGTTACTGAGCGAAAAAATTGGCATTTGATAGAAACAGTCCGCACCTTACTCCTACATCACAATGTTCCGTTATGTTTTTAGGGGAAAGCTATCTTTACTGCCTGTTACTTTATTAACCGAATGTCTTCCTCTGTTTTGCAGCATCAAAGTTCTCATTCTGTTCTATTTCCTAACCAAAATTCCACCCAATTGTCTCTGCGTGTTTTTGGATATATATACTTTGTTCATGATCATACTCCTGGCAAAGACAAACTCCAGTCCAAATCGGTTAAATGGGTCTTTCTCGGCTATTCACGGCTTCAAAAAAATTACAAATGCTATGACTCAACTACTACCAGATATTTTGTGTCTATAGATGTCACATTTTTTGAAACCCCTCCTTACTTTTCTTCGAGTCCGGCACATAAAACCTTTGTTCCTAGAGCTTTGCCTATACCTCCGACTCTTATCTCTCATTTGCTTCAAGTGTGTCAATCTCCCACCTCTATGCCACCTCTTTAGGTCTACACACGTTGGTTTCACCCATTCGCTAATAACAATGGCATTTCTCTCCTTAATGCAGGTACTTCTAATGACTCACCTCCCATTCCATCATCACCTACTTCGGTCATGCCTTCAGCAACAACTATTCCTCCTCTTCCTCTTCGAAAAGATATTCACTCTTCTCGAAATTCTCATCCCATTTATAATTTTGTAAGTTACCATCGTTTGTCTCCTTCCTATTATAATTTTATTTCTGTTGTGTTTGTTGTCTCTATACCCAAGACAGTTAAAGAAGCATTAGATCATCTTGGTTAATGTAATGCTATGGTTGAGAAAATGATGGCTATTCATAACAATGGAACTTGGGAACTGGTATCCTTACCGCATGGCAAATCTACTATTGGTTGTCGATGAGTTTACACAGTTAAGGTGGGATCTGATGGCAAAATTAATCGTCTTAAAGCTCGCCTTATAGCTAAAGGTTACACACAGATCTTTGGACTTGATTACAGTGATACTTTCTCTCCAGTAGCCAAGATAGCTTCTGTTCGCCTCTTTATCTTAGTGGCTGCAATTAATCACTGGACCCTTCATCAACTGGACATTAAAAGTGCTTTCTTCATAGAAAGCTTGTCGAAGAAGTTTACATTGAGCAACTTCCAAGGTTTGTTGCTTAGGGGGAGTCAGGCTTAGTATGTTATATGGATTAAAGCAGTCTCCAAGAGCATGGTTTGGATGATTCAGCACTGTAGTTCAACAATTTGGAATGTCTCGAAGTAATTCTGATTATTCCGTATTTTTTCGTCATAATGGTGATAGATGCATCTATTTGGTGGTCTATGTTCATGATATTGTCATTACAGGAAAATGATCATGATGGAATCTCTCAGTTTAAGCAATATTTGTTCAGTCATTTCCAAATAAAAGACCTAGGAAAATTGAAGTATTTCTTGGGGATTGAAGTGGCACAGTCTAAAACAGGTATTGCAATTTCTCAACATAGGGCTTCAAAAGGGGACATTTTTAGAGCTGAATGATGGCCGGTATTGTACCACCACTCAGCGATAGGTAACCACTTAGCCCACGAATGGGGTTGTTGATAACCAAGACATCTCAAATACCCTTCCAAGCTCTAGTTCAACCTTTCAGTTTGGCCATCGATCTCAGGTTGATACGCAGAGCTATAGGCTAGCTTAGTACCCAACTTCCTAAACAACTCTCTCGAAAATAAATTGGTGAAAATATTATCCGAGTCTGTTATAATAGAAGTTGGCAGCCCATAAAGTTTAAAGACAGTATCCAAAAATACTTGAGTTATATTGAAAGTAGAGAAAAGATGCTTTAGTGCAATAAAATGCCCATACTTGGTAAACTTGCATATGACAACCAAGATAGTATTCGATCCATTTAAAATGGGCAGTTGCTCTATAAATCCATAGTGACCATCCGCCAAGCCTAAAAAGGAACTGGAAGTGGCTGCAACAGACCTGGAGGCTAGCAGTGTTCAATCTTGCATCTAGCACAAGTCTCACATCTCTTTACCCATTCCATAACGTCCTTCAATATACCATGCCAAAAGAAGTGCCTTTTAAGTCATAAGAAGCATATACCCCTAAGTGAACTCCTAAATAAGAGCTATGATACAAGGCGAGTAATTGATCCCTTAAAGGTCCCTTCGATCTGACAAACAACTAATTTTTATGTAATTGATCCCTTAAAGGTCCCTTCGATCTGACAAACAACTAATTTTTATGGAATAACAGTCCATTTTTTAAGGGAATAACCTGGCTGGGCAGTACTTTCAATGGCTAGTTTGTGAATAATTTCAGTAGCTACTTTATCACCTTCATAGCTACTGAGTAAATTGCTCATCCACGGGGGATATATGGAAGACAGTATAGCCATGAAATATCCTTCTTCCGCTTCATTTTTTCTAGATAATGCATCAACCACTTTGTTTTCAACTCCTCTTCTATATAAAATCCTATATTGAAGCCCAAGTAACTTAGAGGTTCCCTTCAGTTGTAAGCTGGTATGCAGTTTCTGCTCAAATAAGTGCTTAATGCTTTCATGCTCTGTCTTTATGAAAAATAGACCTTGTTCCAAGTAATGTCTCCTCTTGGAAACAACAAAAGTGATAGCCAGCAATCCCCTTTCATAGGCTGATAGGGTTACTGGTTCCAGGACCAAAGGCTTTAGATATGAATGCAATCGAACGACCTTTCTGCTGAAGAACAGCCCCCATCCCACTTCCACTTGCATTAGTTTCCACCACAAATGGTTTAGAGAAATCAGGAAGTGCTAGAACAAAAGATTTGGACATCACCTCTCAAAGCTGTACAAATGCTTCTTCAGCTACCATAGTCCATTTAAATGCATCTTTTTTCAAAACATCAGTAAGGCTTATTGAGAAGGCCGTAGTTTTGAATAAACTTCCGGTCAAACCCAAAAAAACTCCTCAATTGTGTGGCTGTCTTAGGAATAGGCCAGGAAACCATTGCTGCCACTTTGCTGGGATTTGTAGAAACCCTTTTGCCCGAGATAATATGCCCCAAATACAAGCATTCACTGGACTTCAGTGTTCCCATGAAATAATTCAATGAAATTTTTGCACTTCCAGCAAAGACAAAAAATCTAGAAGAAATAAAGGTTCTCTAATGAAATTTTGAACAAATTAGAATTAAATTATCAAGGTGGAGTTGAAGCCAAACATTAGTGACCAGTAATGCATTTTAGCTAGATTTTAGGTTTACCTTATATATAAGGACCCTAACTGGTCATCCAAAGCACTAAACTTTAAAATTAAAAATAAGATAGGATATAACATGTTTCAACGTTAAATTGAAAATGGAAGAACTAAACACTAAAATTAGCCTTTGTTAATTATTTTGCTATATCCAGACTAATACCAATCCAACTCATTTTATGAATAAAATGTGACCAATTAACCAACCAACAAAACTACTTGTTACAAATAACATCTTATTGTTGCATCAAAACATATAAATGTTGACTAATCTGACTAACATTGAACTTGGTAAAATGAAATGGTTGAATAATTGAAAAATGAGATTATTCAGGAATACTAATTGAAAGCCCAGGCACCACGACGCAATTATCAGGGGCACGCTCTACCACTGAGCTAATAGCCCATTGTGCAGGCCTCCCGCTAGGGAGGCGCTATGCCAAAAGCGAGAGAAACACCATCCCTCTCTTTCCTTTTTTCGCCCCCGTGTCGCCACGCAGGAGGGACATGTTTCAATGACCAAGATAAATAGAATAGGGCACACCTGTATTAAATTCTTTTGGTAGTGTATCAAAGTAGACCTTGAATTTTGAATTACTATTATGCCTCTCTTTCATGCTCCACAACAATAACATAGTCTCTGAGGAAATCCCATCAAGCTTCCCCAAAATATGATACTGTAAGCAAATTGAGAAATACACTTTACTGCATCAGAACTATAGTTGATATTTTGGAACAGACTATCAGTGGGAATACAAACCTGAATGTCTCCATCGTGAACATGAGGTAACATAAACATAATACCTATATATGTAGAATAACTAAACAAAAAACGTTTTTGGATGTGAAGCAAAAGATATCTCTAAGGATGTGTATATGGAACATGCATTAAGACTCATTTTTCATACAACAGAATATAACCTATGTAGGCTAAAATGCCAGGCATACATAAACTTGCCCATCGTATCACTAAATCAAATTATGAATGTATATTTTATGCACATTGAGATAGTTTGCTCGATCAAAATTGACCACATAGTGGTGAATGGTGCCAAGTGGACTAAGGCACACAAGCTATGGACATTTTGTATGCTTGAAGGACGTGAAGCACACATTACAAAATGAGTATAAAATCCTAAATAATAATTTAATTTGTAAATGGTTAAAAGTAAATGTAAATATCCCAAATATTCACAAAAAAAAAGCACTCCTACTTCCTATAAAGTTCACTACTGAGAGAAGTTCAATGTAATTCATGTCCACATTGGAATGCAAAGCAATACATATGCAGAAGAATAAAATAGTGATATCTACACTCAAGCTACATCAATAATATGTTTATTTCACCCAAACCATGCACACATAAAAGCGAAAAGAGAACAGTATACACAAACCACCACCAAAAGATCACAATAGCAAATACCTAATTCTACTCTCCAATTCATTCCTATAAAAAAGCTAGTAATAATTCCTGTCGTCAGAATCAAGTGATTGTGTTCTTCTTCCCCTCATTAGAGTTAAGATCCTTAGTGTCTTCGTCCTTTTTAATTTTCTCTCTTGAGTGAAATAATTCATCATTTATGATTGCTCAAGTGTAGGCTAGACATACAAATACCTGTGTATGTTAACAGTTGAGTTGATTATGAGGGAGAAAGACAAGTTTAATTTGGGAATAAAGCACCAGATCATATTGTCATACTTCAGTTTTAAGAGTTTATTCTATGTAATTATACTAATCATATAGATTAGACAGTGATATTAAATAGGCAAAATGTAAAAAAATCCAAACTTGAGTAAAACTAACTAATAAAAAGTAAATTTAACAGAAACTTTGGGTCAATGCCCTAAGGCTTAAAAGGTGCACCTCCGAGCACCTAGGCCTGCACCATAGGAATGACACCAGATTGAGACAAGCCGAGATGCCTGATACAGGGAATGGATGTGCATAGTGTTGAGATTGAGGTTCAGTTAAATTTTACACTTAAAGCTCCAGGCAAAGACAGGTCTCACAAAGACAGGTGTTGAGATCTGTCAGCTTATGTAATCTCGTGTTTTTTTATCCTAATTCTGAAATGAAAACTATAGCATCTCTACATAGGCTTTTTTAAACTTCTCCTTACTAAAAAAATTGCAGATGGCTCCATAGACATGGTCACATACTCACATTGCCTAACCACTTAAAGCTTCTTGTGTCTTTTCTTTGTTTTTTTTTTTTTTTGTATTTTCCCTTACTCTTTGTCATGGGTTTTTTTCAACACCTATGCCTTAAACAACTATCACTCAAAACTTGGCTACGAGCACTTAATCATACCAAATTCAACAAACTTAATAGCATGCAATCGCTTCAGATGCGAAGGTTTGTGTATGCATTCAATTTTTTCAAGATGTTGCTAACAAAATGTACATAAAACCAAACATAAATTGGAACTATTTATATATTTTTTAGAAAATGAAGCATACCATGTCAGATTGATGTACAAGCTCCTCAGAAATTATAATAGACACAGGAATCTCCATGGCAACATCCCCAGCTTTCAGATCTTTTGTTGCAATGGCTCCTCTACCAGCTCCTTCAACATCTATACGAGAAATAAGGCAAGAGAAACCTGATGCATTAACAAACAGATTTTGATTCCTCTTTCAGACCTAACCTATCCAATTATTTTCCTTTTGAAACAACGATTTGAACAATAAGATAGTTGATACCAAGGGCAGGGAAAAAAACAAAAAATAGAACTCTGTATCTTGTATAATAGCAAGCATAGATTGCTTATCCTATTACTTATGACTTACATACAATCTCCAGTTTTGATTTTATGCCATTGATTTCACCCCATTCGGCTACCCTTTTTTCCTTGTCACAAATATAGCTTTTATCTATTCTAGCCTCCTCTCTGTTCTTGTCCACAAATTCCTCAAACCTATCAACAATTGCATCTCGTAAGGCTTGCAAGACATTCATTTCCGTGCGTGTTTTACGAGACAGCATGCTGTTAACAAGTGCTAGGATTGAGTTAAGAGCTTCCACCTCATTTCTGGGGCTACAATATTCCACTGATGAACATTCATCAATTTCGCCAAAATAAAGTTCTATCTGCAACTCAGTAAGCCAATTACATTAAAGTTACACATTAAAATCAAGGAACGAAAGGCAAATTGTTGCTGCTATGCTATTTATGCATAGAAAAACAAGGAAGAAATGTAACAACCACAAGCAAGGAACTAAAGGTAATTATTGCCACCATGCTATATATATATATATAGTTACAGTAGCTTATGTGTCAATCTATTCGATAAATAAGATCATGGGATTCATGCATGTTTTTAAGGAGAAAAACATGGAGATTATGCGGAAAAAACAGTTCACCTCATCTAAGTGAGTGATTCTTGCTATCTGAAGCATTTTTTCCAAGGTGGTAGCAATCGAATCAGGACATGTCAAGCTTTTGAGCTGTACATGTTCCCGGATATGAAAACCCTTATTATGCAGTAAATTCTGTCAAAAGAATAGGAGATATAATCAGAAGAAACCAAAAAGATAGAAAACTAACAACTCAGGAAAATATGTTTTCGCTTGATACCTAATAATGTCTAAAGTTGCTATGATGAATCTAGATAGGGCCAACATTAATGGACACTACACATGTATGGACTTTCACTTCTATATATATATATATATATATAGAGAGAGAGAGAGAGAGAGAGAGAGTGAGATGCCGTTTGGAACAGGAGAATTCAACAAACTTGCATGGAAGTCATTTGTAATTTTATATTTATCAAGTTTAAAACTTATGATTAATGGCATTCATATACAATTTGGCACCAGTTATATTTGAAACTTTATGAAGGATTCATCTAGAAAATTCCACAATTTTCTATTTTTTTAATTTCATAAAATTACACTAAAAAAAGAAATTCATGAAACTTGATGAAATTTACTAACAAAGGAGCTCTCTCTCCCACCCACCCTCCCAATATATATATATATATTACTTTAATTCTAGACCCTAGTAAATGATGTACCAAATATCAAAATTCATTTACAATTGAATTTTGGAATGACAGAAAAAGTCACAAATTTTTTTCACCAAATTCCAATCCCTTGAAAATGTATCATAGCATATTTTTTTAAGTATCAAAGCATATGTAGCCAAAGTAAAAAATTTAATTCAAGGAAACAGTATGGACTTCAAAATAATAGTATTTTTTACTTGAGATAGTCCTTTTAGTTTAGCCATTACTATTAGCATTTTCCAGTAAGACTAATTTATTGCAAAAGGTTTGGGCTTTTTTGTTGCTGTTATTAAACATTGGAATCTTTAGTATACTTCATTAACTATTTCTGTGGAATTCTTTTACACCACAAATTCTAACAAATTTCTTTTGAAAATGAAATGAGTCCTTTGTTCATAGCCCTAAACAAGCACAAGTTAAAATTTTAAAGAACAATGTTCTGTCCAAAAGACCAAGTGAAATCAAGCTGTTGTTTATTCTAGCTTAAGACTATTTGCATTAAATTCTTGACAGTACAAATGTATTATATCTTAAGCCAGCACATTATATAATTTTGTATGTCAAGCTTTTCGCCTCTGCATCCCCCACCCCCCCCGCCCCAAAAAAAAAAAAAAAAAAAACCTCCAACATCTCCAGCAAATTTTGAGAAATAAATTTAAAAGAGAAATTAAAAGAAAAAAAAAAAGCAATATCACCGTTTATTTTATTTCTCACCTTCTTTTTATCAAAGAAGGGGTCATTTTCAGAAAGTTCAAGGGCTATTGTACAGCTTTCATCTGTCCCTATGATGACACTTGAAGAACTCAACTGCAGTAAACAAGACAACAAGTAACTCAATTAGTAGTTTTTATAGGGAGAAGAAAGCAAATCAAAAACACAATATCAATTGTCAAAAAGTAACATAATAATACATATACTGCAATTGAAAACCCTAAAGCTGTGGCTTTGCACACTGAAACAAAATGCAACCCCCAGAGCTTACCGTATAGAGCACTAGAAAGGCCTTTAAATTAGTCTAAGAAATGGAAACAAATATATCAATAATAGAATACAACACATAAGAGGAAACGTATTTACCTTAGAATCCTCCATTGATAGACTCAAACTGAAGCAGAAGACAAAAAGACTATAGAAAGACTGGTGAAGTTTGAGCGGCAATCGAAGAAAGCTGGAGCTGCGAGTCTGAGGAAAGATAAATTTCATGGGCCTGGAATTGAAAAACTGAGACTCCATCACTGGGCAAGGTTAAACCACGAGAAGCGGCCCAACGCCACACGACAGTCTCCCCAAGATTGGGCCGAAATTGGACTTGTCCAATCATTGCCCAATTGGAAGGAGCAATTTCCTTTCCTTTTCTTTTCTTTACTTTTCTTTTCTTTCCTTTCCTTTTCTTTTCTTTTCTTAAAAAAAAAAAAACTTACAAGGGCTAATAAAAAACGTGTATTTCCATGCTCTTCAACAATTCTTATCTCCATCATTAGTGAGAGAGATGGGGAGAAATATTGAGCACAGAGAAGATAATTTATATAGCAAATGGGGCGGGTGAGCATGCCAACAATACTTTATTTATTCGTCAAATTTGAATTTTTCCTTTAAAAAACATTATATATATATATATATATATATATATATATATATATATATATATATATATATATATATATATATATATATATATATATATATATATATATATATATATATATATATATATATATATATATATATATATATATATATATATATATATAATAGATGAGATCTTTAATTAATTATATTTAAATTTCATTTATTTGAAAAAAATAACTTAATATTTAGAAAATAATTTTTGTGTAAAATATTTTGAGTGAAAATATTTTCATAGAAAATATTTTCTAACGAGATAACTTATTTTTCATTATTTAATTTTAGTTTAAAAAATAAAATTTATTAATAAATTTTTATATATAAATCTTAATAAGTATATCAGAAAAATGATTTTTTATTTTTTAAAAAATTATTTTTTTAAAAATAATTTTTTATCAAAAAAATATTTTTCTTTAATTAAATTTTCTAAATATCTCAAACACAAAAAAAATATATTTTTAGAAAAATATTTTGTGAAACAAATGGAGCTAGATAAATAATGTTATATTAAATAAGAGAGACAAATTTAAATCAAAAACTAATTTTAGATTTTTATTCACTAAATGTATAATTTATCCTCTAATCTTCATATGAAAAAGGTTAGTAACACCTTAATATTTTTTATTACTAACATTTAAGATCTAACTTTTATAAAGATATAACTGATCAAATATAATTTAGACATATTTTTTATTGTTATTATTACTGAATTAAATATTTTCTAATTAATTTTATAATTTTGATTATATTTTGTAGAAAAGTATAAAGAAGAGGAGATTTGATGTAAAATAGCTTAAAACGTAGAAACTGACAATTTAGATCAATTGTCCAGTGTACTTTACATAGGTCAGAAGATTGCACAGAAACCCAGAATTAATCAGACTTGCAGATAGTGATTTGTCAGAATGATTTGTCCAAATCAACTAGGCAAATCAACATATTGATTAGAGAATTGCACGAAAACCTGAAATTGACCAGTTGTAGATAGTGATTTGCTCATAATAATTTGCCCAAATTAATTGGACAAATCAATAGATTGACTAGAGAATTATACGAAAATTTGAATCTGTCCAGACTCGCATAAATAGTCCTCAAACAGTGATTTGTCTAGAACGATTTGCCCAAATCAACTGGGCAAATCGACAGTATGCACAGAATCAGCAACATGCGGAAAAAATTTTAGATTTGAAAATTTAGAGACCTAGTCATCACATTAAAAACGCGGGACCCACGCTAAAATCTCCTCAAATATGCAGCACAAAAACTTCCTTAAATCAAGGACTTCTATTCATGAAGAAACACATTTAAGGAAAAAATCCAAAATCAAATCAAATAAGAATTCCATTCCAAGGATTGTTGCTAGGGTTTGAATGCCTATTTAAACACAGCATTGAAGGCAGCCAAGAGGGAGTTTCGGATCACAATTCTGGACAGCACCGAATCTGCAGCTTCATCTCTCTACTCTTTTGTGTTTTTTTTGTAAGCCATGAGTGACTAAATACTCTATTTCTAGTTAAAGTTAGGAAGAAATTTCAGTTTCTATATGAATTGGGAGATTTAAGCTCAATTGTTAATATTTTATTCTTCAATATTTATGTAAATTTTGTTCTTCATCTTATTATTACTTTGTCATTGGATTAATAGGGCTTGTTGTTTTTGATTTCAAAATAATATATTATTAGTTTGAATACTTGAAATCCGTAATTATTTAGGTTATTCAAACGCAAGTAACAATTAGTGTAACAACTAAGAAATTGAATAATCTAACTCAAACTCACCACATGGTTGGTCAGTTAGAATCAGGTCTCTCTATTACTTAAAGCAGTTGACAGCTGATAAGTAAAAATTTCCAAGAACGTTCTTTGGGCGATTTGTTGGCTAGAGATTAATTAGCGAACATTTCCTAATTAACCTAAACCTAAGGAGAGATTTGATTATGTTGAGTGTTTTCCATAAATAAAACTAATTTATTGAAACGAATAAAAAAATATTCAAGTATCGATGATCAATTCCCAAACTGAAATGGATCCTACATTTCAACTAGAACTTGTTTACATTGATTTATTTCTCTTTTAATTATTGCTTTCTTTAATTACTTTAATTTTTATTTCACTCATTATAAAAACCCTCCTTATTTTATTTTCATTGTTTATTTGCCATAGTCATTGTTTAGAAAGTTACAATGTCAATTCCTTGTAGATTCGATCCTATTACCACTATACACAATTCTTAATTATTGATATTTTAATAGGTTATTTTTTGTGGTTTCGACACACATCAATAACCATTTAACTTTTATATATACAAAAGTGAGTTGTACGCTCTCTAATTTTTTGGATACTCTATAAATAAATAAATAAATATATATATATATATATATGATGACGGCCAGGCTCCAAGCGCTCGTGCCTTGACGAAGCCTAAGCTAGAAGGACTGAGCCTAAACTCTAGAAGAGCCTAAACTCTAGAAGGGCCAATGCGCAGCTCTAAGCCTCATATGGGATCAGAGCCAGTATAGACAAACCGAACTAGACATGAATCTGCCCTTAGAATTCTGGCCTCGAATACCCATTCCCCTTCATGGTAAAACAAACCTCGTAATGCCTGAGATCATGTCCAGATAGCGCAGAGGAAATTAAATAGTCGCTTGATGAAAGAGAAAAGGACATCGTACATCCGTACACACTGCCAGCGTGATGGTGACAAGAGGGTATAGGTACAAGACGATGGTTACACATTACTAAAAGACAAAAGAGAAAGGGAATAAAGGGATACGTAAGGAAAATAGAACCATATCTAATAAAGTTCGATTTCTCCTTTTAGAAATACTATTCCATCATAGAGTTCCTAGAGGAATTAATTGTGAAACAATTCCACAATTTCTAAGATGTTCATCAAACTCTTGGCTCAAATATTCACCACCTCGATCAGATTGAAACATTTTAATTAGTTTTACCAAGTTGATTTTGTACTTTATTTTGTAAAGTTCTAAACATTTCAAAAGATTCATGTTTATTTTTCATTAGGTAGATATAGTCATAACTATTGAAATCATCAGTGAATGTGATGAAGTACTGATAACCTCCCCTGGCACTAATGCTTAGTGGGCCATATACATCTGTATGTACTAAGCCCAATAAGTCTGAAGCCCTTTGACTTTGTCCAATAAAAGAGTCTTTTGTTATCTTACCAAGCAAACAAGATTCAAAATTTTCAAATGATTCAAAATAAAATGAATCTAATAAACCATCCTTATAGAACTTAGATATGCGATTCTCATTTATATGGCTAAGACAACAATACCATAAATATATTGGGTTTAACTCATTTGGCTTAGCTTTCTTAGAAGTTATGTTATAGATATTATTTATAGATATTATTGTCTCTAGAATCATCTAGATTAAGGACATAAAGGCCATCATATGAATTTGTAATATAATAAAGCAAATTATTTTTATTATAAATGGAGCATTTCTTATTCTTAATGAAAAATGAAAAACCTTCATCGTCCAAAACAAAAATTGAAATAATATTCCTACTCAAAGTAGGAATATAAAAGCAATTGTTCAAAATTAACAAAAGCCCATTGGGCAAAACAAGTTCATAAGTCCCTACAGCTAAAATAGCAACTCTTGCTCTATTGCCTACACGTAGGTCCACATCTCCCTTTTTCAGCTTTCTACTCCTTTTGAGACCCTACACATTAGTACAAATGTGAGAACCACATCCAGTATCTAATATCCATGAAGTAGAAATAGATAAATTAATATCTATAATATAAATACTTGAAGTTGTAGTCTTACTAGCCTTCTTCTTCTTGCACTCATCTAAATAGAGCTTGCAATTTCTCTTCCAATGCCCTGGTTCCTTGCAATGGAAGCAGACTCCTTCCTTATGAACTACATTCTTATGAGCTTTTGCCTTGGCTTACTATTTAGGCTTACCTCGTCCCTTAGGCCCATTACCACCTTTAGACTTGGACTTCCATTTATTTTTCATGGGCTTACCCTTATTGACATTCAAAATTTGGGTAGAATTTTTCTTGACATTGACCTCAGCAGTCTTTAGCATCCCATGCAACTCAGGAATGAATTTTTCCATGTTATTCATGTTATAGTTCATGACAAACTAAGAAAAATTGCCAGGTAAAGAATGTAGGATCAAATCCGTGGAGAGTTCTAAACTCAGAGGATAGCCAAGCCTAGCAAGGTGATCAATATAGCCTTTCATCTTCAAAACATGAGCACTAACAGATTCACCTTCAACCATTTTGTGATCATGCAATGCAATAGTGGTTTCATACCTATCCTGCATAGCTTGTTGTTGGAAAGCCTGTTTGAGATGGACACTCATCTCATAAGCCTCAAGGTGCTCCAGATCCTTTTGAAGTTCTTGGCACATAGTTGCTAACATAAGACATCCAATGTCATTGGAATCATCCACATGCTTCTTATGTTTGTTCTTAACAGCATTAGTAGTATCAGCAGGAGGTGGTTCAGGGACAACTTCATCAAGCACATAGGACTTCTTCTCTTGCTTGAGAACAATTCTCAAGTTTCTAAACCATTCAACAAAATTGGTCCTATTTTCTTTCAGTTTATCCTTCTCAAGGATGGATCGCAATGATAAAGTGGTGTTATTAGCATCCATAATAATCTACAAAATATGCAAATATAAATAATTTAGTAAACAAATTAATATTAAGGTGACAATAATTCTGACTAAAATATAACTCTCAACAAAATTGAATTATTCCAAGTCAACTTTGGCATGACGCTTAGAATTAAATTATTTAGGTAGGTAACTCCTTACCAATTTCGTTTGATGTAACTCTTAAATTATGAGGTGTTGACATCATATATCAAAAGCATATTTTACTCCATTTAATGCCTTAGGCTCAAAACCATTTTGATAGCCTAATTAAGTCCAACCATATTAAATAAATGAGTAACTATTACTCATCTTACCTTACTAAGATAACCTAAACACCTTGCTTTGGCAAAACCTGCATTTTGGTGATCTTAGTCTTGATATGTATTTAATACATGGGTGACATTAAAACTTAAAATTTTATAGTGAGAGTTTAACTTTCAAATTTTAATTATGTTGTTTTGCATTTATATATCATGGTATCCTATATGCATATATATATAAACTATCATGTATAGTTTCACATACTAATATATGACAAAAATATATAAACGTGACATAGCATAACCAAAATCTAAAAACGATCTTTATAAGCCAATATAAAGATCATAGGGGGCAACCTAGGTGTAATCCTATTACATTAGTTACAATGGAACATGTCTTTATATCTTGAGCTTCCTTGTTTACATTATGGAATATGTTTGTCTTCTCTCCTCCATCTTGTGGATCTCTATTTACAAAATAACAGAAAACCTATACTATTACATTAAAATAAATGACACGCAAGCCGTATTTAAAAATTACATCCCATATAAAGATAACAATAACCAATCACAAAGGTTAATAAGGCCATGCTATGCATCATGCCGAGACCTCTCACATAATCACAATATATTTCATATAAACATGTTATAAGCTTATTAGGTTGAAGTTTATTTATAGCAGGAACAATATTTAAGACATTATGTACACGACGGTCCAGCTAAATAGAACCATTAATCACATTAACAGTAAACTGTTTTAATTCCCTTATTCTGCATACCAGTCAAAAAGATTTTACTAATCTGATCAGTAATCGTTTGATTATATTAAATAATCATTTACTATACAGAAAACAATACCATCGTTTATTAATCATATCAATAAAAAATAGTAATGCATGTGTATTAATCACCATTGATATATTTCTGAAACCCTTAATCGAATAACCTGTTAATCATATTAACACTAATAATCGAAATAATATCTTGACAATCCAATTAACAAAAAAAAAATGTATGTGTACTGTATGAAATCTACAGATATCATCGATTCATATCACATATAAATCTGTCGTTTTTAATATCATATGTAAATCGATTTAAACAGTTCAATTATCATGCAATTCGAATAAATATATAGCACATATAGCACATCAATCATGGCATATTCGACTTAAACGAAAAACACAAGTTGGCTCTAATACCATTGTAAGGAAACCCAGAGATTACTGCAACCCAAAATTACGCAGCGGAGAAAAAAAAATCTATATTTCACCTTCAAGATCCTACTGCTTCGTTTAATTTGAAAGGAATGATAAGAGACTAACCTTTCAAACTTGACGAAAAAAGACCATTTCGGACTAATGGTACTGCTTCTGAAATGAACACCCTCAATGGTATCCATACAAACGTTTCCGTCTGAAGTGCTAGCTCTCTCAATAGATGGATTAGCTATATGCTCCCCAATTTGCAACCCAGAAAAACGATCACTCAAAAAATATTGCTCCCGCAATTCAAAGAAAGTCTTTTATCCGTTTTTTTTAGTCTTTTCGTTTTTTACACTTCTTTGGTAAAAGAGTTGTGTTCATAACTAATTATCACAATATTGCAGATATTTATATATCTATGTGATAAGTACTTTTCAAAAGAAAATGAAAAATCATTTATCTGTAACAGTTACAGATAGACTGCAGATCTTTTAAATATTATTATCTTATAATAACAAATAATTAATATTAATAATAACAACATCTTTATTATTATTAATTATACTAACGGGCTCTTAGCCCATTAATATGACATAGCACATCAATGACGTTCTTTTGTGTGTGACCTAATATACTCACATTAATTGGCAATAGGCCCAGTCCTACAAGGCCTATAAATCATAAGCGGCCTCTAGCAAGACATTATGACTACCCAATTAATATGAGGATCGATAATCCAATAAAGCCTAATAAATAGAATATTATTAATCTCCTTATCACACGATATCTAGTTTGAATATATGTCATGGTTAATGTCAAACTTATAATGTTCAAATTTATGATTTTTCGATCTCTAAGTAGACCGATAAAACTAAATGATATTGATCATATTATCAATTCATTTGAACATGGCCATACATTTCTCAGTCTCACTTATCAAGGGGCCCAGAAGATATCTCTCTCAAAGAGAGGAACAAATTCTATCTTGATTGTTCAATATCCTCTACATAATTTCTATTATGTTCAATCACAATCTTTATGATTATCCGATTAAAGACAATGTTTGGTTATGTCAAAATATAACAGTTCTTATGTTGGAAACTATGATAATCTCAAGTCAAAAGATTAAAACATAACTATCTTGATAAAAACTTATGACAATAACTCATGAAGTGATCTCAATATGGGTTCATCCAATACTTTGTTCTCTAACAAGTATCTATGATTATTGATTTATATCAACACACACATAATCATCTCATGATTATCAATGAATAATCATACTAATCATATTTTATTATTATCATAATAATAATAAGTAACCAGGCATATTAATTATTATTATGTAATATGCAAATAAATAATAATAATAATAAAACCTCTTTTATTAATAAACAAAATAACATACAAAAAGGTTCAAGATAATGACTTAAGGTAAATACACTAACACAATCAACATCAATATAGTATTTAAGTAGCAAATCTTTTCCTTGATAACATAAGAAGTAATTGTTGGAAAAATATTTAAAGATGTAACAGAAAAAATAAGTAGAAGGCTAAGATGTGTTTAGGAACACTGTCCTTAAGGTGTTACTCTCCAAAAAGAGGTAAATAATTTCATGAGCACCTCTAAGATTTAACAAGCCTACTAGTAGAAGACTAGTGCAAAACAGTAAGAGTATTTTATAATAGTAAACTAACAATTAGAGAAGAGAGAAAACAAATGTGAGTAGAGAAATTGGAGTGACTAAAAGAATTCTAGAATAGGCTATGTATAATTGAAAATATAGCTGGTGGAGAGGTTGAGAAAAATAAGATAGTTGTTGGAGAGGTTGAGAGAAAATCTTAGCAGAAATATTTTAATGTTAAACTGATTTTGAATTGCAAAAAATAACTGTTTCTAGATAAGGTATGAAAATAAAAAATAATTTAACTCATATGACAATAAAAATTCTGCTGATATCGCATTTAACTCGTGCGTAGAGGGAGAATTGGACGATTTGTACACAATCTTGACTTTTAGATTCATCCTCATACGTGCGAGCCCAACCCTTCTACTTGCTCTTTACAAGGCCTAATATAGGATTTTGTTTATAAATTAAGGTGAAACTCTTGTTTTTAATTGATGTGGAATTTGAAACTTTTGAAATACAAAACATTTTACAACAATCCCCCACATATTACAAAAGTTTTAAAACATTTGTTGGGTTAAAAATTATAGTATAATATTTTTTGAATCAAGTGTCTTTTAGACTATAAATCAGATCTAGACTAGATAAGACTTAACATATGGAGTTTTGGTGAAGATTTTATCTTCTATGAACCAAAACTCTTCTTAATAAGTTAAAATCTTATTAATCATATTACACACCCGATTTTTAATGCTGACGCCATCTTGTGCTAATAGGCTACATATGCATGCTTGATAATTTATGAGTGCTCTAGAGATTATGCTATAATATTATAGGAGCGGCCGCACTCCACTCTCATATAGGTGATTTCATTAAGTATATACTACAATTTATATACGACCCATAAGGGATATGAATATTATTAAGAACTTTTAGTTAGTCTTCACATTAGTGCACTCTAGCACTTCTCACATTATAATAAGGGATAAAGATAAAAGTGTTAGTAGAATTAACAAGTGACTTGTTGTTATCCATATAAACCTTACTCATGGATCTCCAATCACAAAGATTGGATTTTTATCATTATTGATTTCAAATTAGTTTAAGTCCAATTTTCCTCGATGTTTTATTTATTAATTTTCTTTCCAAAGGTTTAGTTAGAGGATCGACCAAATTCACTTTTGACTTCATATAATCAATGAAAATTATTCCATCTTTTAGCAGATGCTTTACCATATTATGTCTCAGACAAATATATCTATTCTTACCATTGAAAGTGTGATTCTTTATAATGGCTATTACCACTTGGCAACCACAACTAAGCAGTTCTCCAACCATCCATCCTCATTACCATCCAACCAGAGCTATAAATTTTGACTCCGTGGCAGATTTAGCAATAATTTGTTTGGCTGATCTCCAAGTAACTGCACCACTGCTAAGAGTGAATACATAACTTCTAGGGATTTTATCTTATCTCAAGAAATCCACTTAGTATCATTGTATCCTCCTAATACAGCAGAAAATTCACTATATAAAATATCATAGTTTATGGTACCTCTCAAATATTTCATAAGTCTGACTAATGCAATCCAATTAGTGTGGTTGGGATTATGTGTGTACATGCTTAATCTACATACAACATAAGCTATATCGGGTTGAGAAAAATTCATCAAATGTAATAAACTCCTAATGATTTATGCATACTCATTTTGAAAAATAAGATCACCTGTATTTTTCTTTAATTGGGAGTTGGCATCATAAGGAGTACTTATTAATTTAACATCAAAATGTCCAAACTTATTGGGAAGTTTCTCTGTGTAATGCTCTTATGATAGTATTATGCCATCATCATTCCTTATGATTTTAATACCCAATATCACACTTGTTTCACCCATATCTTTCACGTTAAATTTAGAAGCAACAGAACCTTTTATTTCACGTATTATGCTATAAATAGTACAAAAAATGAGCATGTCATCCACATATAAACAAATAATTATACACTCATCATCTACAAGTTTTATATGCACACACTTATCAATTTCAATAGATAAAAAACCATTACAACTTGATCAAATTTCTCATGTCACTGTTTAGGTGCTTGTTTTAAACCATATAAATCTTTAAGAAGTTTTCAAACTTTATTTTCTTTTCTAAAAACAACACAACTCTCAGGTTGTACCATATAAACCTCTTCTTCCAAATCACCTTTTAAAAAGGCTGTTTTAATATCCATTTGGTAAATAAAAAGTTTATGTATTAGAGCTAAAGCAATTAAACTCGAATTGAAGAAATTCAGGTTATAGGGGCAAAAGTGCCAAAATAATCAACATTTGACTTTTGATAAAACTTTTTGCTATTAATCTTACTTTATATTTTCTATTGATCCTTCAAGATTGTATTTTCTTTTAAAAATCTATTTGCAACCAAATGTTTTAGCCCTTAGAGGTAAATCTACTAGAACTCAAATTTTATTTTGCATTGTAGAAACAATTTCTTTCTTAATGCCCTCTTTCAAAAAATGAGTCTCAAAAGAAGAAATAGCATCTGAAAGATTTATGGGCTCATTATCAACAAGGTAAAAATCATTTTCAAAAGAAATCTCTTTTCTTTATCTTTTACTTCTTCTTAAATCTTCATGTTCAAAATCATTTTGATTTTCAAAGACATGATCTTCAGTTACATGAGAATTCTTCTTAGATTTTAAAGGGGATATATTTTCAAAGAACTCTACATTTTTTGTTTCAATTATAGTATAACAATCAAGCACACATTATGAATCAAGCAACATAACTTTAGCAAAACACCCCGCACACTTTTAAATACTTTAAGTCAAGTAGATAACCTTTTCATAACTCATATGGAGTCTTACCTAGTTTTTTTATAAAGTATTCTTTTTTATAGATGTCATGTAGATAATATAGTTTTACCACAATGATTATCTGGTGTACCTGAACTAATAAGCATGCAATTCATCATTTCTTTTAGAGTTCTATTTTTTCTTTCAACTACACTATTTGATTCAAATGAATAAAAAGGAGTAACTTCATTAATTATTCATTTTTTTTTATAAAATTCATTATGCAATATATATTCACCCCTCTATCTAATCTAACTCTTTTAATCTTTTTTATTCAATTTGTTTTCTACTTCAGCTTTATACATAAAAAACATATTAAATACTTCATCTTTATTTCTTAATAGGTAGATTTTTGTATATCTAGAAAAATCATCTATAAAAGTTATATAATATTTTTTATCACCTCTATTTAAAAATTTTTTTATGTGTCCTAGATAGTATGAATTAAAGATAATAATTATGATTATCTAATAATTGATGCAAAAGATTTTTTAGTTTGCTTAGATTCAAAATATACTTCACACTTTTGCATATTTGTATAGTTAATATTAGAAATAAGACCAATAGATTGTATATTTTTAATGTAAGGCATACTAATATGTCCTGATCTATCATGCCATAATTTAAAAGAATCAATCAGTTAAACAGAAGAACTAGTATTCTCATTTATTATTTCAGAAATATTAAGCACAAATAAACCATGGTTACAATAGCCATTTCCCAGAAATACACTATTTTTTGTCATTACAACTTTGTCATATTCAAATGGCACTTTCACCTCAATATTTTCCAATAAACCTACCGTGATCAAATTGGTTTGAATATTGAAACATGCAACACCTCATTTAATGCTAGAGTCTTTCCAGATGTAAGTTTGAGAAGAACTTTTCGTTTTTCAAAAACTTGAGTTGTTCTTGAATCACCAAGATAGAAAATTTCTTTTCTCTCCTCCAACAGGGTGTAGGATGTACAAGGATTTTTGTTTACACAAATATGCGTAATAGCACCAGATTCTATCACTCATTCATTCACATTGGCCACAATATTCATTCGAGAAATGACATAGTTGTTCCATAAAGGCGGCAGCTTTTCTTTCAATATTCTTGTAATAACTCCTCTTGCAAAGTAATATTTTCAGATTTAAGGTCTTCTATTAATTTGTGGTATTCATTAACACTACAAAAAATAGTGATTTAGTGACCAAAATTTTGATCGCTAAAAGAAAGAATTTGGTCGCTATTATGAAATTCGACCACTTAGCGACCATAACCAAATGGTCGGTGTTTAGCTAGTCGCTAAAATTTTAGCGACAATTTGTAAATTGGTCGCTAAAATAATGACCAATCGGTGACCAATTTTTGGTCGCTAATTCAGTGTCATGACAAATTAAATATTAAAAATAATAGTCGCTAATGTAATAGTAAATTGGTCGTTGAAATTTGGCCGTAAAATAATCGTTATTTTGATCGCTAATTCATCGATATTTGATCGCTGCACAAAAAATAAATATTATTATTTGGTCGCTATTTTATCGTAAATTAATAGTAAAATCAAAAAAGTATTTATTATTTTGTTTACTTTTATGGCTAATTGATCACTAATAACTGTATTTAAATTTGATTCATATTATTTTTTAAATAAATTCATAAACCTACTATAATATTAATATGTATACATATATTATAAAATATAAAATATTAAAAATAATATGTATACATAAATTTTATTTCGTAATTTAATTCGGTACTTAAAAATTTTAAATATCTCAAAATGCATAATAAATCTAAATAATATCAAGAAGTTGATGCATTCAAAAAGTGGTAAAAAATAAAACAATTAAATAATAAATGTATATTATAAAACATATTAAGTCAGCGAATTGTGGGCTTTATGTTAATCCTTATATTATATTAATATTTTAATCTATATTTTTTTATGTAATAAATTATTTAATAAATTTATATATTATATTAATAAATACTTATATGCATAATGTATATTTATACAGTTCAATTTCAACTAATAAAGCTCCTGATGTTTTAAATATTTAAAACGTTCTAACACACACCTCAACTATATTAAAGTAGAATTAATTAGAAGCCGTGATTAGGGGTGAGTAATATTCAGTTTAAATAAAAAAAAATAATTGAATTAAATTAATTTAAAATTTTAGTTTGATTTTTTTATTCATTTCGATTTGGTTTATTTTTAATTTAAAAAATTTCAGTTATTCCAGTTTAGTTCGATTTTGATTAGAGAAAAAAAATTGAACCGAACCGATTAGTGATAATAGTATATTATTTTTAATAATATAGAGATATTATATCATAATTAAGATTAAAATATTTTAATTAAATTTTAAAATACTAAAAATAAAATAAAAAAATTTATCAAAAATTCAAATTGATAAAATCAAATCGAATTAGACCGGTTCAATTCGATTCGGTTTTTAATCAAAATTAATTTAATTTGATTTTTATAAATATTAAAATTTTAATTTTCAATTTATTCGATTTGGTTTAATTTTAAATTAAACCGACCGAATATTCATTTCTTTTTTCTTTTCGTTCACATAACCAAGAAGAGAAAATAAGTTTATCTCACAAAGAAATTGATTTTCTAATGGAGTTGAAAGTGGGCTTTAATGGGTTTGCCTCAAAGTGTTAAGAGATTACTCTTAGCTACTTTTGTAAAAATCCCAAACTAAGTTTTACTTAAAAAGAGAAAAGTTATGTTAGATATATGAAAATGATGCGTTTTTGTCAAATATTTCATTAAAACGCTGGTTTCACGGTGACGTTTTAATGCAATATATGATTTCTTTCCTTTTCTTCTAATTGTAATTATAATAAGTTCATAATTCCCCATATTGTATTCTTTTATTTTTTGCAGAATATTTTTTTATAAATACATATATATATATATATATATATATATATATATATATATATATATATATATATATATATATATATATATATATATATATACACGCATAAAATAAATAAAATAAGTGGAGAATTGATCTACTTCCTATTTCTTCTTGTTATTATTTTAGAAGGTATGAGAGCAACCTCTATGCTACTCATATTTTTACTCAAAGAGTCTTATTCTCACCCTAAACTCACCCAATATAGTGACTCAACGCGAACAAAGTTTCCGACACTAATATCAAAATCATGGAAGAAGTCCTCACTATTCAAAACTCAGATCATCCAGAAATAGTTTTAGTGACGGTATTTAGGGATGAGTCGAAAAAATCGACAGAACCAAATTAATTTAAAAATTTAATTCGATTTTTTATTTATTTCGGTTTGATTCGATTTTTAATTTTAAAAATTTCAGTTATTTCAGTTCGATTTGATTTTTATTAGAAAAAAATCAAAAAATTCGAACCGAACCAATCAGTGATAATAATATATTATTTTTAATAATATTGAGAGATTAGACCATATTAAAATTAAAATATTTCAATTAAATTTTAAAATATAAAAATAAAGTGTAAAAAATAAAAAATTTATTAAAAATTCAAACCGATTAAATCGAACCGAATCAAATTAAATCAGATCGATTCGATTCAATTTGATTTCTGATCAAAATCAGTTCAATTCGATTTTTATAAACTTCAAAATTTTAATTTTCAGTTTATTCAATTCGATTTTAACCGAATCGACCGAATATGACCCCTAACTATATCTTTAAATAAGGCTCTATACACAATTTATTGGTTTCATTTCCGTTCCTTATTAAGAACTGCAATCAAATCCCTCTGAACTATTCCAAACTGAAACTATTTTACATCATTTTTATATTTTAAAATATATATAGTTTAATATTTTTAATTTTTTAAATGGTTTTAGTCATATTAAAATAATCATATGGTATATACGTTATATATATATATATATATATGAGACATTATTAGAAGGTAATATAATATTCTTATGAACTATATCTAATATAGTTTTATATTAATAATATAGTAATTATTATTTTAATATTATTAATATTACTGTTTATTTTTATTTAATGTTAAACAGTTAATATTATTTTTAATATTTATTATTTAATTTTTTGTAAAATTTATGTAAATTTAAAATTTGTAAGCCTTTTGTACATAAGTTCTTTTAATTAAAATTTTATTTTATTATAATTCAAATAAAGCAAAAGACACTTTCACTTTATAAATCTGAAAAATTAAAATAATAATTTTAATATGTAATGTAACATTAAATGCATTTTAACAATAAATTAAAAAATCTTTTTTTTTAATTGATTTGTATTAAAATTGATTTCAAAAATAAAAAAATTACAAAAAGTTACTTTCACCTTATAAAACTAAAAAAATTTTAATATAGGATGAACATTCCATATTCTTTTGAAAAATAAAATGAAAAATATTTTTTCCTTTTAAATTGATTTTTATAAAAAATAAAAAACTAAACTCATGAAATTTTAATGCTATTTAATTTTTTAAATTATAATATATCACATTTACATAAAAAATTTTAATAATTTTTATTTATTAGCAACTTCAAATATTTATACTAAATTTTATTTTATTTTATTTTATTTTCTATGTAGGAATAAATGTAATTTTATGTTTTCTTAATTTTTAATTTATTAAACTTATTTCACTAAACAAGTATTTAATAAATGTTTTTCAATTTCAATCTATCCTTACAAAAAGAATCTCTTATTTAATTAAAATCAATAACTTTTTATGATGTAAAAATTAAAACTTCTTTGAATAATAATAAATTTTGATTTTTAAAAGGATCTGATATAAATAAATTTTCAATGAAAAAAATGAATTTAACATAATTAAAAAATTTTAGCTAATATATACGTGGATAATATAAATTATAAAATCAATAATATATTTATTTTTCTAACATTATATAAAATGATAGTTTAAATATTAAAATCAAGATAATATAGATTTAAAAAACATTAGGAGACTTTTTTTTTCCTTGATAACAAAGTAAGTTTTATAAAAATAAGAAAAAATTTAAAATAATTTTTCATGGTCAAAGAATTTGTTTCAATAAAAAAATCAAAGTAAAAAATAAATTCAAACTCCTGAAAGAATCAACTTAAGAAAATTTGAAAGATTATATTAATAGCAATGAGAATCACTTAAGGTTTTGAAAATCAAAATATTATTACATATTTTAAAATATCTCCTTTTCAGTGTTTTTTATTTATATCGGATCGACTTTATTATATTTTTTATATAGATTAATTTTTTATATGAAGTGTGTTTTTTTAGCAAATATTTTTATTTCATTAATTTTTTATATTAAAATCTAAGTTTTTTATTTGGTAAAAAAAACTTTTTATATAAAAAAATAAAAAAATATGAGTAAAGTTGACAAAGGAAGTGTTTTTTCAGATACAAAGAAAGTTAATAAGCTAAATAGAAAAAATAAAAATAAAAACACCAATTAACCAACAATAACACAAGTTGAATGGATATGTAAAGTTTTTAATTTTTTGTATATTTATTTTGTTTGTGATAAATAAGTTATAACATATTTTTTAAACTATCTTTTACTTTTTTTAATTTTATTGTTTACATAGTGAAAGTTTTTTTTTTAATTAATTTGTCATTCCAAATTAATTATATTATATATAAAAATTATATAAAATTACATAAAAAAATGAGTTTTTGAAGTATAACAAAAAGTACATGTTGATTTTTGTTTTTGGTTTTCATGATCACTTTTTAAAATTATAAACTTCATTTATTTCAATAAAAAATATTATTAACTTAACGCCATTTATTTCATGAGAACTATGTCTTTAAAAAATATTTTTCACTTTTTGATATTTGAAACACTTAAAAAAAAAATTAGATAGTAAAAAAATATTTTTTATTAAAAAATTACATTATTTTTTTTTAAAATACTTCATCTTTTTAAAAAAGAAAATAATTTATTAAACTCTAAAAAGTTTTTTAATACTATTAAATATAAATGTATTTATTTTTCAAATTACAATGAAACAATAAAAAATAAAGTATTTTTTAAAAATATATTTCCATAAAAAATATATTAAATAAACAAAATTTTATAAAAATAATTTTATATATGTAAATTATTTTTCACAAATAACAAAACCTAAATGTTATTTATATATTCCTTCTATTCTTGCTTTTAGTAAGAGGTGATAATGTAGCTAGCTGTGTTGCGATTAGTCAATCTGCAAACAAGAGAAATGAGAGGTGATTAGAGCCAACGACAGCTATTCCGATATCCAAGTCAGTAAAAGTGAAGAGAAGGGACATGTGCAATGTAATACTTTGAACTTAATAGTAGTTGAATAACAATTGCATATCTTGATGTCTTTATTCATATGCTTTGATACTATAAGAAATGTGTAACGACCCGAAAATCGGACCGCTACCAGCGCTAGGATCCAGATCGGCATAAGGCCGCCGGGAACCGTAGCAAGCCTGACATATAACCTGTAAACCTGTTCAATCCCATACATGATCATACATAACATAAACCTGTAGTCTCTCTCATACATCAACCAAGCATAACCTATACATAAACATAAACGTGAACATAAACCTCCACTGGAGTCCTCATCAAATGCTCCAATGGGGTATCTCATCATACATAAGCTTGGTTGAATCATAAACATTATAAACATGTCTATAGATCATGTATCAAAAGGGATAACAATACTCATAGGGTCAAGCACATCTATAACCTCATTATATAACATACTGTAATCTCTTACATTACATCATAGTACAATTGTCATGTCCACAATCTAACTATTATATAAACATACTTCAAAACTCTGGCTAACCTCCTGGTCTACCCTATACCTGCACATCTGGGGTTAGGGGAGAGGGGTGAGCTACAAAGCCCAGTGAGCAGAATAGTGAAATCATATATTAAAATTTCATGCTTTCATGAAATGCAACACATCACAACAAATCACATCTCGGATGGTATTGTCACCTATAGTCCTCTCCATTCCAAAGTGCCGGGACGTAGAATGGGTACAACCGGTCTTTCTCTTAACATAACATATCATACATACCAATGTGCCAGGGACGTAGAATGGGTACAATCTGGACTTTCTCTTACATCGTGCCAGGGACGTAGAATGGGTACAACCTGGACTTCCATACCATATCATGCCGTAACATCATCATACCATATGAGGACTAAAGGATCATCCAATAACCAATCCACATCAACATCATAAATGTAATGCAACATATTCGTGAATACTAATGCAAACAACCTACTATATCTCATGGCATTCATGATGCATGGATCATGCTCAAAATTCATATTTCATTTATTTTAAAACTTAAGGTTTATTCCACTCACCTCTGGCTAGCTCTGACAAACTCTGTAGCAGCTGGCTCACTGCTGAGGTCCTCGGTTCCTCGGGTCCGAACCTACACAGGTGGACTCCAATGAGGGACCAAACATACATAAACATAACTCTAATATACTCCCCAAAAACCCCCTAAAACATCATAAAACAATTACATAAAAACATGCAAGAAATGGCTGGACAGGGCACTTTCGGCGGCAGGTTCGGCGGCCGAAAGTCCCTCCAGAGCCGAAAGTCAGGCACTTTCGGCGGCACCTTCGGCGGCCGAAAGTCCCAGACAGAGACGAAAGTCTCTTTTCGGGGGCAAGCTTCGGCAGCCGAATGCTGCCTCCACAAGGGGGTTCGGCGGCCGAAAGTTCCTTCGGCTGCCGAACCTGGTTTCTCCCAAATGGGCAGAAACTTGGCTCAAATGAACCTCTTGCCTCCCAAAGCCTCAAATCATGCAATAACCTGTTCTAAAACATGCATACACACCATACATCACACCTAGGGGTCTCAAACTATCAAATACCCCAACTACAACACTTCAAACATGCCACATTGTTCAAAAACATAACATTTGCTTAAAAACTCATACAACCCTATACATGCCATTCTACCCCATAAAACAACTTAAAACTTACTTAAAACATACAATGAGCTTAAGATCGGCTCTTACCTCTTGAAGATCGAGAGAGAGACGACCTAAACTCGGAGATCCAAGCAAATAAGCTCCTGAGTTCCCAAAGCTCCAAAACTTGTCTTAAATGCTCAAAACTTGCAATGAGAGGTGAAAACTCAAGAAAGATGGAGGAGATTTGGAGAAAGAACACAAGATCTGGGGAGAGGGAGGTCGGAAGCTAGCTGTGGCCGAAAATGGGAGAAAGCTCGCCCATTTCGGCTATGTAATACCCGGCTAGACTCCGGTATCGGAATTCCTACCGTCCGGTGGAATCTCGGATGTCGGAAGCCTCTAGTAGGGTAGAAACATGTTTTCATAAAGTGTTTTAAGGTATTTCATGGTTTTAAGTAAAATGGAAATGAGTTTTTGCATGAAAACAACCTTGGAGGAAAACTCAGGTTCGGCGGCCGAACATGCATGACTTCGGGAGCTCCCTTAGGCCCCCGAAAGCACAAGTGAGGGAAGTCCAGGTTCGGCCGCCGAACATGGCATGCATGCGGAGGCACATTCGGCCCCCGAACGTGGCCTGGCCAGCCACTATAAAAGGGTCCCTTAGCCGAAAACGGGCGAGCTTTTCCCCATTTTCGGCCAAGGTGAGCTTTCCGCCGCCCCTCACCGATCTTTGATGTTTTTCCTCTAGATCTTTCAAGTTTTTCACTTGTTTTAACTTCATTTTGAAGATTTGAGCTTTTGAGCAAAGTTTTGGAGCTTTGAGGTTCAAGAACTCGAATCTCTTCCAACTCCAAGTTTGGTCGCCTCTACTCTCGATCTTCAAGAGGTAAGAGTCGATCTCTAGCTTATGTTATGTTTTAAGTAAGTTTTATGAAGTTCATGGGGGTAGAATGCATGTTTAGGTCATAGGTATGTTTATGGGTTTTTGGTGTGATTTTTGAACAATGTGAGTTGTTTGTGTGTTGTAGTTGGGGTTTTTGATGGTTTGATGCCCCTAGGAACTTGTATGTTTGCTTGTGTATGTTTGGGAATGTTGTAGAATAGGTTTATGCATGTTTGGATGAGTTTGGAGGCAATTGTGCATGTTTGAACCGAGTTTCTGCCCTTTGGGAGAAACCAGGTTCGACAGCCGAAGGGACTTTCGGCCGCCGAACCCTCTTGTGGAGGCAGCCTTCGGCTGCCGAAGCTTGCCCCCGAAAGGAGACTTTCGTCTCTGTCTGGGAGTTTCGGCCGCCGAAAGTGCCGCCGAACATGCATGAGTTTCGCCTCTGTCTGGGAGTTTCGGCCGCCGAAGGTGCCGCCGAACCTGCTTGACTTTCGGCTCTGGAGGGACTTTCGGCCGCCGAACCTGCCGCCGAAAGTGCCCTGTTCAGCCTTTTCTTGCATGTTTTTCTATGATTATTCTATGATGTTTTAGGGGGTTTTTGGGGAATAGTTTAGAGTTATGTTCATGTATGTTTGGTCCCTCATTTGAGTCCACCTGTGTAGGTTCGGACCCGAGGAACCGAGGACCCCAGCAGTGAGTCTATTGCCCCAGTGTTTGGTCAGAGCTATCCAGAGGTGAGTGGAATAACCTATAATGTTTTAAAGCAAATAATGTACTTTTTAGCATGCTTCATGCATCATGAATGCCATGTGATGAATTAGGTTGCTTGCATTAGAATTCACGAATATGTTGCATTGCATATGTTAAATGTTGATGTGGATGAATGTTGGATGATCCATAGCCCTCGATCTATGATATGACGATGTGATATGTACAGTATGGAATGTAAGACCAGTGGGACCCATTCTACGTTCGCTGGCACTATGTAAGGGAAAGACCAGGACCCATTCTACGTTCTGGCACAGTTGGACACTGTTATGTTATGATATGTAAGGGAAAGACCAGGACCCATTCTACGTTCTGGCACAGTTAGACCATGTAGAGGGCTATTGGTGACAAATTCATCCTTGATGTGATTAGATGTGATGTGATGCATTCCATGATCCACATGATTTAAATGTTTTTATTATTCTGCTCACTGGGCTCTAGTAGCTCACCCCTCTCCCATTTCCCCAGGATTGCAGGTACAGGGTAGACCAGGAGGTTTACAAGAGTAATGAAGTCTGGTTTATGTAATAGATAGTGTGGACATGATAAATGTATTAATGTTATGTAAAAGTACAGTTTCAGTCATGTAATGATATTGAGGATTAGATATTGTGCTTGACATTGTGTATGAGGTATCCCTTTTATTACATGATCAAAAATGTTTTATAATGTTCATGAAAGCCAACTCATCTCATGTTGTATCGCCCGTTGGGGCATTGATGAGATCCCACAGAAGGATCACGATTATGATTGTGACTATGTACAGTGTATGTTCAGGTTGAGTTGGATGTTTGAAGGAAAAGTTTTAAATTTTTATGTATGTTGTTGATCATGTATGGGATTATACAGGTTTACAGGTTATATGTCAGGCTTGCTACGGGTCCCGGAGGCCTTAAGCCGATCTGGATCCTAGCGCCGGTAGCGGTCCGATTTTTGGGTCGTTACAGAATGGTATCAGAGCCCTAGGTTCATAGGATCGGACCTAGAGTGTCGGGCTCATAGATGTTCTAGAAGGTCAAGCACAATAGGAAAGATCATGTCCACTAGGATAGGATGTGGAGTCCTGTCTTGTATGATGATGTGAAATGCCATGATTATATACATGTGCATTGATGCTATGATATGAATGATGTATATGTGATGAGGGTTCATGTGTGCCCACATGAACCATATGATGCTAATGTTTGTATGATGTGTACTGTTTTTCAGAAAACAGGATGAGAGGAACTCGTCGATCTGCACGATTGACTGGAGTGCCACCTGAGGATGAGGGCACGAGCGCCCGTCCTCCTACATTGCCTAGGGCAATGTCTTGTAGAGCCAACAGAGAAAGAGTGTCAAGGGACCCTAGAAGGTCTTTTGATGCTAGTAGAAGGGGGACTGATAGAGGAGGAAGTTCGGCAGATGTGAGGGAGGTTATGGAAGAGGATCAGGGGAGGGATGGGAACCTGGATGTGAGCATGGAGGAAGAAGGGATAGGGGAGTCTCAGGGAGGTGTTCAGGCCTCGGGGTATGGTTTTCCACCCCATTATCCACCCTTACCACAGGGTTCAGGGTATCCGATGGGAGGCACGTCGGATTACTCCAGCTTTAACCCCTACCCTACCTACATGCCTTATCCACCTTTCTATCCACCTTATACACAGTACCCAGCTTATCCACCCTCACCTTTCTATCCAAACCCGACAAACCCCACCTCGGGGAATGCTGCACCCCCACCTCCACCACCTACAGAACCAACAGCCCCAGTTACTCAACCTTCCAGACCTAGCTCAGCCGATGGGAGCAAAGTAAAGATGACAGATTACCTTAAGCTGGATGCTCCCAAATACAAGTCAGGGGATGACCCCTTTGAGTATCTGAGAGTGGTGAAGATAATAACTGATGAGCTAGGGGCAAATGACAGCAGGGCCATTCAGATGGCAGGGTTCACTTTAAAGTGCAAGAAGGCACGGGAATGGTTCAAGTGTTATGTGGACCCGAGACTAGACGGCATGACATGGGAGGAATTTGCGAATGAGTTCGCTGGATGGGCTTTTCCAGACAGTTCCAGAGAACTGAAGATGATTGAGTTTGAGCAACTGAGGCAGTCAGAGCACATGGGTGTAGAGGAGTTCATGGATAAATTCTTGGAGCTATTGCCTTTTTCAGGGCAAGCTCTAGACACAGATACGAAGAAAGCCAAGAGATATGTTATGAAGCTGCATTCTAGGTACTCCTCGTTGATTCAGTCAGCTGAGAGAGAAAGTTTCCACACTGTGGTGGATATGGCGCGAAGGATGGAGGCGAGTGCTATAGTTGAGGGGTCAGTGAAGCAGTCAGTGACCCAGTCTTCAGGGGTTAAGACCCCAGGCAGAGGAGGACCAGGTTTCTCTTCTCAGAGCTCAAGTAAGAAGAGGTGGGATAACACCACCAAGAAGCCGAAGAAGAATAAGTTTTGGAATAAGTTGAAATCCGGTCTGGGATTTGGCGGTGGCTCGAGCTCAGGCTCAGATGGTACAGAATGCCAGAGATGTGGAAGGCCGCACAGGGGAGTGTGTCGAGCTGGGACTAATACATGTTTCAGATGTGGACAGGAGGGACACATAGCTCGGGAGTGTCCTAGAGCACCTTTTATGGGTCAGCCCCAGCAGACAGCTTCTGGTAGTGTGGCACAGCCAGCAGCTCCAGCCACAACTCAGGGCAGTGGCAGAGGTAGAGGGAGAGGGGCAGCCTCTTCTTCTGGTTCCCGAGGTGAAGGTCCATCAGCTCCAGCCAGGATCTTCACCATGACTCAGCAGGAGGCTAACACATCCAACACCGTGGTGTCAGGTAATCTCGTCATTGGGTGTTCTGATGTGTATGCATTAATGGACCCGGGTGCATCTCATTCATTTATTGCTCCGAGAGCCGTTGAGAGGTTGGGTCTGATAGTCTCTGGGTTAGAGTGTCCCCTATGGGTCAGTGGACCCAAGTGTGACCCGTCAGTGGCAGTGTCAGTCTGCCAGTACAGTCCAGTTTTTGTTGAGGGAAGATGCCTCCCCGCCGACCTTGTGGTTCTAGATTTGACAGACTTTGACGTCATTCTAGGGATGGATTGGCTATCTACCCATGGAGCTACCTTGGACTGCAGAGACAAGGTAGTCAGGTTCAGAGATCAGGACGGGTCAGAGGTCGTCTTCAGAGGAGACAAAAGGGGCACACCTAGAGGTCTGATATCAGCTCTTCAGGCTCGTAGGTTGCTTAGGAAGGGATGTCAGGGGTACTTAGCTCATGTGAGAGAGCTAGACAGTCAGGTCAGGGAGCCAGCCTCAATGCCAGTTGTCAGAGAGTTTCAGGATGTCTTTCCTGATGAGCTTCCAGGTTTACCACCTGCTAGGGAGATAGAGTTCGAGATAGAGTTGGTGCCTGGAACTAGACCGATCTCTATCCCTCCCTACAGGATGGCCCCAGCCGAGTTGAAGGAGTTGAAAGAACAGTTGCAAGAGCTGGTAGAGAAGGGCTTCATCCGACAGAGTACCTCACCTTGGGGTGCTTCGGTCTTGTTTGTGAGGAAGAAGGATGGATCCCTTAGACTTTATATCGACTACAGGCAGTTGAACAAAGTCACTACCAAGAATAGGTACCCTCTGCCAAGGATTGATGATCTATTCGACCAACTAGCAGGAGCGGGTTGTTTCTCCAAAATAGATCTAAGATCGGGGTACCATCAACTAAGGATAAGGGATGAAGATGTGCCGAAGACAGCTTTCAGGACCAGATATGGGCATTTTGAGTTCCTTGTGATGCCGTTCGGGTTAACCAACGCCCCTGCAGCATTCATGGATCTCATGAACAGAGTATTTAGCCAATACCTGGATCACTTTGTTATTGTCTTCATAGATGATATCTTAGTGTATTCCAGGAATGCAGAGGAGCATGCCCATCATCTGCGGTTGGTCTTGCAGGCTTTGAGGGAACATGGCTTGTATGCCAAGTTCTCTAAGTGTGAGTTCTGGCTAAGGAGCATTTCGTTCTTGAGGCATGTAGTGTCAGAGAATGGGATTGAGGTGGACCCCAAGAAGACAGAAACTGTGGCTAACTGGCCTAGACCCACTTCAGTGACGGAGATCAGGAGTTTCTTGGGTTTGGCAGGTTACTACAGGAGGTTCGTTCAGGACTTCTCAAAGATAGCAGCTCTTCTGACCAGACTAACCAGGAAGAATCAGAAATTTCTGTGGACCGACCAGTGCGAAGAGAGTTTTGAAGAGCTTAAGAAGAGGTTGACTTCAGCACCAGTTTTAGCTCTGCCATCTAGTGATGAGGACTTTACAGTCTTTTGTGATGCGTCCCGTGTGGGACTGGGTTGTGTACTAATGCAGAATGAGAGGGTGATCGCTTATGCTTCTAGGCAGCTGAAGAAGCATGAGTTGAATTACCCCACACATGACCTGGAGATGGCAGCAGTAATCTTTGCACTCAAGATGTGGAGGCACTACCTCTATGGGGTTAAATGTGAGATCTTTACAGATCATAAAAGCCTGCAGTACATCCTGAGTCAAAGAGATTTGAATTTGAGACAGAGGAGATGGGTGGAGCTGCTGAGTGACTATGATTGCAAGATTCAGTACCATCCGGGTAAGGCGAATGTTGTGGCGGACGCCTTAAGCCGGAAATCACTCGGCAGTTTATCCCACATATCGGCAGAGAGGAGGCCAGTGGTGAAGGAGTTTTACAAGCTCATTGAGGAAGGTCTACAGATGGAGTTGTCTGGTACAGGTGCCTTGGTGGCCCAGATGAGAGTGGCACCCGTGTTTCTGGAGCAGGTGGCTCAGAAACAGCATGAGGACCCGGAGTTAGTGAAGATTGCCTGGACTGTTCAGTCAGGCAATGATAGTGAGTTCAGATTCGACAGTAAGGGGATCCTCCGCTATGGGAGCAGACTATGTGTACCAGATGACATAGGGCTAAAAGGAGACATTATGAGGGAGGCTCATAATGCAAGATACAGCATTCACCCCGGAGCCACCAAGATGTATCAAGATCTAAAGAAGGTTTATTGGTGGCCAGCTATAAAGAAAGAAGTGGCACAGTTCGTGTCAGCCTGCGAAGTGTGTCAGAGGGTGAAGCTGGAACATCAGAAGCCGGCTGGAATGCTTAACCCGCTACCTATTCCAAAATGGAAATGGGAAAATATAGCTATGGACTTCGTAGTGGGGTTACCGGCGGCGTCCAACAGAGTGGACTCCATATGGGTGATTGTGGACAGACTCACCAAATCTGCTCACTTCATTCCTGTCAGGAGTGGCTACTCTATGGACAAGTTGGCGCAGGTATATGTGGACGAGATCGTCAGGCTGCATGGGGTTCCTGTTTCGATAGTGTCAGATAGAGGGCCCCAGTTCACCTCCAGATTTTGGCGGAGTCTGCAGAACGCCATGGGTACCAGGTTGTATTTCAGTACTGCCTTCCACCCCCAGACTGATGGACAGTCAGAAAGGACCATCCAGACTATCGAGGATATGCTCAGAATGTGTGTGCTGGACTTTGGCGGTTCTTGGAGGCAGCATCTGCCTTTGGTGGAGTTTGCCTACAATAACAGCCATCATGCTAGCATCGGGATGGCTCCATATGAAGCTTTGTACGGAAGAAAGTGCAGATCACCTGTTTGCTGGGAGGAAGTTGGAGAAAAGGCCTTGGCAGGGCCTGAGCTAGTAGAGATCACCAGCAGGGTGGTACCCATAATCAGAGAGAGAATCAAGACTGCTGCCAGCAGACAGAAGAGCTATGCAGACGTTTGCAGAAGACAGTTAGAGTTTCAGGAGGGGGATCTGGTATTGCTCAAGGTGTCTCCAATGAAAGGAGTGGTTCGCTTTGGGAAGAAAGGTAAACTAGCCCCACGATACATCGGACCCTTTGAAATCTTGCAAAAGATTGGGAATGTGTCGTACAAGCTGGATTTACCTGCTTCAATGGAAAGAATCCATCCGGTTTTCCATGTTTCAATGTTGAGGAAGTTTGTGTCAGATCCGAGCAAGGTTCTTAGTGAGCCTGATGTGGAGGTCCAAGAGGATCTCACCTATGTTGAACAGCCAGTACGGATCATAGACACCCAGAGCAGAAAGCTAAGAAACAAGGAAATCCCGATGGTGAAAGTCCTGTGGAACCACCACAATTTGGAGGAATGCACTTGGGAGACACGGGAGTCTATGCTCCAGCAGTACCCTCACCTCTTTTAAGGTTAGATCCCTATGTGTTTATGTGCTATGTATGTTATGTTTTATGCCATGCTATGTGTGCTAGTTGAGGTACATTCGGGGATGAATGTTCTTAAGGGGGGGAGAATGTAATACCCGGCTAGACTCCGGTATCGGAATTCCTACCGTCCGGTGGAATCTCGGATGTCGGAAGCCTCTAGTAGGGTAGAAACATGTTTTCATAAAATGTTTTAAGGTATTTCATGGTTTTAAGTAAAATGGAAATGAGTTTTTGCATGAAAACAACCTTGGAGGAAAACTCAGGTTCGGCCGCCGAACCTCAAGTTCGGCCGCCAAACATGCATGACTTCGGGAGCGCCTTTAGGCCCCCGAAAGCACAAGTGAGGGAAGTCCAGGTTCGGCCGCCGAACATGGCATGCATGCGGAGGCACATTCGACCCCCGAACGTGGCCTGGCCAGCCACTATAAAAGGGTCCCTTAGCCGAAAACGGGCGAGCTTTTCCCCATTTTCGGCCAAGGTGAGCTTTCCGCCGCCCCTCACCGATCTTTGATGTTTTTCCTCTAGATCTTTCAAGTTTTTCACTTGTTTTAACTTCATTTTGAAGATTTGAGCTTTTGAGCAAAGTTTTGGAGCTTTGAGGTTCAAGAACTCGAATCTCTTCCAACTCCAAGTTTGGTCGCCTCTACTCTCGATCTTCAAGAGGTAAGAGTCGATCTCTAGCTTATGTTATGTTTTAAGTAAGTTTTATGAAGTTCATGGGGGTAGAATGCATGTTTAGGTCATAGGTATGTTTATGGGTTTTTGGTGTGATTTTTGAACAATGTGAGTTGTTTGTGTGTTGTAGTTGGGGTTTTTGATGGTTTGATGCCCCTAGGAACTTGTATGTTTGCTTGTGTATGTTTGGGAATGTTGTAGAATAGGTTTATGCATGTTTGGATGAGTTTGGAGGCAATTGTGCATGTTTGAACCGAGTTTCTGCCCTTTGGGAGAAACCAGGTTCGGCAGCCGAAGGGACTTTCGGCCGCCGAACCCTCTTGTGGAGGCAGCCTTCGGCTGCCGAAGCTTGCCCCCGAAAGGAGACTTTCGTCTCTGTCTGGGAGTTTCGGCCGCCGAAAGTGCCGCCGAACATGCATGAGTTTCGCCTCTGTCTGGGAGTTTCGGCCGCCGAAGGTGCCGCCGAACCTGCCTGACTTTCGGCTCTGGAGGGACTTTCGGCCGCCGAACCTGCCGCCGAAAGTGCCCTGTTCAGCCTTTTCTTGCATGTTTTTCTATGATTATTCTATGATGTTTTAGGGGGTTTTTGGGGAATAGTTTAGAGTTATGTTCATGTATGTTTGGTCCCTCATTTGAGTCCACCTGTGTAGGTTCGGACCCGAGGAACCGAGGACCCCAGCAGTGAGTCTGTTGCCCCAGTGTTTGGTCAGAGCTATCCAGAGGTGAGTGGAATAACCTATAATGTTTTAAAGCAAATAATGTACTTTTTAGCATGCTTCATGCATCATGAATGCCATGTGATGAATTAGGTTGCTTGCATTAGAATTCACGAATATGTTGCATTGCATATGTTAAATGTTGATGTGGATGAATGTTGGATGATCCATAGCCCTCGATCTATGATATGACGATGTGATATGTACGGTATGGAATGTAAGACCAGTGGGACCCATTCTACGTTCGCTGGCACTATGTAAGGGAAAGACCAGGACCCATTCTACGTTCTGGCACAGTTGGACACTGTTATGTTATGATATGTAAGGGAAAGACCAGGACCCATTCTACGTTCTGGCACAGTTGGACCATGTAGAGGGCTATTGGTGACAAATTCATCCTTGATGTGATTAGATGTGATGTGATGCATTCCATGATCCACATGATTTAAATGTTTTTATTATTCTGCTCACTGGGCTCTAGTAGCTCACCCCTCTCCCATTTCCCCAGGATTGCAGGTACAGGGTAGACCAGGAGGTTTACAAGAGTAATGAAGTCTGGTTTATGTAATAGATAGTGTGGACATGATAAATGTATTAATGTTATGTAAAAGTACAGTTTCAGTCATGTAATGATATTGAGGATTAGATATTGTGCTTGACATTGTGTATGAGGTATCCCTTTTATTACATGATCAAAAATGTTTTATAATGTTCATGAAAGCCAACTCATCTCATGTTGTATCGCCCGTTGGGGCATTGATGAGATCCCACAGAGGGATCACGATTATGATTGTGACTATGTATAGTGTATGTTCAGGTTGAGTTGGATGTTTGAAGGAAAAGTTTTAAATTTTTATGTATGTTGTTGATCATGTATGGGATTATACAGGTTTACAGGTTATATGTCAGGCTTGCTACGGGTCCCGGCGGCCTTAAGCCGATCTGGATCCTAGCGCCGGTAACGGTCCGATTTTCGGGTCGTTACAGGCTAAGTGACCCTTTTATAGGTGGCTGGCCAGGCCACGTTCGGGGGCCGAAAGTGCCTCCGCATGCATGCCATGTTCGGCGGCCGAACTTGGGTTTCGGCGGCCGAACCTGGACTTCCCTCACTCATGCTTTCGGGGGCCTAACGTGCCTCCAAAACGCATGCATATTCGGCAGCCGAACTTGACTTTCGGCGGCCGAACCTGGGTTTTCCTCCAAAGACTTTTCATGCAAAAACTCATTTAATTTTCATACTTAAAACCATGAAATACTTTAAAACATTTTATGAAAACATGTTTCTACCCTACTAGAGGCTTCCGACATCCGAGATTCCACCGGACGGTAGGAATTCCGATACCGGAGTCTAGCCGGGTATTACATTCTCCCCCCCTTAAGAACATTCGTCCCCGAATGTACCTCAACTAGCACACATAGCATGGCATAAAACATAATATACATACATGGCACATAAAACTCACAGGGAACTAACCTCAGAAAAGGTAAGGGTATTGCTGGAGCATGGACTCCCGTGTCTCCCAAGTGCACTCTTCCATATTGTGGTGGTTCCAAAGGACTTTCACCATCGGGATTTCCTTGTTTCTCAGCTTTCTGATCTGGGTGTCTATGATCCGCACTGGCTGCTCAACATAGGTGAGATCCTCTTGGATCTCCACATCAGGCTCACTAAGAACCTTACTCGGATCTGACACAAACTTCCTCAACATTGAAACATGGAAAACCGGATGGATTCTTTCCATTGAAGCAGGTAAATCCAGCTTGTACGACACATTCCCAATCTTTTGCAAGATTTTAAAGGGTCCGATGTATCGTGGGGCTAGTTTGCCTTTCTTCTCAAAGCGAACCACTCCTTTCATTGGAGACACCTTGAGCAATACCAGATCCCCCTCCTGAAACTCTAACTGTCTTCTGCGGACGTCTGCATAGCTCTTCTGTCTGCTGGCAGCAGTCTTGATTCTCTCTCTGATTATGGGTACCACCCTGCTGGTGATCTCTACTAGCTCAGGCCCTGCCAAGGCCTTTTCTCCAACTTCCTCCCAGCAAACAGGTGATCTGCACTTCCTTCCGTACAAAGCTTCATATGGAGCCATCCCGATGCTAGCATGATGGCTGTTGTTGTAGGCAAACTCCACCAAAGGTAGATGCTGCCTCCAAGAACCGCCAAAGTCCAGCACACACATTCTGAGCATATCCTCGATAGTCTGGATGGTCCTTTCTGACTGTCCATCAGTCTGGGGGTGGAAGGCAGTACTAAAATCCAACCTAGTACCCATGGCATTCTGCAGACTCCGCCAAAACCTGGAGGTGAACTGGGGCCCTCTATCAGACACTATCGAAACAGGAACCCCATGCAGCCTGACGATCTCATCCACATATACCTGCGCCAACTTGTCCACAGAGTAGCCACTCCTGACAGGAATGAAGTGAGTAGATTTGGTGAGTCTGTCCACAATCACCCATATGGAGTCCACTCTGTTGGACGCCGCCGGTAACCCCACTACGAAGTCCATAGCTATATTTTTCCATTTCCATTCTGGAAAAGGTAGCGGGTTAAGCATTCCAGCCGGCTTCTGATGTTCCAGCTTCACCCTCTGACACACTTCGCAGGCTGACACGAACTGTGCCACTTCTTTCTTCATCGCTGGCCACTAATAAACTTTCTTCAGATCTTGATACATCTTGGTGGCTCCGGGGTGAATGCTGTATCTTGCATTATGAGCCTCCCTCATAATGTCTCCTTTTAGCCCTATGTCATCTGGTACACATAGTCTGCTCCCATAGCGGAGGATCCCCTTGCTGTCGAATCTGAACTCACTATCATTGCCTGACTAAACAGTCCTGGCAATCTTCACTAACTCCGGGTCCTCATGCTGTTTCTGAGCCACCTGCTCTAGAAACACGGGTGCTACTCTCATCTGGGCCACCAAGGCACCTGTACCAGACAACTCCATCTGTAGACCTTCCTCAATAAGCTTGTAAAACTCCTTCACCACTGGCCTCCTCTCTGTCGATATGTGGGATAAACTACCGAGTGATTTCCGGCTTAAGGCGTCTGCCACAACATTCGCCTTACCCGGATGGTACTGAATCTTGCAATCATAGTCACTCAGCAGCTCCACCCATCTCCTCTGTCTCAAATTCAGATCTCTTTGACTCAGGATGTACTGCAGGCTTTTATGATCTGTGAAGATCTCACATTTTACCCCGTAGAGGTAGTGCCTCCACATCTTGAGTGCAAAGATTACTGTTGCCATCTCCAGGTCATGTGTGGGGTAATTCAACTCATGCTTCTTCAGCTGCCTAGAAGTATAAGCGATCACCCTCTCATTCTGCATTAGTACACAACCCAGTCCCACACGGGACGCATCACAAAAGACCGTAAAGTCCTCATCACTAGATGGCAGAGCTAAAACTGGTGCTGAAGTCAACCTCTTCTTAAGCTCTTCAAAACTCTCTTCGCACTGGTCGGTCCACAGAAACTTCTGATTCTTCTTGGTTAGTCTGGTCAGAGGAGCTGCTATTTTCGAGAAGTCCTGAACGAACCTCCTGTAGTAACCTGCCAAACCCAAGAAACTCCTGATTTCCGTCACTGAAGTGGGTCTAGGCCAGTTAGCCACAGTTTCTGTCTTCTTGGGGTCTACCTCTATCCCATTCTCTGACACTACATGCCCCAAGAACGAAATGCTCCTCAGCCAGAACTCACATTTAGAGAACTTGGCATACAAGCCATGTTCCCTCAAGGTCTGCAAGACCAACCGCAGATGATGGGCATGCTCCTCTGCATTCCTGGAATACACCAAGATATCATCTATGAAGACAATAATGAAGTGATCCAGGTACTGGCTAAACACTCTATTCATGAGATCCATGAATGCTGCAGGGGCGTTTGTTAACCCGAACGGCATTACAAGGAACTCAAAATGCCCATATCTGGTCCTGAAAGCTGTCTTTGGCACATCTTCTTCTCTGATCCTCAGCTGATGGTACCCCGATCTCAGATCTATTTTGGAGAAACAACCCGCTCCTGCTAGCTGGTCGAATAGATCATCGATCCTTGGCAGAGGGTACCTATTCTTGGTAGTGACTTTGTTCAACTGCCTGTAGTCGATACAAAGTCTAAGGGATCCATCCTTCTTCCTCACAAACAAGACCGGAGCACCCCAAGGTGAGGTACTCTGTCGGATGAAACCCTTTTCTACCAGCTCTTGCAACTGCTCTTTCAACTCCTTTAACTCGGCTGGGGCCATCCTGTAGGGAGGGATAGAGATCGGTCTAGTTCCAGGCACCAACTCTATCTCGAACTCTATCTCCCTAGTAGGTGGTAAACTTGGAAGCTCGTCTGGAAAAACATCCTGAAACTCTCTGACAACCGGCACCGAGACCGGCTCCCTGACCTGACTGTCTAGCTCTCTCACATGAGCTAAGTACCCCTGACATCCCTTCCTAAGCAACCTACGAGCCTGAAGAGCTGATATCAGACCTCTAGGTGTGCCCCTCATGTCTCCTCTGAAGACGACCTCTGACCCGTTCTGATCTCTGAACCTGACTACCTTGTCCCTGCAGTCCAAGGTAGCACCATGGGTAGATAGCCAATCCATCCCTAGAATGACGTCAAAGTCTGTCAAATCTAGAACCACAAGGTCGGCGGAGAGGCATCTTCCCTCAACAAAAACTGGACTGTACTGGCAGACTGACACTGCCACTAACGGGTCACACTTGGGTCCACTGACCCATAGGGGACACTCTAACCCAGAGACTATCAGACCCAACCTCTCAACGGCTCTCGGAGCAATAAATGAATGAGATGCACCCGGGTCCATTAATGCATACACATTAGAACACCCAATGACGAGATTACCTGACACCACGGTGTTGGATGTGTTAGCCTCCTGCTGTGTCATGGTGAAGATCCTGGCTGGAGCTGATGGACCTTCACCTCGGGAACTAGAAGAAGAGGCTGCCCCTCTCCCTCTACCTCTGCCACTGCCCTGAGTTGTGGCTAGAACTGCTGGCTGTGCCACACTACCAGAAGCTGTCTGCTGGGGCTAGCCCATAAAAGGCGCTCTAGGACACTCCCGAGCTATGTGTCCCTCCTGTCCACATCTGAAACATGTATTAGTCCCAGCTCGACACACTCCCCTGTGCGGTCTTCCACATCTCTGGCATTCTGTACCATCTAAGCCTGAGCTCGAGCCACCGCCAAATCCCAGACCAGATTTCAACTTGTTCCAAAACTTATTCTTCTTCGGCTTCTTGGTGGTGTTATCCCACCTCTTCTTACCTGAGCTCTGAGAAGAGAGACCTGGCCCTCCTCTGCCTGGGGTCTTAACCCCTGAAGACTGGGTCACTGACTGTTTCACTGACCCCTCAACTATAGCACTTGCTTCCATTCTTCGAGCCATATCCACCACAGTGTGGAAACTTTCTCTCTCAGCTGACTGAATCAACGAGGAGTACCTGGAATGCAGCTTCATAACATACCTCTTGGCTTTCTTCGTATCTGTATCTAGAGCTTGCCCTAAAAAAGGCAATAGCTCTAAGAATTTATCCGTGAACTCCTCTACACCCATGTGCTCTGACTGCCTCAGTTGCTCAAACTCAATCATTTTCAGTTCTCTGGAACTGTCTGGAAAAGCCCATCCAGCGAACTCATTCGCAAATTCCTCCCATGTCATACCGTCTAGTCTCGGGTCCACATAACACTTGAACCATTCCCGTGCCTTCTTGCACTTTAAAGTGAACCCTGCCATCTGAATGGCCCTGCTGTCACTTGCCCCTAGCTCATCAGTTATTGTCTTCACTACTCTCAGATACTCAAAGGGGTCATCCCCTGACTTGTATTTGGGAGCATCCAGCTTGAGGTAATCTGTCATCTTTACCTTGCTCCCATCAGCTGAGCTAGGTCTAGGAGGTTGAGTAACTGGGGCTGCTGGTTCTGTAGGTGGTGGAGGTGGAGGTGCAGCATTCCCCGAGGTGGGGTTTGCCGGGTTTGGATAGAAGGGTGAGGGTGGATAAGCTGGGTACTGTGTGTAAGGTGGATAGAAAGGTGGATAAGGCATGTAGGTAGGATAGGGGTTAAAGCTGGAGTAATCCGATGTACCTCCCATCAGATACCCTGAACCCTGTGGGAAGGGTGGATAATGGGGTGGAAAACCATACCCCGAGGCCTGAACGCCTCCCTGAGACTCCCCTGTCCCCTCTTCCTCCATGCTCACATCCAGGTTCCCATCCCTCCTCTGCTCCTCTTCCATAACCTCCCTCACATCTGAAGAACTTCTCCCTCTATCTGTCCCCCTTCTGCTAGCATCAAAAGACCTTCTAGGGTCCCTTGACACTCTTTCTCTGTTGGCTCTACAAGACATTGCCCTAGGCAATGTGGGAGGACGGGCGCTCGTGCCCTCATCCTCAGGTGGCACTCCAGTCAATCGTGCAGATCGACGGGTTCCTCTCATCCTGTTTTCTGAAAAACAGTACACATCATACAAACATTAGCATCATATGGTTCATGTGGGCACACATGAACCCTCATCACATACATCACATTCATATCATAGCATCAATGCACATGTATATAATCATGGCATTTCACATCATCATACAAGACAGGACTCCACATCCTATCCTAGTGGACATGATCTTCCTATTGTGCTTGACCTTCTATAACATCTATGAGCCCGACACTCCAGGTCCGATCCTATGAACCTAGGGCTCTGATACCATTCTGTAACGACCCGAAAATCGGACCGCTACCGGCGCTAGGATCCAGATCGGCATAAGGCCGCCGGGAACCGTAGCAAGCCTGACATATAACCTGTAAACATGTTCAATCCCATACATGATCATACATAACATAAACCTGTAGTCTCTCTCATACATCAACCAAGCATAACCTGTACATAAACATAAACGTGAACATAAACCTCCACTGGAGTCCTCATCAAATGCTCCAATGGGGTATCTCATCATACATAAGCTTGGTTGAATCATAAACATTATAAACATGTCTATAGATCATGTATCAAAAGGGATAACAATACTCATAGGGTCAAGCACATCTATAACCTCATTACATAACATACTGTAATCTCTTACATTACATCATAGTACAATTGTCATGTCCACAATCTAACTATTACATAAACATACTTCAAAACTCTGGCTAACCTCCTGGTCTACCCTGTACCTGCACATCTGGGGTTAGGGGAGAGGGGTGAGCTACAAAGCCCAGTGAGCAGAATAGTTGCATGGTTTTGCATGCACGTTAGGCCGCCGAAGGAAGAGTCGGTTGGCCACTACAAAAGCCCCTTTGCCCGAGACTTGAGTGTTAAACACTCTGTTTTTGGGTCAAAGGTAGGTTCAAGCTCTCCTTGGTGTGATTTCTCATGTTTTCCTCAAATCTTGCATGTTTTAACTTGATTTGAGTTTTGTTGTAGAGATTTGAGCAAAAGGAAGCAAAGTTGAGCACTTGGAGATTTTGAGTGAGTTTTTCCCCATCTCCAAGCTTGGATCATCAATCCTCTAGTTCTTCAAGAGGTAAGCATGGATCCGCACCTCCCTTTATGTTTAAAGTATGTTTTAAGAGTTTTTAGAGAGTTTTAGAAGTTTTGGAGAGGTTTATGGCATGTTTTGGGGTATAAGCATGAGTTTGAGCATATGTTGCTCATATGCGTTTTGTTGTTGTTTTTGGGGCTTGAACTAGTTTTTAGGCCTCTATATGCATGAGATATGTTATATGTTAGTTCAGAAGTGTTGGTATGCATGTTATGGGTGTTTGATAGGATTTTGGAGGCTGAGAGCATGAGTTGTGCTCGGATTCTGCCTTTCTGGAGAATCCAGGTTCGGCCGCCGAAGCAAGGTTCGGCCGCCGAACCCCTTGTGGAGGCAGTTTCGGCTGCCAAACCTTGCCCCCGAAAGCTAGGCTTTTGGGTGAGAAAGGGGCTTTCGGCCGCCGAAAGAAGGAGTTCGGCCGCCGAAAGTGCATGAGTTTCGTCTCTGGACGAGACTTTCGGCCGCCGAAGGTGCCGCCGAACATGCATGAGTTTCGTCTCTGGAGAGGGGTTTCGGCCGCCGAACCAGCCGCCGAAAGTGCCCAGTCCAGCCTTCTTTTGCCCATTTTGCCATGCATGCCTATGATGTTTTAGAGGGGTTTTGGGGAGATAGTAGGAGTTATGTTTAAGTAAGTTTGGTCCTCATTTGAGTCCACCTGCGTAGGTACGGACCCGAGAGACCAAGGAGGCCCACAGAGTTAGAGTTACAGAGACTGCTCAGCAGTTGACAGAGGTGAGTGGAACAGAATGTTATTTTAAAAGTTAAGAACTGTTTTAGCATGATTCATGCATCATTAATGCCATGTTTATGTAGGATGCTTTGCATTAGTATTCACCAAGTTGATGCATTGCATTATTACTTGTATATGTGGATTGGACCGAGGCGATCTCAATAGCCCATAAGTCTGTCATTATTGTATGTCCTGTGTGAGCTCCTTTGGGGCCGGGCATTTACCTTGGATGAGTCCTGTGAGAGCCCTTATAGGGTCGGGCACCATGAGTAGTTAGTGAAAGACCTGTGTGAGCTCCTTTGGGAGCCGGGCACTGACAGAGGGAGTTTTGGGATCATGTCCAATCCGAGATGTGAAATGTTTGTGCAGTGATGCATCATATGATAGCATGTTTTAAATGTGATTTTTTTTATAGATTCCGCTCACTGGGCTTTAGCAGCTCATCCCTCTCCCTAACCCCATTTTTCAGGGCCTCAGAGAAGAGAAAGAGAAAGAGATAACAAGGGTAAAAGGCATATGTAATAGTATAGAATAGTGGACATGATAATGATGTACAGTACAGAGTTTATGTAATGTATAGAAATGATGTAATAGCAAGTTATATAGTGAGTTATAGTATTGTGCTTGGCCCTAGTGCTTGTTATCCCTTTGCACATGATCCTTTTATGTTTTATATGATTGAGATAATGTGGTGATGATGATGAGCTAAGCTTGGTGCATGGTAGTCTTTCTATCTCTGTAGTCACTGTATGGTACCATAGCAGGTATCACTCTTCGAGTGCATACAGACAGAGCATGCATAGTCCAGGCTTAATGGAAGTTGTACAGAAAGAAAAGATAGTCAAGCAGAGAAAAAAAAAAAAAAAAAAAGAGAAGAGTAAGTAACAGTTTTAAGCTTAAGTATGATCATGTATGGGATTTATCAGGTACACAGAGTTGACAGTAGGCTTACTACGGGTCCCGGCGGCCTTAAGCCGATCTGGATCCTAGTGCCGGTGATGGTCCGGTAAGCGGGCTGTTACAGATTGGTATCAGAGCATAGGGCCTCTAGAGTACGGTGTGCTGAGCTAAGATGCTCAGGGATTAGAGATATCTCACATCGGAAAGAGGTTGTTTTAGAGGGCAAGCACAATAGGAAGATCATGTCCACTAGGATAGGATGTTGAGTCCTGTCTTGATGTGTAATGCCATGATTTTATGCATGTGCATTTAATGATATGCTATGATATGCTATGCTATGAGTTGAGGGTACATGGATCCTATGATGCTAAAGTTCATGTTATGTTTTCAGAAGCTAAGATGAGAGGAACCCGTCGATCAGTTAGATTGACTGGAGCTCCGCCCGAGAATGAGGGTATGGAAGGGCGTCCCCCTGCTTTGCCAAGAGCTATGTCCCAAAGGGTAGGCAGAGAAAGATCATCAAGGGACCCTAGAAGGTCTTTTGATGAAAGCAGGAGGGAGACAGAACAGAGAAGAAGATCTAGTGATACAAGGGAAGAGATGGATGTGGATCCAAGAAGGGATGGAGGGTTAGGTGTTGGCACTACAGAGGAGGATGTGGGATCATCACAGGGAGGCGGTCAGGCCTCGGGGTATGGTTATCCACCCCACTATCAGCCCTACCCACAGGGCCCAGGATATTCGATGGGAGGTACATCGGATTATCCTAGTTTTCACCCATATCCCACATATATGCCTTATCCACCGTATTACCCCCCATATCCACCATATCCTATGTATCCACCCTCACCTTTTTACCCCAGTCCAGCATACTCTACACCAGAAAGTTCTGCACCTCCCCCACCACCACCAGTGGTACAACCAGAAGCCCCAGTTATCCAAACACCTCAACCTGGCCCATCTGTGAGGAGCAAGGTAAAGATGACTGATTACCTAAAGTTAGATGCTCCTAAGTATCAATCAGGAGATGATCCGTTTGAGTACATTAAAGCAGTCAAGATGATAGCAGATGAGTTAGGGGCAGATGATACCAGAGCCATTCAGATGGCAGGGTTCACTTTAAAATGTAAGAAGGCGAAGGAATGGTTTGGCATCTATGTGGACCCTAGGTTGGATAACATGTCTTGGGAGGAGTTTGCTAATGAGTTTGCCGGATGGGCATTCCCAGATAGTTCGAAAGAGCTAAAGATGATAGAGTTTGAGCAGCTCAAGCAGACAGAGGATATGAGTATTGATGAGTTTACTGACAGGTTTCTGGAGTTGCTGCGGTATGCAGGACAGGCCTATGATACGGAACAGAAAAAGGCTAGGAGGTATGCTATGAAACTGCATTCCAGGTATTCCTCTTTGATCCATGCAGCCGAGAGGGAGAGTTTCCACACCGTGGTGGATTTAGCATGGAGGATGGAGGCTAGTGCCATTATACAGGGTACAGTGAAACAGCAGCCGGCACAGTCCTCAGGTTCTAAGACCCCAGGTAGGGGTAAGTCAGATCCCTCTTCACAGGGTGCAGCAACTTCCAGTGGTAAGAAGTGGAGTGGTTCCACGCAGAAGTCGAGGAAGAATAAGTTCTGGAATAAGATTAAAGCAGGTATGGGATTAGGCAGTGGCATGAGTTCAGGCTCAGAGGTTCCAGTGTGTGGTCGGTGCGGTAAGGCGCACAGAGGAGTTTGTCGTTTGGGGATTACAGGATGTTACAGGTGCGGCCAGGAGGGACACATGGCTCGTGAGTGCCCTCAGGCATCTTTCACGGCACCATCCCAGCAGACAGCTCCAGCTAGCATGCCACAGCCACCAGTTTCAGTTATGACGCAGGGCAGAGGCAGAGGGAGAGGGTCAGCCTCTTCATCTGCGGGTCCCCGAGGTGGAGGTCCGTCAGCTCCGGCGCGGATTTTCACGATGACACAGCAGGAGGCAAACACTTCTAATACCGTGGTGTCAAGTAATCTCCTCATTGGGTGTTCTGAGGTGTATGCTTTGTTAGACCCTGGTGCTTCGCATTCCTTTGTTGCTCCCAGAGCCATAGAGAGAGTGGGTTTGATGACGTCTGGGTTAGAGTGTCCCCTATGGGTCAGTGGCCCTAAGTGTGATCCATCGTTGGCAGAGACAGTCTGTCGACATAGTCCAGTGTTTTTAGATGGTAGATGCCTTCCAGCTGACCTTGTGGTTCTAGAGTTGACAGATTTTGACGTCATTCTAGGGATGGATTGGCTATCTGCATATGGTGCTACCTTGGACTGCAGAGACAAGGTAGTTAAGTTCAGAGATGAGGATGGATCTGAGTTTGTCTTCAGAGGAGACAGGAGGGGCACGCCTAGAGGTCTGATATCAGCCCTACAGGCTCGTAGGTTGCTCAGGAGGGGATGTCAGGGATATCTAGCACATGTGAGAGAGCTAGACAGTCAGGTTAGGGACCCCAGTTCAGTGCCCGTAGTCAGAGAGTTCCCAGATGTGTTTCCAGATGAGCTTCCAGGACTACCACCTGATAGGGAAATAGAGTTCGAGATAGAGTTAGTGCCTGGTACCAGACCGATCTCTATTCCTCCCTACAGGATGGCACCAGCAGAGCTGAAAGAGTTGAAAGAGCAGCTACAGGAGTTGGTAGATAAGGGTTTCATCCGTCCAAGTACCTCACCCTGGGGTGCTCCAGTGTTGTTTGTTAAGAAAAAGGATGGCTCCCTTAGACTTTGTATCGACTACAGGCAGTTGAACAAAGTCACTACCAAGAATAAGTATCCTCTACCCAGGATCGATGATCTATTCGACCAGCTAGCAGGAGCAGGTTGTTTTTCTAAGATAGATCTGAGATCGGGCTATCATCAGCTGAGAATCAGGGAAGAGGATGTACCTAAGACAGCTTTCAGGACCAGATATGGGAATTATGAGTTCTTAGTGATGCCGTTCGGGTTGACGAACGCCCCTGCAGCATTCATGGATCTCATGAACCGAGTTTTCAGAGAGTACCTGGATCACTTTGTTATTGTCTTCATAGATGATATCTTGGTGTATTCCAGGAATGCAGAGGAGCATGCCCATCATCTGAGGATAGTCCTGCAGACCTTGAGAGAGCATGGTTTATATGCCAAGTTCTCCAAGTGTGAGTTCTGGCTAAGGAGCATTTCATTCTTGGGGCATGTAGTGTTAGATCAAGGTATAGCAGTGGACCCCAAGAAGATAGAAGCTGTAGCCAATTGGCCTAGACCCACCACAGTGACAGAGGTCAAGAGTTTCTTGGGTTTGGCAGGCTACTATAGGAGGTTCGTTCAGGACTTCTCCAAGATAGCGGCTCCTATGACCAGATTAACCAGAAAGAACCAGAGATTCACATGGTCTGACCAGTGTGAAGAGAGCTTTGAAGAGTTAAAGAGAAGATTAACTTCAGCACCGGTGTTAGCTCTGCCTACTAGTGATGAAGACTTCACAGTGTTCTGTGATGCGTCCCGAGTGGGATTAGGTTGTGTGTTAATGCAGAATGACAGAGTAATAGCTTATGCTTCTAGACAGCTGAAGAAGCACGAGCTGAACTATCCAACACACGATCTTGAGATGGCAGCTGTTATCTTTGCACTCAAGATGTGGAGGCATTACCTCTATGGGGTGAAATGTGAGATCTTTACAGATCATAAAAGCCTACAGCACATCCTGAGTCAGAGGGAGTTAAATTTGAGGCAGAGACGGTGGGTGGAATTGCTTAGTGATTATGATTGTAAGATCCAGTATCATCCGGGAAAGGCAAATGTTGTAGCCGATGCCTTGAGCCGGAAATCATTAGGCAGTTTATCCCACATTACAGCAGAAAGGAGGCCGGTGGTGAAGGACTTCTACAGGTTAGTTGAGGAAGGGCTACAGTTAGAGTTAACTGGTACAGGTGCTTTGATTGCACAGATGAAAGTTATACCCGTGTTTCTGGAGCAGGTGGCTCAGAAACAACACGAGGATCCAGAGTTGATCAAGATTGCCAGGACTGTTCAGTCAGGCAAGAGCGAAGAGTTCAGATTCGACAACCAAGGGATTCTCCGCTACGGGCATAGACTATGTGTACCAGACGACATCAGTTTGAAAGGAGACATTATGAGAGAAGCTCATAATGCGAGATATAGCATTCACCCTGGAGCCACCAAGATGTATCAAGATCTGAAGAGAGTGTATTGGTGGCCAGCAATGAAGAGAGAAGTGGCACAGTTTGTGTCAGCCTGCGAGATATGTCAAAGGGTGAAGCTAGAGCATCAGAAGCCGGCTGGAATGCTTAACCCACTGCCGATTCCAGAATGGAAATGGGAGAACATAGCCATGGATTTTGTAGTGGGGTTACCGGCGACGTCCAACAGACTAGACTCCATATGGGTGATTGTGGATAGACTGACTAAATCTGCTCACTTCATTCCTGTCAGGAGTGGCTACTCTGTGGACAAGCTAGCGCAGGTATATGTTGAGGAAGTTGTGAGGTTACATGGGGCTCCTGTTTCTATAGTGTCTGACAGAGGACCCCAGTTTACCTCCAGGTTTTGGCGAAGTCTGCAAGAGGCTATGGGCACAAGATTAGACTTTAGCACTGCTTTCCATCCACAGACTGACGGACAGTCAGAGAGGACCATCCAGACCATAGAAGATATGCTTCGAATGTGTGTGCTAGATTTTGGCGGATCTTGGAGGCAGCATCTACCCTTAGTGGAGTTTGCCTACAACAATAGCCATCATGCTAGCATAGGGATGGCCCCATATGAAGCTCTGTATGGGAGGAAGTGCAGGTCACCAGTTTGTTGGGAAGAGGTTGGAGAAAGGTCCCTAGCAGGGCCTGAGTTAGTAGAGATCACGAACAGGGTGGTGCCCATCATCAGAGAGAGGCTCAAGACTGCTGTTAGTCGGCAGAAGAGCTATGCAGACGTTCGCAGAAAGCACATAGAGTTTGAGGAGGGGGATCTGGTCTTGTTGAAGGTGTCTCCAATGAAAGGGGTGGTTCGTTTTGGGAGGAAAGGTAAGCTGGCTCCGCGGTACATTGGACCTTTTGAGATTTTACAGCAGGTCGGAAATGTGTCGTATAAGCTTGATTTGCCTATGTCTATGGAAAGAATCCATCCAGTCTTCCATGTTTCGATGCTAAGGAAGTTTGTGTCAGATCCGAGTAAGGTTCTCAGCGAACCAGATGTGGAGATCCTAGGTGATCTCACGTATGAAGAACAACCAGTGCGGATCATTGACACCCAGATCAGAAAGCTAAGGAACAAGGAGATCCCAATGGTGAAAGTCCTCTGGAACCACCATAACATCGAAGAGTGCACCTGGGAGACACGGGAGTGTATGCTCCAACAGTACCCCCATCTCTTTTGAGGTTAGTGTTAGCTTCTTTTGTTCTTTATGTGCTTTATGTTATGTTTTTACTCTGTTTTGAGTTAGAGAGGAACATTCGGGGACGAATGTTCTTAAGGGGGGGAGAATGTAATACCCGGCTAGACCCCGGTATCAGAATTCCTACGTTCCGGCGGATTTTCCGTTGGAAGTCGGGATTCGAGGATGTCGGAGCTTGCCCTAAGGGTATAAGAAAGGTTTTTAAGATGTTTTTAAGTGTTTTTATCATGTTTGCATGTTTTGAGTTAAGAAAATTGAGTTTTGAAATGAAAAGGCCAAGGGGACAAAAGCCAGGTTCGGCCGCCGAAGGTGAAGTTCGGCCGCCGAAAGTTGCATGGTTTTGCATGCACGTTAGGCCGCCGAAGGAAGAGTCGGTTGGCCACTACAAAAGCCCCTTTGCCCGAGACTTGAGTGTTAAACACTCTGTTTTTGGGTCAAAGGTAGGTTCAAGCTCTCCTTGGTGTGATTTCTCATGTTTTCCTCAAATCTTGCATGTTTTAACTTGATTTGAGTTTTGTTGTAGAGATTTGAGCAAAAGGAAGCAAAGTTGAGCACTTGGAGATTTTGAGTGAGTTTTTCCCCATCTCCAAGCTTGGATCATCAATCCTCTAGTTCTTCAAGAGGTAAGCATGGATCCGCACCTCCCTTTATGTTTAAAGTATGTTTTAAGAGTTTTTAGAGAGTTTTAGAAGTTTTGGAGAGGTTTATGGCATGTTTTGGGGTATAAGCATGAGTTTGAGCATATGTTGCTCATATGCGTTTTGTTGTTGTTTTTGGGGCTTGAACTAGTTTTTAGGCCTCTATATGCATGAGATATGTTATATGTTAGTTCAGAAGTGTTGGTATGCATGTTATGGGTGTTTGATAGGATTTTGGAGGCTGAGAGCATGAGTTGTGCTCGGATTCTGCCTTTCTGGAGAATCCAGGTTCGGCCGCCGAAGCAAGGTTCGGCCGCCGAACCCCTTGTGGAGGCAGTTTCGGCTGCCAAACCTTGCCCCCGAAAGCTAGGCTTTTGGGTGAGAAAGGGGCTTTCGGCCGCCGAAAGAAGGAGTTCGGCCGCCGAAAGTGCATGAGTTTCGTCTCTGGACGAGACTTTCGGCCGCCGAAGGTGCCGCCGAACATGCATGAGTTTCGTCTCTGGAGAGGGGTTTCGGCCGCCGAACCAGCCGCCGAAAGTGCCCAGTCCAGCCTTCTTTTGCCCATTTTGCCATGCATGCCTATGATGTTTTAGAGGGGTTTTGGGGAGATAGTAGGAGTTATGTTTAAGTAAGTTTGGTCCTCATTTGAGTCCACCTGCGTAGGTACGGACCCGAGAGACCAAGGAGGCCCACAGAGTTAGAGTTACAGAGACTGCTCAGCAGTTGACAGAGGTGAGTGGAACAGAATGTTATTTTAAAAGTTAAGAACTGTTTTAGCATGATTCATGCATCATTAATGCCATGTTTATGTAGGATGCTTTGCATTAGTATTCACCAAGTTGATGCATTGCATTATTACTTGTATATGTGGATTGGACCGAGGCGATCTCAATAGCCCATAAGTCTGTCATTATTGTATGTCCTGTGTGAGCTCCTTTGGGGCCGGGCATTTACCTTGGATGAGTCCTGTGAGAGCCCTTATAGGGTCGGGCACCATGAGTAGTTAGTGAAAGACCTGTGTGAGCTCCTTTGGGAGCCGGGCACTGACAGAGGGAGTTTTGGGATCATGTCCAATCCGAGATGTGAAATGTTTGTGCAGTGATGCATCATATGATAGCATGTTTTAAATGTGATTTTTTTATAGATTCCGCTCACTGGGCTTTAGCAGCTCATCCCTCTCCCTAACCCCATTTTTCAGGGCCTCAGAGAAGAGAAAGAGAAAGAGATAACAAGGGTAAAAGGCATATGTAATAGTATAGAATAGTGGACATGATAATGATGTACAGTACAGAGTTTATGTAATGTATAGAAATGATGTAATAGCAAGTTATATAGTGAGTTATAGTATTGTGCTTGGCCCTAGTGCTTGTTATCCCTTTGCACATGATCCTTTTATGTTTTATATGATTGAGATAATGTGGTGATGATGATGAGCTAAGCTTGGTGCATGGTAGTCTTTCTATCTCTGTAGTCACTGTATGGTACCATAGCAGGTATCACTCTTCGAGTGCATACAGACAGAGCATGCATAGTCCAGGCTTAATGGAAGTTGTACAGAAAGAAAAGATAGTCAAGCAGAGAAAAAAAAAAAAAAAAAAAAAAGAGAAGAGTAAGTAACAGTTTTAAGCTTAAGTATGATCATGTATGGGATTTATCAGGTACACAGAGTTGACAGTAGGCTTACTACGGGTCCCGGCGGCCTTAAGCCGATCTGGATCCTAGTGCCGGTGATGGTCCGGTAAGCGGGCTGTTACAACCGGTCTTTCTCTTAACATAACATATCATACATACCAATGTGCCAGGGACGTAGAATGGGTACAACCTGGACTTTCTCTTACATCGTGCCAGGGACGTAGAATGGGTACAACCTGGACTTCTATACCATATCATGCCGTAACATCATCATACCATATGAGGACTAAAGGATCATCCAATAACCAATCCACATCAACATCATAAATGCAATGCAACATATTCGTGAATACTAATGCAAACAACCTACTATATCTCATGGCATTCATGATGCATGGATCATGCTCAAAATTCATATTTCATTTATTTTAAAACTTAAGGTTTATTCCACTCACCTCTGACTAGCTCTGACAAACTCTGTAGCAGCTGGCTCACTGCTGGGGTCCTCGGTTCCTCGGGTCCGAACCTACACAGGTGGACTCCAATGAGGGACCAAACATACATAAACATAACTCTAATATACTCCCCAAAAACCCCTTAAAACATCATAAAACAATTACATAAAAACATGCAAGAAATGGCTGGACAGGGCACTTTCGGCGGCAGGTTCGGCGGCCGAAAGTCCCTCCAGAGCCGAAAGTCAGGCACTTTCGGCGGCACCTTCGGCGGCCGAAAGTCCCAGACAGAGACGAAAGTCTCTTTTCGGGGGCAAGCTTCGGCAGCCGAATGCTGCCTCCACAAGGGGGTTCGGCGGCCGAAAGTTCCTTCGGCTGCCGAACCTGGTTTCTCCCAAATGGGCAGAAACTTGGCTCAAATGAACCTCTTGCCTCCCAAAGTCTCAAATCATGCAATAACCTGTTCTAAAACATGCATACACACCATACATCACACCTAGGGGTCTCAAACTATCAAATACCCCAACTACAACACTTCAAACATGCCACATTGTTCAAAAACATAACATTTGCTTAAAAACTCATACAACCCTATACATGCCATTCTACCCCATAAAACAACTTAAAACTTACTTAAAACATACAATGAGCTTAAGATTGGCTCTTACCTCTTGAAGATCGAGAGAGAGACGACCTAAACTCGGAGATCCAAGCAAATGAGCTCCTGAGTTCCCAAAGCTCCAAAACTTGTCTTAAATGCTCAAAACTTGCAATGAGAGGTGAAAACTCAAGAAAGATGGAGGAGATTTGGAGAAAGAACACAAGATCTGAGGAGAGGGAGGTCGAAAGCTAGCTGTGGCCGAAAATGGGAGAAAGCTCGCCCATTTCGGCTAAGTGACCCTTTTATAGGTGGCTGGCCAGGCCACGTTCGGGGGCCGAAAGTGCCTCCGCATGCATGCCATGTTCGGCGGCCGAACTTGGGTTTCGGCGGCCGAACCTGGACTTCCCTCACTCATGCTTTCGGGGGCCTAACGTGCCTCCAAAACGCATGCATGTTAGGCGGCCGAACTTGACTTTCGGCGGCCAAACCTGGGTTTTCCTCCAAAGACTTTTCATGCAAAAACTCATTTAATTTTCATACTTAAAACCATGAAATACTTTAAAACATTTTATGAAAACATGTTTCTACCCTACTAGAGGCTTCTGACATCCGAGAGTCCACCGGACGGTAGGAATTCCGATACCGGAGTCTAGCCGGGTATTACAAAATGGAATCCCGCGATTATAGGTGTGATGAGGATATGCTAGATTACATTTTCTAACAGTAACTTTCCATGGAGATTCGCCTTTAGGTGAAAGGTAGAGTTTTGACGAAGAGCTGAGACATGAAACCTCCGAGTCTTCTTTTTCCTTAGTGGGACCGAATATTATCTTATCATACCCTTATCATAGTATTTCTATTTTCGAGTGTCGGCACATGGCCTATTTTGGGCGATTATTGTGTTATGTCATGTGCATTGAAATCACCTGAATTATTTCGAGTCTTCTTTTTCATTGGTGGGATCGAATATTATCTCATCATACCCTTATCACAGTGGTTTTATTTTCGAGTGTCAGCACATGGCCTATTTTGGGCGATTATTGTATTATATCATGCATTGAAATCACTGAATTATTCCAAAAAAGAGTTATTTCATATTATTTTATTTTTTTAAATATATATTAAAATTTATATATATATATATATATATATATATATATATATATATATATATATATTTGAAAGCAATATATATATATTTATTAATATAGTTTATTTTTTAAATTAAAATAACAAAGAGAGTCTAAAATATTTTTACCATTTTAAAATGTAAACAAGAATTTGTAAATATAGATATACAAACCAAAATTAAGTAAAATCAAAATATAATTAAATATAGGCTCCGCAAACAAAAATAACTTGTATTTAAATATAATTTTTCTAAAAAATATTTTTTATAGTTTTTAATAAATTAACTTTTTTTATTACTTAATTTTAATTTAAAAAAAAACATATTAATAAATTTATATATAAAGATATTAATAAATTTTTAAAATGTAAAAATAACTTCTTCCCTCTTCTCTTGAAAAAGAAGAAGTTATTTCCTTAAATTGAGTTGATTTTTCATTTGATTATAACAATATTTTTATGTGATTTTTTTTAATATCATGATAATGTATAAAATACTTTCTCTGTAAAATCAGAACCGCTTCTAGGGCATAAATTGGAAGATCTATTAATCTCGATTAAACGGTCAAATAATTCAATTGATCGCAACCGATCTCCATTCATGTTCGACATACTCGTTAGCACCATCTGGTACTAACACTTCTCGGTCCTCGAGGAACAAGTATCTTGCCTTTATTCTAATGACCGTCCACGTGTTAAATATGCATATTACTAAATATTAATGAGCCAATTACCCGCTATTAATAAGCCGCCTAAAAATAGTGAGAAAAATACCATCGTCCTTTTTAAAAGGACAGATAATAAACGTGTCAAGTATGACCTCGGGGATGAAAATAGGATCAATTTTTTCTGAATTATCTTATTTGTTTTTTGAAAATATAGCTGTTCATCTACGACCTTAGCCTCTACGAAAGACATATCCGATTCCATTACTCTTGTTTATTATCTTCATTTACCCAAGCCAAATGTCACCATCTCCCAGTCTCCTAAATCTCACAATATTAGTCTCAAATGCCAAAAAGTATTTTTTAAAAAATATTTTTTATAAAATAACTGGAGCCGTAAAATTAGAATCTAACTAAAACCTATTGAAATTTCTTAAAACCAAATCACAATCCAAACTGAAATTTGGTTGCAAGTGATTTGATTTCTAAAAATCAAATAAATGAATGTTTGGTTTCGATTACATTTTTAACATACAACCATATATCAAAAGAAAAAACGAGCACCCAAGTTTTCACGGTTTTGTTTTGTTAATATATTAGTCAATACCATCCAAATCAACTGTTAATATTAATTAGTATTGGAAGTTTTATTTTAACAAAATAATCTTTGTACGTATATAAATTTTATACATGAGTTATTATCCATTTAAGATAAAATAATTATATTTTTAAAAACTAAATTTTTTATAGTTATAATTATAATTATTTAAATAAAAATATTAAAAATAGTGAATTAGATTGTTATAACAGTTGTCCACACATAATAAAAGGAAAATATAAAATTTATTTATGATACTCAATGATGACCGCTGGATTTCACTACTCAAACACGAGGCCAGGCCTGCGAGAGCAGTATTGGTCCGAGACCCACGAAGCCTCTCTGATGGGCTGGACTGATTTCTCCAGCTCTGACCCAGTCTTGCCAAGTGAATTGGATCACTCATGAATCCCAATCTGCTTTCCACGAGCTCGGCCTTGAAAAGTGACAGGAGAAAAGACAGCAGACCCAGTCACTTCGCAGTCTTGTCCATACGCGCGCTGGGAGGAATTAAATGGCCGTCTGGCGTGAGGCAGATGCCTGACGCTTTCGTATATATGAAACTATATGACAGAGATACGAGGTACTGTAGTTGTGAAACAGACAAAGAGAAAGGATAAAGGGAGGAAGGCACCTTCCCCACATTCAAGTTTTACAGACACGCTAAAAATTTTATTTTTTGGATATCAGAATATCATTCAATAAAATCATCAATTACTGGTTTGAATTATCTACTTTTTAATTCTATTGCACCTAAATTAACCCTCACTATAAAGTAGTTAAAATAAATAAATTAGTTAGTCTCTCTCATTGTTTTTTAGAAGTAATTCAATATATTATCGCATGGACAAAGTCTTTTCCTTGCTATGGTACTGTACTATACTTAACAAAAGCCACACCCAAGATGGCACAAATCGGCTCTACAATTAGTTAAAAGTCACTTAATTATAACAATAGCCAGAAACTCAAATAAATTTTCTATTTTGCTCTTATTTATTTTACTTTTTTCATCTTATAATTATTTTATTTTATTTTATTTTATTTTATTTTATTTTTTTATATATATTAAGAAAGGTAAAAAAATTTTTGTTAACTTTCTAATTAGATCTATATTAAAGACATTAATTTTATTAAAAATTAAGAGATATTCTGGGAAATTTCTTGAAAATAAAATAAAGTTAAATATGATTTATATATTATTATAGTATAAAAAAAGAAAGTGGATAATAATTGTAGGACAATCATAATAAAAATAATAAAAAATTATGAAAGAAAGACGATATTAAATCTTTCAGTTATAATCTAATTAGAAATTTTACTTAATTTAGAATTAATATATAAATAAAAAGATCTACTCTATTAGACCACGGCTTACCGAAAAAAACTTATCACTCTAATTAAATAAGAGTTTGCTACTATAATTATAACTCACAAATATGACATAGATAATAATATACATTGTTACATGATTTCCTTATTTTTATATGAAACATGTTGAGTTGATTTTATCTCTCCTTAATGTTTTTTTTTTTAGATATAAGAGGGGCAATTATTTAAACAGTGATAATCTGACGAGGATAAGAAATACTCTATAAATTAGTCTGTATTAATTTTGTAACAGTCCTAAATAAATTTAAAAATTGCCTTAAACCACCAAAGATTGACGTTACAACTAGATTAGCTAGTTCATCCGCAGCATAATTTGCTAATCTATGAACATGTCTAAACCTCGCTTGCCAATTGAGGCATAACAACGAATGACATTGATACAATAATTAGCATCATGCAAATTCTTATATATGTCGGCTTCCACTAGAGTAAGGTCAATTTTGGAGTTAATTTCTATCATTAATCGTTTGATTCCATATTCCATGCTACCCGAAGACCAAATAATAAAGTATGCAACTCCGCATAACAAACACATAGACAAATGTAATAACCCTTCAACTATATTCCACACCAATTGTATAAGATGTTGCACCTCCTCTCCCTAAAATTCCCTTTATGTGACATATGATAGAATATGCATAATTATATATATCATTGGATTTTATATATAAGCTTACTACAAAATCTAGAAGCCTTACATCAACCTAAATTCTATTTTTACTTTGAACTTCCGAATTTTGAGTCATCACATAAAAACATTGAAAATTCCTTCATTCTTTTCCCATTGCTACTCAAAATTCCTGATCACAACATCCTTTTCAGCTATTAGATTCCCCAGAAATAGTGAACTAACTATTGTTATTTTGACCTCTTTTTTATTAAAATAAATTTAATGATGTGATTTTCTTTTTGAAATTTCATCAACAAAGCATTATATATATTCTCTTTTCTCTATCCTTTTTAAGTGGGAACCATAATTTTTTTTAAAAAGTCTAAAAGTGTTGAAAGTATTAAGATAAAAAAAAACATTGTCATGTAGGATCAGCATTCAGTTTGGTTCAGTTCAAAATCAAACTAAATAGAATAAACTGAAATTTTAATATTTGTAAAAATCAAATAGAATCGATTTTGAGCAAAAATCAAATAGAATCGAACCGATCTGATTTAGTTCAATTTAGTTCGGTTTAATCGATTTGACTTTTTAATAAGTTTTTTTTATTTTTTTACATTTTATTTTTAATATTCTAAAATTTAATTGAAATATTATAATTATAATTATAATATAATCTCTCGGTATTATAAAAAATAATATATTATTATCACTAATCGATTTGATTTAATTTTTCAATATTTCCTTACTAAAATCGAATCAAAATAATAAAAAATTTTAAAATTAAAAACAAATCAAATCAAAATAAATGGAAAATAAAATTAAATTTCTAAATTAATTTAATTGAATCGATTTTTTTATTTGAACTCCGTCCTAATCACCCTATTATATGCCAAGAGTTTGTTTCATATTAATTATATAAAAATAGCCCAAGAATCCACTATTTTTATGGCTTCTATAATAAATAAATAAAAATAGATAGAGTGCATCGTTTTGATTCGCAATAGTTATTTGAAAAGTTATTTAATATCTTATCTTTATATTCATTTTATCGGCTACACAAATTTTATAAAAATATTATAGATATATTTTTAAATTTATAAAATTGCAGGATTTAAAATTTATAAAAAATATGATTCGTATAGTTAAATAGTTATATTTTTATAAAATTCAGCTTATTAATTCAATTAATTAGTAAGAATATCACCAAATTTTTCATGAAATACTCAATGTATTTTTAATTAAACTCTCATATGGATATATAGAGTATAATTTTTTTATTTTCAATTCTCCATCTTCTAAGAAATTTTCATCTTTTATGAAACAAAAAAAAAAAAAAAAAACATGTTGCCCTGCCAATAATAAATATGAGATGAAAATTGTTTACAATGATTTATTTATTTTATAATAATGTAATAAGATTTATAATTATAAAAAATGTTTTAAATTAATTTTAGTTTTACTTATGAAAATATTATAACATAATTTTTGTTATAGAAGAGTAAATATTGTACACTTAAAAATAATTAAAAAAACGCAATGTTTATTATAAAATAAAACTGTGGAAACAATAATTGGCATATATAATATAACGAAAATTTTTAATAATATTTTCTTAGTATTATTATACATGATAGTGTAGGTATATATTATTTAGCGACATTTATAATTTAGTCTCTAAATATTGTCTTTATTAATAAGTCAGTATCTGCATTTTTAAAAACTTATTTAAAACGTTTTTATCTTTTCTATCTATCAACGAAATAGTCTTTCCGTCTATTTCTGCCGATAAAAATATAACAAAAGATCAAATTAATTACCCTCCCTCTCCTCCTCCTCCTCGTTCTCGCTCTCCTTCTTTTTCGATTTTTCATCTTCTTTTTCGATTCTTCATCTTCTTTTTCTTTTTCTTTTTCGATTCTTCTTTTTCTATTATTTTTTAAGAAGGAGGAGAAGGAGACAATTCTTCTTCTTCATTTTCATTATCATCATCATCTTCTTCTTCTTCTTCATTATCATCTTCTTCTTCTCCTTCTTCTTTCTCTTCTTCTTTTTTCTTCTTTTTCTTCTTCTTCATCATCATCTTCTTCTTCCTTTTCTTTTTCTTCTTCTTCTTTTTTGAGGAATAAGAGATTATTTCGTTGACGGGAAGAAACGATAAGAACGTTTTAATAAATCTGAGAAAAGATAAGAACATTTTAATAAATCTAAAAAAAAGATAAAACGTTTTAATAGATTTTTAAAAATGTAGGGATTGACTTGTTAATAATGGCAATATCCAATGATTAAATAAGAAGTTTTGTTTGATAGCAAAATTAGATTTTAAAAATTTTATCTTTCATACATCATTTATTTTTAATGAAAAAAAAGACGGAAAGACTATTTCGTAGATAAAGACAAAATATAAGGATATTTTAATAGATTTCTGAAAATATAGAAGTTACCTCATTAATAATAGCAATATCCAGAGATTAAATAGTAAATTTCTCTATTATTTATTATATTAATATTATATATAATATAATATTAAAAAATTACACTACCCTCAAATCAGATTCTTCAGAATTAATGGACTAACTGTTGTTATTTTGACTATCTTTTATATTTAAGAAAAATACATGATTTTTCTTGTCAATTTAATTTCATCTAAAGAGCATTATATTCCCATTTATTTTCCTTTTTAAGTGGGAAATATAAACTTTTTTGGCAGGAAGTCTACAACTATTCAAATTTTAAAATATTAAAGTAAGGAAAATATATAAAATTAAAAAAAAAAAAGAAAGAAAGAGAAAGAGAAAAAGGAAGAAACAAAAGGAAGGTGGAAGATTTGGTCATAGTTTGAAAAATGTATAGCATATGCTTAAAAGGCTGGATCATATTAATAGTATCAAAATATGCCCTAAGAATCCAAAAATCTTTTACAGATTTAATTAATATGAAAATACAAATTGATGGTTCATAAATAATTCCCTCATTAAATACTTAGCATCTTATTCTCATTTTTCGTACATCATGTTAAATCAACGGCTGCCGTTCTCCAGAAAAGAGCTACTCTTATTGGCCACATATTGGAGCTTTTTTTTTTTTTTTTTTTTTTTTTTTTTTTATCTTCTTTAATAAAAATATATGAAAATTAAGTTGTTATATCTAAGATCACGCACAAATCAGACAATTTTAGTATAAAGAATATAATCAACATATAATTTATTTTTTTTTTTAAATGGAATGAACATATAATTTTTACATCTACAAAGCAAGATAATTATAAAAAGAAAAAAAAAATTCACACCGTATTTATATATTCTGTCAATATAAAATAATAAATATATTTTTATAAATCTATTATAATTTAATATAAAAAAATTTTCAATTTAATATATGAATATTATCATTATTAATAAGTGAAATTTCTCTATTTTCAGAAATCTATTAAAACATTCTTATTTTTTTTTCATCAACGAAATAGTCATTTCATCTATTTCTATCATTAAAAATATAATAAAAAATTAAATTATCCCATCCCCTCCTCCTCTTTCTTCTTTGGTTCTTCTTCTTCGATTCTTTATAGACTATTTCATTGATAGAGAGAAAAAATAGAGACATTTTAATAAATTTGAGAAAATATAAAAATATTTTAATATATTTTTAAAAATATAGAGACTAATTTATTAATAATAACAATACTAAAAAATTAAATAATGGCTTTATTTGAGGATAAAATTGAATTTTAAAAATTTTATCTCTCATTTTTTATTTATTTTTAACGAAAAAGAAAAGAAAATGACTATGTCATTGATGAAGAGAAAAAATAAGAATGTTTTAAAATATTTTTGAAAATAAAAAAATTAACTTATTAATAATAGTAATATTTAAAAACTAAATAATAAATGTTGTTTTAATATATATTGATAAATTGATTAAATGTATATATCCATGTGTAAAAAAAAATTTATCAATAAAAAATTATACCATAATAAAAAAAAATTAAAAAAAAAGAACTAAGAACTCCCAAATGCTATCGTACTATGTTTTAGAAATATATATTTAAATTCAAGACACGACACAAAATAACAAAAGTTATTTAAGTTCATGAGCTGAATATTTTAATATGATAAATAATTTAATTATTTATAATCTCATGAATAATCGTATAACTCATTTATATATTGATTATTAGTATTATTTATGCATATAATTTTAACTAAATAATTATAAAAATAAAATAGTTAAACTATATAACTACCTAAGATATTTTCATAGTTATTACAGTTAATGGAGTAATTATAATTATTGATTCATTTATTGTTTAATTAAGTTTAACGGTTGAGTTAAGATTTTTTTTTCTTTAAACTTTATGACTCTTACGAATATTAATACAACTCGATACAATTCGATTAATTTTTCCGACTCTATTTCCATCTTAAATAGAAAATCTATAATTCAAAATATCTAACTTATCAAAAGAAATTAAATTTCTATTGAACTTAGCTATATATCTATCTTATCGAAATTTTAACACAATTATCATGCAATTTAATCTTTATTCCATCGATACTTTAATATTTTATTTTACTTCATCACTTGGCTCTCTCGATGTTCTTTTTTTTTTACTTTAATTATATCAAACCATAATTATATTATACACCACAAATGACATTTTCAATTATATGAATCTGTGGGACCACAATGACAAAATCATTTTTCCACAATAAGTAACGCTAAATAATCTTTTTATCATACTTTTATTTATATTTATAGTTTGGAAGTTGTAGTACTAATCTAATTAAAAATTTCATTTAGTTTAAAATAACATAAATAAAAAATTTACTTTATCTAAACCTCCATCTATTAAGAGATAGGTATCTACTCTAATAAGAAAAGAATATTCTATTAAAATTATGATTGTAAATATAATAATCTTTATTTTGACTCAAAGTCCATCAATCATAACATGTATTAAATTATTAGATGTCTTCAATCATCAAAAACTTCATTATTGAATTTCAATCCTTCAAATCTTTGCTTCTTTAAAACTTCAAATTTTGTGCTCCACATATTTGATATCATGAACCTTAACTTTGATATCAATTTATTTTGAAAATCACCCATAAATAATAAAAACGAAATATAAAATTTTAACGCGATTAACTCTTTCAATAAAATACTATATTAGTTAGTCTCTCATTTTTATTTAGAAATAACCCAATATATTTACTATAATTATATTATACACCACAAATGATGTTTTCAACTATATAAGCAAAACCCTTTTCCTTAATTAATTGGACAAAAGCTCTTCTCTTCAATTAGACAGAAGCCGTCTATTACGAGAAATAACTAAACAATCTCTCTACCATATTTTTATTTATAGTATTATAACCTTCAATCTCAATCTAATTAGAAATCTCGTTGAGTTTAGAAATAACACAAAAATAAAATATATACTTTATTTGGGCCTCTACTTAGTGAATAATACTTATTCCACTCTAATTAGGAAAGAATATCTTATTAAGATTATAGGTCACATGTATAGTAGTTTGATTGGATCTTCAAACTATCTTATACAGGATGGGATATATATTATATATATATATATATATATATATATATATATATATATATATATATATATATAATAAAAAATTAATTATATTACAGTAATATATATTTTGAAAAATTTTAATAACATCCAATTAGTTCAAAATTCTATAACATCTTAGAATTTAAAAGGAAAATAATAAAGTAAATGTAAGATTTATTTAATTATATTGTAATTTTGAATATACTAAATTTTTTAAAATATTATTACAAACATTATGGCTATTAAAGTTTTTACTTGTATCCTTAAAAAAAAAAAACTTTTTTACTTGTAAGAAATTTTAAAAATTAAAATAATCTTTTTAGTCGCTCAAAAAAATAAATACTTGGTCTATACTTTTATATTTAAATTAATTCCTTAATTTTTTTAAAAAAATACTAATTTATTAAATAGTATAAACTCATCAACCCAACTCTATTATATATTTGTATCTTAAATCTAAATTCATCAAGTATTTATTGGGTTGAAAAAGTTGCATACTAAAATGTTGAATTTACTTGGAAATAATAATTAAAAAAACTAAGAGTCAATGTTTATCATCATAAATAATAATAATAATAATAATTTAAAAAATAATAAAAAAGAAAAAAGAAAAAGAAGAAGAAGCTAAGCCGACGCCATTGAATTTGATGTGGAGGCTGTGAAAGTAGTACGGCAAAATTGATTGGGAAAGAGAGCAAAGGCAAGTAGTCAATCTGATGGTAGTGAAGTGGGACACAGAAATGCATGAATGGGGAACCATGGGAATATGATTGTGGATTTTCTATTTTCATTTCATCGCCATTGAGATGATACGTAAGACTATGACATAATTATTTGTTTATGCTTCTCCACCATATGCATGGATAGTGATGCGTGAGACTGGAATTTAACTTTCTTTAATATTTAAGTTAAAAAAGTGAATTTAAGCCTTTAAAACTAAGTTAAAAATCGTTTTTAGTCTCAAAATTTTAAAATTTATTATATTAATTATTTAAATTTTAAAAATAATCATATAAAGCACTTTCCTAATAAATAATTTCTTGAAATTTTAAAAATATATTATTGTATTTTTTTATATTTTATCTTTTTTCTAAACCTTCATTTTTCAAAAAAGACTAATATTATATAACATACCTCTCTAATTAATATAAAAATAAAGTTCCAGTCTTTGGAGTATGCAGTAGAACAAGCAACATAAATTGCCAAAAAAAAAATAGTCATAAAGAAATAATGTAGAATATTAAAAAAATTAATTGAAAACAAAGGTTTATTTGATTTATTTTTAAAATTTGAATGATGTATTTGGTAGTTTTTAAAATTTGAAGAGTTTATTTAGACGTGAACAAACTTTATGACTCATTTAATCATCGGAGTAAGAAGTTTATTTTAAATAAATATTTTGTCAATATTAAACTTAATTTATTTATTTATATTATGAGAAAATTTTATTGTAACGACCCGGAAACCGGACCGCTACCGGCGCTAGGATTCAGATTGGCTTAAGGCCGCCGGGACCCGTAACAAGCCTGCCATACCCTCTGTGTACCTGTAAATGGAAGAAATTTATCCATTTCACCGACCTAGAGCCTTTTATAGGTGGCTGGCCAAACCATCTTCGGCGGCCAAACGTGAAACCTAATGCCATGCATGTTCGGCGGCTGAAAACTCACCTTCGGCGGTCGAACTTTGCATGTCTTCCTTGGCTTTTTTCTTTCAAAACAAACTCATTTCCTTTATACTTAAAACATTAAAACATATTAAAACACTTTAGAAAAACATATCTATACCCTTCTAAAGGGTTCCAGCATCCGAAATTCCACCGGACTACAGGATTTTCGATGTCAGACTCTAGCCGGGTATTACATTTATATAGACCATATATATGTTTTAAATTTAAAATTAGATCAAAATGGATTTATTACTGGCTGTTTTTATAGATACGGTGGATGAGACAAAATTAACTTCTATATAAAGTCAACCTTGTAAGGTTTCTCTTTAAAAATATAAAATGTTAGGATTTAGATATGTATCTTATTATCAAGAAGCTTTCAATTTAAATTGAAAAGTCGAATTAAATAAAATAAAATTAATTATTTTATTCGGTTAATTGATTTAGTTCTGTCATTAAATTTTAGAATATTTTTATTTTAGATTTGGTTTGGTTTATTAATCAAAATTAATGGAAAACACAAAACTAAAGCCCCTTAAACACACAGATATGTATATATGTGTTTAATTAGAAAAAATCTAGCTCAATAGCTCTTACCTTTTCTGCCGCTTCCCCCTACTTTTCTTTCTTATCCCATAACTCTATCTCTTATCTTGACTTCTCCCTATATTTTCTCCCTCCACTGTAGGAAAATCAATCTTTGGCAGTATTTTTTTTTTAGGGCCATTTAAGATCACCCTTACTCTGAGTTAGGGCGGTTCTCCTAGTTGCCTCACAAGGGCCTTCTTTGACAACATCTCTGCGTTGTAGAGCCATTTTTCTGAGTTAGGGCGATTCTCCTAGTTGCATCACAAAGGCCTTCTTTGACAACATCTCTACGTTGTAGAGCCATTTTTCTGAGTTAGGGCGGTTCTCCTAGTTGCTTCACAAGGGCCTTTTTGACAACATCTCTACGTTGTAGAGCCATTTTTCACGACCACCGTAATGGCTTATATAGTGTGGATTGTAGGGGTAGTTTAAACTATTCCAACATGATTATTCTCTTGCTTTACCATCGCACATAAGGCAGTTTGTAGAGGTGGTTTAAACCACTCCTAAAGTTTTTAGTGCTAAATTCTGACGATATTTCTTTTTTATCATTTGACACCAAAATTAATTCATAATTGCTTTATTTGTATTCCATATAATCTTGGGGGTGGTTTTAATTGCCTTTATAAACTATGACGCTAATTTTTTTCTTCTATTTTCATTATAAATGTTGTAAACCAACCATAGTATAAATGCTTTAAATAAATTTAAAATATTTAGGATTCGGTGCAAAAATATAATAAAAATATTTACTATTAATTTATAAAAAAATTTCATAATCCAATATTAATATCAATTAACTAATCTGAAATCTTAGTAAGATGTTATAATGAGAATTACAATCTCATAAAATTATACATTAAAATATCTTAATAATTTAAAAGACAAGTTTGAAATATCTATCTGATCATTATCTTGATTGGGCTCATGGTTTAAATAATGAGAATGATTATTTGGAGAATGATGATCATCTTGAGTGTTTTGTATGTATATAAGAAAATTCAAAGCGTCATTGTGCAAATTTAAAATATAATTAAAAATGTTATTACTAACAATCTCAAAATCATATGACAAGTATTATATATATGCATGTCATTATTAAACTTTAATTTTTCTTTATAAATATATTTTATTACTTTATAGTAAAAGTTAATTTTATACTTTAAATATATAAAAGAATATATTAATGAATTACCCAAAAGAGATTGCAAAATTGTGTTAGTAGTTGTCCAAGATATTTTTGAGAAAAAAAAAACAATATTTTTAGTACTTCTTTTAATTGAGCATTATCATTATTCATTATTTTCAATTTCACTTTCAACTCATTTATCTCTTATGAGTGATTTTCATCTATGTTGGCCTCCTACTTTGATCCCACCTTATGAGATGTCACATCAAAATAGTTTTAATAAGTTGACCCAAGACCCATATCACGAACTCGATCATTGTGCTTTAGACTCATGATTTCTTGAAAAATTTATTCTATGTAGTGGTGACAAATTCATCTCAGAACTTTGACTTTGCTCAGTCATGAGACTACTTGCTTTTTTTCTATAAATATAAAATATTTTCTTGATAAATATTAAATATTAATTAATGATTAAACATAAAAAATTCATTGGAATAAAGAACGTAAGGGATAAAAATGAATACCATCACCTTCTTAATATTATCATCCACGTACTTCTTGTATTTTCTCTTACGAGTGGCTTCAAAAAATTCAAGTCTATCTGGTACTCTCCGTTGCCTTCTTCTATATTTGTATTCATATTTATTATAAAATAAAAAAAATAAAGATTCTAGTAAATATATATAATAATATCAATTCTACCATTTCTTTCCTCAATCTTACATAACTTTTCCTGCCTGATGTGTGTGCATTCTTCTATTTTTAAGCATTTGTAGTATTGATAGAACTCAAGTTCTATAAAAATATCCAAACAGTAAACAAAAATTAATAAAAAAACATCTAAACCATAATCATATATAATTATTGTTATCTAATAAATAATACCTGACTTTTATTGGTGAACCATTCCTCCACCAAAGCAATCCACTGAGGAGCCAACACATACTTTCGCACATTACGTACTATTTGTTCCTTAATCTTTGATGCGTCATAATACTTTGCCTTCAAATCACTTTTATAATCTCTCAATTTCTTATTTATGGATTTTAAAATCTATTTTTTTATATTAGGTTGATAAGTAATTTTTTTCTTTAAAATATACAAATAATTACTTAATATTTAAAATATTTAAAACTACTACATAATCTATGATACATTAGTTGATAAAAAAATGAGAAATGTGATACCTCTAGAACTCTCAACATGTGAGTTTTATATGGACTAAAATTTTTTTTATCTCATTTATTGATACATCCTCTACCTTTCTCACTAGTGTGTATTAAACGAGAAAAGTTTATTACAGTGAATCAAATATTCATCTTGCTTAATACCAACATTATAATACACATCAAACCAATCACATTTGAACATCACGCACCATAATAATTTAATTCAATGATATCTTTTATTATTTTATATAGTTAACTCCTTGCCATTCTAAAATGTTCACCACATTGCTATTTTCTCAAGCTAGGGTATGGAAACAAATTTCATTAATAATAAATTCAGAACATCTCTTAGCCACTTTATTAGAACCTTTACCAAGGCTCACAATATCATTAGATAAACTTATCCTGTCTATTATTAACTATGATAATATAAAATAATGAATAATGTAAATAATACACATGAAAATTTAAAAATGGTAAAAATTTATGAAGTTTACCCTATCACGAAACCAATCACGAATTTTTTCTTTAATTAATTTATATACATCATTATTGTTAAATCGAGCATGATGAAGATGTTTCCTTCCCTCTACTTCAACAAATTCTCTATAGTGCATGATATAATTGACATGTTAATAATAAAATTATTTATAAAAAAAATGAGGATAATTTATTATACTCAGTGGCGAAAACTCTCAATCTCATCATAATAGCACAACACATATCAATGTGCTTGCATTAATGATTTTTTTATCTAAGACAATATCTTCAATTTTGCTAGTAGGATGACCACTTTTACCAAATAAATACCTAATGCTTGCACATGAAGGTGATTCGGAATTTCGAAAAGGTCAATTAATTTGTGTCTCAACACATTCAAGATATCTTAAGCAAAATATGAGATTTTCATCAACAATATACCCTTATGCTACTAAGGACTTATTATAAACTAATGACCTATGAGAGATATAAAAAGAGACAGTGAATTGAACATATAAAAAATGGGTATTTGATAGTAATAATGTATTGATATAAATAACTCAGTTCATATTTTCTACTAGATACATCTATCTGTAATGTATTGGACCGCCTAATATCACTTCCTCCACTAAATGTACTACCAAATGTACCATAATAGTAAAGCAAGATGGAAGAAAAGTCATCTCTATACGACAAAGTGTCAATACTCCATGATCTTAAAGTTTTGCAAGGTCATTGATATATAGCACCTTTGAGCATACTACTTTAGAAAAAGCATCAAGCTCAATTAGAATGGAGGTCACTTCTTGTGATTGACCACATACTCGTAAGGCTAATAGAAGGATATACTCAATTAGAATATGTGAGTCATGACATTTTAATCCACTAATTTTACATTGTTTAATATTAACACCCCTTAAGATATTAGATACATAACCATCAGGCATTTTTACATTCTTCACAACTTCACAAAGAATCTCTCTCTTTCTTTGTCATTGTAAATAATACTGGAGGTAATTTGCTCTTACCACCTTCATTTGTTTGTGGATGTAACTCACTCCTACAACCTATGTCTACCAAGTTAAGACGAGTCTTAAGGTTCTCCTTCAACTTACCCTTGATATTCAATAAAGTTCCAATTATATTATCATATATATATTTTTTTATATGCATCATGTCAAGATTGTGACACAATAAATTAAGAAAATGATTTTCTTCTTCCACCAATGCTTCACGCTATTAGTATCTTCAACCATATTCTCCACTATTTCTTTAGCTAATTCATCATCATCATCTCCTTTATTTCTTTTCTTTCCAATCTTTTTATTTTTCCTTTTTTTGTTGCCCAACTTGAGATACTTTTCCTAATGTGAATTGAATAGTATCTCATTGCTTTGGCACATTGTAACTTGAAACTCTTATAGGTTTTGCTCAAAATTTCTCAGTACCTTTAAAAAAATAATTTTGAAAATGAATTTCATGCCTCTGTAACCATCTCCAATCACCCATATAGCATTGTTTTCCACCCTTATTTAACCATTTTGAACATGTGAATTCAGCACAACAAGGACATGAAAAAGCCCCCTTGGTGCTCCAACTAGATAAATTTGCATAGATTGAGAAATCATTAATTGTCCATATTAAACAAATCTTCCCACAATTGATTTAAGTCCTTAATTAAAGGTTATACACATCAATATCATTTTCAGGACTTCTCTCACTCAGAATTATCATTTGATAAAATGAATGAGGATTGCTTCATACATGTCCAAGGAGAAAAATTATATGGCACTAATACAATGGGCCATGTGCTATAAGTAGTGCTCATAGTTCTAAATGGATTAAAACCATCAATAGCAAGAACAAGACTCACATTTTATGGATTAAAGGCAAAATTTGTAAATTTGGAATCAAATTCTTACTTTTCCATTAGTAGGATATTTCAGTAATTCATCTTTTATATGATTCTTTTCATGTTATCTCATGTCATTAGAAGTTTTAACAAAAGCAAATAACCTCTAAAGTCTAGGTATAAGGGGAAAGTAACATAAAATCTTCATTGGTTTCTTCTTTCTAATAGAAGACATCTCTATTCTCTCACTATTTAAAATCAATTTCTTGTTCTTATTTATATCCCATCTATAAGATCCATAAACATGGCATGCTTCTTGTAATACCCGGCTAGACTCCGGTATCGGAATTCCTACCGTCCGGTGGAATCTCGGATGTCGGAAGCCTCTAGTAGGGTAGAACCATGTTTTCATAAAATGTTTTAAGGTTTTAATGATTTTAAGTAAAGAGGAAATGAGTTTTTGCATAAAAACAACCTTGAAGGAAAACTCAGGTTTGGCCGCCGAACCTCAAGTTCGGCCGCTGAACGTGCATGCCTTCGGGAGCGCCTTTAGGCCCCCGAAAGCATAAGTGAGGAAAGTCCAGGTTCGGCCGCCGAACCTCAAGTTCGGCCGCCGAACATGGCATGCATGCGGAGGCACGTTCGGCCCCCGAACGTGGCCTGGCCAGCCACTATAAAAGGGTCCCTTAGCCGAAAACGGGCGAGCTTTTTCCCCATTTCCGGCCAAGGTGAGTTCTCTGCCACCCATCACCGATCTTGAGTCTTTTCCTTCAGATCTTTCGAGTTTTTCATTAGTTTTCATCTTGTTTTGAAGATTTTCGAGTTTTGAGCAAGTTTTGGAGCTTTGAGGTTCAAGAACTCAAATCTCTTCCAACTCCAAGTTAGATCGCCTCTACCCTCGATCTTCAAGAGGTAAGAGTCGATCTCTAGCTTACCTTATATTTTAAGCAATTTTTATGCAAGTTCATGGGGTAGAAAATGCATGTGTAGCTTATGTTGAGCTTATGGGTTTTTTTGATGTGATTTTGAACAATGTGGCTTGCAAATGTATGTTTGATGTGTTTTAAATGGGGTTTTAGTTAGTTGATGCCCTTAGGAACTTGTATGCTTGTGTATGAGTGTTGTAGAATAGGTTTATGCATGTTTGGTTGAGAGTGGAGGCATAAATGCATAAGGGAGCTGAGTTTCTGCCATTCTGGGAGAAACCAAGTTCGGCAGCCGAAGGAACTTTCGGCAGCCGAACGTGCTTGTGGAGGCAGCCTTCGGCTGCCAAAGCTTGCCCCCGAAAGGAGACTTTCGTCTCTGTCTGGGAGTTTCGGCCGCCGAAAGTGCCGCCGAACATGCATGAGTTTCGCCTCTGTTTGGGAGTTTCGGCCGCCGAAGGTGCCGCCGAACCTGCCTGACTTTCGGCTCTGGAGGGACTTTCGGCCGCCGAACCTGCCGCCGAAAGTGCCCTGTCCAGCCCTTTCTTGCATGTTTTTCTATGATTATTCCATGATGTTTTAGGGGGTTTTTGGGGAATAGTTTAGAGTTATGTTCATGTATGTTTGGTCCCTCATTTGAGTCCACCTGTGTAGGTTCGGACCCGAGGAACCGAGGACCCCAGCAGTGAGTCTGTTGCCCCAGTGTCTGGTCAGAGCTATCCAGAGGTGAGTGGAATAACCCTTTATGTTTTTAAGCAAATCAATTGCAAGGATTGAGCATGATCATGCATCATGAATGCCATGTGATGAATTAGGTTGCTTGCATTAGAATTCACGAATATGTTGCATTGCATATTTTAAATGTTGATGTGGATGAATGTTGGATGATTCATAGCCCTCGATCTATGATATGACGATGTGATATGTACGGTACGGAATGTAAGACCAGTGGGACCCATTCTACGTTCGCTGGCACTATGTAAGGGAAAGACCAGGACCCATTCTACGTTCTGGCATAGTTGGACACTGTTATGTTATGATATGTAAGGGAAAGACCAGGACCCATTCTACGTTCTGGCATAGTTGGACCATGTAGAGGGCTATTGGTGACAGGTTCATCCTTGATGTGATTAGCTGTGATGTGATGCATTCCATGTTATCATATGTTTTTAAATGTTTTATTATTCTGCTCACTGGGCTCTAGTAGCTCACCCCTCTCCCAAATTTCCCCAGGATTGCAGGTAAAGGGTAGACCAGGAGGTTTACAAGAGTAATGAAGTCTGGTGTATGTAATAGATAGTGTGGACATGATAAATGTATTAATGTTATGTAAAAGTACAGTTTCAGTCATGTAATGATATTGAGGATTAGAGATTGTGCTTGACTTTATGTATGAGGTATCCCTTTTAATACATGATCAAAGATGTTTATAATGTTCATGTAAGCCAACTCATCTTATGATGTATCGCCCATTGGGGCATTGATGGGATCCCACAGAGGGGTCATGATTATGATTATGGCTATGTACAGTGCATGCTCAAGTTGAGTTGGGTGTATGAAAGAAAAGTTTTAAATTTTTATGTATGTTGTTGATCATGTATGGGATTAAACAGGTTTTCAGGATGTATGTCAGGCTTGCTACGGGTCTTGGCGGCCTTAAGCCGACCCGGATCCTAGCGCCGGTAGCGGTCCGATTTTCGGGTCGTTACACTTCTTGCTTCTCCCTTCCCCCCTCCAAAAAAATATACAATCATTAATGCAAGAGTGGATCTTCTCATAATGGAGACCTAATGCTTTGATGAGCTTTTTAGCTTCATACTGAGATTTACATAGTAATGGACCTTCAGAAAAAGCATCGATTAACGACTCTAAAAGCATTGTAAAAGATTTTTTCATCCATCTATTTAAGCATTTTAAATGGTACAATTGTAAAATAAAAGATGACCTAGAAAATGTCTATTGAACGATGGAATCTGTGAATCATTCAGTTGTTGTGTATTATTCTTCGGAAAAGAGATTATATATAGATACATTAGAACACAAAATCAGGAGAGAAAAAGAAAGCAATCCTATTCTAAGGAAACAAGATAAGCCTGTACAGAAATTAATATATATCAAATCTGCAAATCCCTATGACTATGTAATCTACTCCTAATTAGGCAGTTCATTCCAATACTCCCCCTCAAGTTGGAGCATGAATATCTATCATGCCCAACTTGTCAACTATATCATGGAATATCTTCCCAGACACTGCTTTTGTGAGTATATCAGCTAACTGGTCTTCTGACTTGACAAACGGGAACTGTATAATCTTCTAGTCTAGCTTTTTCTTGATGAAATGCCGATCAACTTGAACATGTTTAGTGCGATCATGTTGTACGGGATTCTGTGCAATCTCAATTGTAGCCTTGTTATCGCAGTAAATTTTCATTGAGCTTGCATTGTCTATTCCCAATTCTAGTCATATGATCAAATGCACCTGTATCAATAATCCAAGTACTATTCTTAGAAGTTGCAGAGAGTACATTTGCCTTACCAACAATACCTAGGTGGGTAACGTTAGCTGTAGGTTGCGATTTGTCCTCCATATTTTGTTGGACCTCTGTTGTGGCTGAACAATAATGGTGTTGGAGAATACAAAATACGATGTTGCAGATGGTAAGCTATGGTGGTGGTTTCAAGATATGAAATTCGGGAAGTAATTCTTCCAGGATTAGAATTGCTTTGATACCATGTTGAACGATGGAATATGTGAATGATTCAGTTATTGTGTATTCTTTTTCGGAAAGGAGGTTATATATAGATACATTTACAATACAAAATCAGGAGAGAAAAAGGAAGCAATCCTTTTCTAAGGAAACAAGATAAGTCTTTACAGGAAATAATATATATCAGATCTGCAAATCCCTATGATTACGTAATCTACTCCTAATTAGGCAGTTCATTTCAACAATGTCTTGCACCTTGAATACAACTCTATATTCACATCTTTTAATAATTTCACACATTCACTTGTCTCTTCATTAAAAAGTATCTTTTGGTTGTTCTAAATTGACCACATCAAGTTTTGGCTCATGCTTAACTCTCTCTTCCTCACAACCTAATTTTTCGACATCTTCTCTGACTCTAGAATTTTCTTCCATAGAAGAACCTAATGCATCACAGAGTAACCCAACAATGTCATCTTACCTTCTCGGATTTAAGAGTGTAGTGTTGAATTCTCGTATGTTTTTTGTAGTTTGAACAACAATAGTGTATTGTGAGGAAGATGATTGATCAATATTAGTGATTGGATCCTCTCCATGACATATGCATTTGGTATATCCCCTAAGAAACCTATCACAAATAAGGTGTACTTTAGTAGCAATCATAACTTTGCCAAGAACGATTAATACAGTGAATGCATGGACACAATATCTTTCCATACTGAGATGCATTATGGAATGCAAATTGAAGATATTCAATAACATATTTTTTTGTACTCATAAGTATTTCTAGACTTGTTTATTCAGCTTCTATCCATTTTAGAACTATATTGCTCCTAGCTGTGAAAATTTAGAAGACAAATAAATATAAAAAATAACAAAATAACTTTTCTAATATTTTTTAGATATGAAAATTAGGTAAAGTTTCAAATAGCAAGTATAAATATGGCTAAAAATATATTAATTAATAACATATCCAAAAAAGAACAAACAATTTATTAGCTACTATGCATAAAAAGAGTATATATGTATATGAAAGTAATTAACAATTAGTATCAATTCTATTCTAAGATGAGGATCAATTTATGCATTTAGTCAATTTAATATAAAATAAGTTATACTATATATATGGCTGATGAAAATAAATTCCGCAGAAGAAATATATAGCATTTATCATGAAGCCTAAAATTGTCACTTTATTCTCCTGAAAATAGTATTATTATCCTTTTCTCCGATTAACTTTCGTGATAAGAATATAAGGTGTAACCTTTGACTTTATTAAAAAGTTATGTGTGTGTATGTTTATATATATATATATATATATTAACTTTCTAGCTTTATATTGCAAGTTCTATCCATTATTTCTACATTTGGATACATGCATACAAGCCTTACATGGAATTAAAGCTTATTAGATGGTGCAAGAGACGTAGCTAGAATAAAAAAAAGCTATATGTACATGTGGACCATTCAAAATGACGAGTGTCGAATCCGTCAATTTAAAATTTACTTCCATTTTCTTGATTGATAAGAAATTGTAGATAGGGTAAGTATCGATCCCATAGAGATCTTAATCCTGTTTAATTTAGAGGACCAATTTGAAATAGAAGAGTAGTTTAATACAAAAAGTGAGAAGAAGAAAATTTCTTTTTATGAAAGTAGTTTTGCCTTGAGCAAGTCAAGAAAAATAAATTTAAAAGAAAAATAATAAATAATGCAATTAAAATTTGAGAAACAAATAATTAATTAAAACTTTCAGCTGAAAGTAATCAAATTGAGATATTTTACAGTTGATCATTGGTTAGAAAAATAATTCATGTTATTATCTATTGTTTGGTTATAGTAGTCAAACACGTGAATCCCACCAATTCTTCCTTATGAATAAATTAATCTGCTTCGCGTTTAAATTAATTCATAGTTAACTAACAACCCCAACACGCGTGTAGATTTAATTAGTTAACTACATTAAGAGAGAAGAACCCAAACTTGATCAATAACACACGTTTTATTTAAATCAAATCTACTGATTCCTTGATATAAACTAATATGTTAATTGCTACTTGCTATTAACCCGATTAAACAATTGCGGATTTAATTAAATTAATTAGCAATATGCTGTCTTCCCAAGAGATTCAATGGGCCCCTTGAATTCTCAACAAAACAACAATAGAGGTGGTATTTCTCGAATTCAGAAATTAATAGAAAATAAAAATAAGATGAAAAGAATTGAAGCATATAATCTCACAACTTGAATAAAACCTCAATTTAAATTAACCTTCAACTGAAAATAATTGTTTAGCCTCTAAGAGTCATAATAAAATTGTAAAAGTTAAAGAAAAGAAGAAAAATAAAAGAAGATGGAGAAGAAGAGAGAAGGGCAACGGCAAGAGAGGAGAGGAGGGAGAGAGGGAAAAAAATATGATCTTAGATTTAATTCTAGGAGACTTTATATAGGCACAAAAAAATAAAATTTAATAATTTAAAATAATCTCTACTAATTTTATCTTATCCTTATCCTAATATGATTTTATTTGATCCAACTTGAAGCTTATTGTTAACATATAAACTGCAGTAACTTCAGCAATGTGGCAACAACAGCAACAATAGTAGCTTCCCGCAGCTTCCAGTAGCTTCCAGCAACTTCTAGAGCTTATTTGCTATTATTTTATAGTTGTAACATACTTCTCTCAAGTGTACTTCTCTCCAAAGGAGTTACAACTAATTTCTCACAAGTTATTTAGCAATGAAGTGTTTCAAAGCAGCTGCTTAATTTATGAGCCAAATTTAGCTCCAATTCAGTTTTAATAGTTAGTTAGAATGGAAGATTCCAGATTAGTTAAGAGCTGTATAAATAGTAGAAGTAGGAGCTTAAATCAACGGGTTGTACAATTGTAATCATCATTTGATCATTAATGAGAAATTCTTCATTTCTTCTCATGGTATCAAAGCAAGCTATCTAAGCTTATGCTCTAAAACTCCGTTTCTTCTTCATATTTTTTTGTTGCTTTTTGTGATCATTATTGATCCTTGTGAATTGTGTTTGAGATAGCTTTCTTTGTGATTTTTGTTGATTGTATACGATGGCAAATGCTACAAACCCTACTGCTGCAAATGTAACGCTTGATCTAGAGCTTGAATCAGTTTTAACACTGTCAAATTCAGATAATCCTGGCATAAAACTGGTTAGTAATCTTCTCACTGGTCCAAACTACTTGTCTTGGACAAGATCCATGATAATTGCCTTAAGAGCCAAAGATAACCTTGGATTTGTTACAGGCAAGATATCTAAACCTAATTCTGACGCTCCTGAATATAAGAAATAGATAACAGTAGATTCTATGATCATTTCATGGATTTTAAACTCAATTTCTAGAGATCTATCAGATGGATTTCTGTATGCACCATCTGCTCATGATCTATGGAATGCATAGCTGAGAGATTTGGGGAAAGTAATTGTCCTTTATTTTTCCAAATCAAGAAATAATTGGCTAATATAAGCCAAGGATCTATGACTCTTGCTGCTTATTATAACAAATTGAAAAGATGTTGGGATGAATTGTCGGTACTTTGTCCCTTGCCACCATGTGCTTGCGGTGCAGCTAAGGCATTAACTACTTTTGAAGAAAGGGAGAGATTGATACAGTTTCTCATGGGCCTGAATCATCAATATGAGCATGTGTCTAATCAGATTTTGTTGCTTGATCCATTACCTTCTGCAAGTAAGGCATATGGAATGGTACAGAATGTAGAAAAACAGAAAAAAATTCAAATAACATTTCCTGAATCTTCTAATATCACAACTGTTATGGCTGCTCAGAGATTCAACAACTCTAGAAGGCAATCTTCAGGTGACAGTAAGTTTAATTCTAATAACAAAGCAGACAGGTACTGTGATTTCTGTAAGACCTTTGGACACTTGAAGGAGAAATGCTTTAAACTCCATGGCTATCCATAATGGTTTTCTGACTTCAAGAAGCAGAAATACGGAGCAAAACCCAACAATAATGTGGCCTTTAATACCATAGTTGAATCTCCTTTAAATACTGAAACTACTAATGTTTCTCACACTAGTGCAATTTGAAATATCAAAGGCTCTTAAAGGGAAATCTATCCAGTCAAGTGTTGAGGAGGTTGCCACTGCACATCATGCTTCAAGCTTTGCAGGTATTTCTTCTGTTAATTACTCTAGCAACTTTGAATGTATGGATAAAGGAACCTGGATTGTTGACTCAGGTGCTACAGACCATATGTCTGGTGACCTTGCCCTTTTTGATTCCATTTCCAAGCTAAAAACACCTAGACATATCAGACTACCAGATGGAAGAACAAAACTTATTACCCATACTGGAACCATTCAACTTTCACCTAGAATTACCTTGTTCAATACACTTTACATCACAGATTTTCATTGCAATCTTTTGTCTGTGAATTACCTTGCCTTTACTTGTAAAATCTTTGTTACTCAATATCCTGACCACTGTGTGTTGCAAGATTTGCAGAGTAAAGAAGAAATTGCTATTGGATTAGTTGTTGGTAGGTTATATCATATCAACAAACAGTCCTTTTCCATTACAAAAGTAAATAATGCTTATACGACACATGAACCTCACTTGTTTCAGCATTGGCATAGCAGATTAGGACATCCTTCTACCAATAAAATGAGACATTTATCTATTGTACCTGTCATTAGCAGTGATGTACTTCCTTGTACTGTTTGCCCAATGGCTAAACAAGAAAGACTTGTGTTTCCCTCCAATGTTGAATATTCTCTCACTATCTTTGAATTGTTACATATGGATCTATGGGACCATATAGAATTAAATCTGTGACAGGTGCATATTATATATTCACCATTGTTGATGATTATTCTAGGTTCACTTGGACCTATATGTTAAATTCCAAAACTCAAGTACCTTCTGTGTTAACCCATTTCCTTGCTCATATCGAAAATCAGTTTAAAACTCATGTTAAAGCTGTCAGAACAGATAATGGTTCTGAATTCTTAAACAATGATTGTTTTTCTTTGTTTATTTATAAAGGAATTAGACACCAAAGGACATGTGTATATACTCCACAACGAAATGGAGTTGTTGAAAGGAAACATAAGCATTTACTACAAGTGGCAAGGTCCTTAATGTTTCAATCCAAGTTTCCTTCACATTTTTGGTCAGAAACTCTTTTAACTACCACACATTTGATTAATAGACTACCATCGGAAATTTTAAAATGGCAAAATCCATATGAGTTACTTCATGGTCATAAACCCAAACTTGATTATCTAAGAGTTATAGGAAGTTTATGTTTTGCCACAAATCTGTCTCCTGGAAAAATAAAATTTTCTGTTAGAGGTTTATCAAGTGTCTTATTGGGCTATGGTCCACAAAAGAAAGGATACAAACTATATAATCTTCATACCAAACAAATTTTTACATTTCCAGAGATGCTAGATTTCATGAAAATGTGTTTCCCTTTCATCTCACTAACCCTTCATCTGTTACAGACTTCTGTTTGCCTAAATGTATAGCAGATGACATGGCTATACATTCTTTCTCTATTCCTATTGAACCTTCTGTCAATCCTCTTGTAAATCAAATTCCCAATGCAAACATGATAGCGGTTGTCGAAGCCGTAAAAAATAAACCTATTATCAATCAACAAAATAACTTGTAGATAGTGGCAATAGGGTCAAACCACAGGGATTTGACATTAAGGACTCTCCTAACTATGACTTGGACAAAAAAGTAAAATAAAATAAAAGGGGGGTTTGTTTGAGATGATAGTAGACTAGAATTAAAACTGAGTAAAAGAAAACAACAATTAAAAAGATGAGTAAATCAATGGGAGAAGGAATCTAGTTGAAGCATGGATCTATTTCAGTTTTAGAATTGATCATTGATTCTTTGATACTCCTATTTAATTCAATAAATTAGTTTAAGTTGTGGAAGACGCTTGTCACAACCAAATTCCTCAGTTTTAGTTTGATTAGGAAACGTTCGCTAATCAAACACTAGTTAACAAGTTGCTAAGGAACGTCCTTGGGGTTTTTTACTTTTCAATTGTTAACTACATTAAGACTCAGAGAAACCTAATTCTAACCTTGCCAACCGCGTGGTCAAGTTTAGATTATGCAACCAATTGTACTTGTATTTAAATAATATAAACAATTACGGACCTAAATCATTCAAACTAACAATATATTACTCATGCAATTAAAAGCAACAGGCCTTAATTGATTCTAAAAGCAAGGCAATAATAATGTGAAGATCAAGTTGCATAAATATTGAAAAATAGGAGTTTAACAATGGAGTTTTAAATCTCCCAATTCATCACAAACTGAAAATTCTCCAACTTCAACTAGATAAAAAGATGTTTAGCCATTCACGGTGGACAAAGAATACAAAAAGAAAGAAGAAAAGTAGAGGGAGATTACTGCTGAAAATCTGGAGAAAATATGATGATTTCTTACTGGTTGGTTGCTGTCCCTTTTTATAGGTGAGGAGTGCTAATCCTTCTTGGAGTTGGAATCCTATTTTGACTTGGTCTCTTGATGGTCTTTTAATTCTTTCTTTGTCTTTGTATTTTATTATGAATAAATCTCATTTGGTGAAGGACTTTCTTTGGTGTGGCTCTTGGAGTTGTCATAGGATTGGTCTTGTGGAGTTTGAAGTAGGATAGGACTCTTGTATTTTTAGAATTCTGAAATTCCTTCTTTTCCCGCGCTGTTGGATTCTGCCAACGTCAGTTTGATTTGGGCAAATCGCTTGCCCAGATCGTCTCTGCGAGTTACTTCCAGGAATCTGCTTCAGCTTTCTGCAAGTGATTTGGCCAAATTACATCGGCCAAATTGATTTTCCAGCTTTTTCTGTAAATTTTCTCCAAGTTTCCATTTTCTTTCTTTTCTGCAAAAAAATCATAAAAACATAAATGACTCGCGGTTGTCGAAGCCGGTAAAAAATAACCTTTCCGGTTATCAACAATATTACTACTGCAAATAGTGGTAAATAAGGGTGAGCAGTATTCGGTTCAAACCGAAAAAACCGACCGAATCGAACCGATTTAAAAATTTGGTTCGGTTTTTTATACATTTCGATTCGGTTTGGTTTTTAATTTCAGAAATTTCGGTTATTTTGGTTCGGTTCGGTTTTGATCAGAAAAAAACCAAAAAAACCGAACCGAACCGATTAGTGATAATAATATATTTTTTCAATAATATAGAGAAATTAAATCATATTAAGATTAAAATATTTTAATTAAATTTTAAAATATTAAAAATAAAGTGTAAAAATAAAAAAATTATTAAAAATCGAAACCGATCAAACCGAACCGAATCGAACCGAATCAGACCGGTTCGGTTCAATTCGATTTCTGACCAAAATCGGTTCGGTTCGGTTTTCATAAATATTAAAATTTCGGTTTTCGATTTATTCGGTTCGGTTCAATTTTGAACCGAACCGACCGAATGCTCACCCCTAGTGGTAAAGGATCGAATCCACAGAGAATTGAAAACTTATCTATCTTTCTTAACAAGACCAAGAGAACTAGCTGAAAGCAAATAACTGAAAGAAAAATAATTGAAACGAGAACTAACTGAAAGCAAATAACTGAAAGAAAAATAACCGAAACGAGAATTAACTGAAAGCAAATAACTGAAAGAAATAACTGAAATGAGAATTAACTGAAAGCAAATAGACTGAAAGTAAAATGGGGGGAGTTTTGAGATTGATTCAATTAAACAACTACCGAAAGTAATAAAAGAAGCAAATAGTAAAAAATAAAGAGAAATCAAATATAAGAAAGATCTAGTTGAAGAGTTGGATCCACTTCAGTTGTTGGGATTGATCATTGACACTTAGTTTCCCTTGATAGATTCAATAGATTAGTTATGGAGATGGAAGACGCTTCTCACCACCATGACTCTCTTTAATCATAAATCAATTAGGGAACGTCCTCTAATTAATTACTAATCAACAAACAAGTTGCCAAGGAACGTCCTTGGTCCTTAGGCATCGAAACAACTATCAATTGTATTAAGAAATAGAGAGATCCAATCCTAGCTACCCAAACGCATGGAGATGTTGCTAGATCATACAATTTCCTTAGTTTTTACACCAAGTGTTCTGATGTTTAAACAATCCAAGCAATTACGGACTTAAAATCATTCAAACTAATAATATATTACCTTGCAATCAATAATCAATTGGCCACATTGATCAAAATAACAAAGCAATAATGGAAGCAAGCATGAAATTGCACAAATATTGAATAATCAAAAGATAAACAACTTATATTCAGATCTCACAATCCATAAAATAACCAAAGTTTCAACCAATCTTCAACTAGAAAAAAAGGTTTCAGCCACTCATGGCTGAAACAAAATCAAAAATAAAGAAAGAGATGAAGAAGAGATGGTGTCACTTGCAATCCCGTAGGTGTGTCCAAGGGGGTATAGAAAAAGCATGGGGAGGCTCCTTATGTGTCTTTTTATAGTTGAAAAGTGTTGCCCTAGATGATACTTGCTGCCCAAGTTGATGAGAGGCTGCCCAAAAGGCTGCCCAAGGATGGCTTTGTAATACCCAGCTAGACCTCAGCATTAGAATTCCTACTTTCCGGCGAAATCTCCGTTGGAATCTGGGATTCAGGGAAGTCGGAGCCTTCCTGAGGGGTAAAACAGAGGCTTTTCAAAATGTGTTTTCCATGATTTTATGGTTTTGATTACGAAAATTGAGTTTTGAAAAGGAAAAGATCAAGGAGGCCATTGCCAGGTTCGGTCGCCGAAAGTTGCATACTTTTGCTGCCCCCGAATCCCCACTTCGGCTGCCGAAGGTGGTGGAAGGTTGCATGCAGTTTTGGCCGCCAAAGGGGAGTCAGTTGGCCACTTATAAAAGCCCCTTTGACCGAAAATGGAGTGTGTTTTCACTCTCTTTTTGTGCAAAGGTAGGTTTTTGTCCTCCTTTGATTGTTTTCATCTTATTCTTCCAAATCATGCAAGCTTTAATGAGTTTTTAACTTGGTTTTTGAAGTTTTGAGCAAAAGAAGGCAAAGTTGGAAGATTTGGAGATTTTGGATCATTTTCCTCTACATCTCTGAGTTAGGACCATCAATCCTCTCGATCTTCAAGAGGTAAGCATGGATCCTCACCTCCCCTTATGTTTTAAGCATGTTTGAAAGGGTGTAAGAGAGTTTTATTGCATGGTTAGGAGAGGTTGGTTGCATGTTGAGAGTGTGTGGTAAGGTTTTGGAGGCTGAATATGCATGTTTGACCCGAGTTCTGCCTTCTTGGAGAACTCAGATTCGGCCGCCGAACCCCTTATGGAGGCTGTTTTGGCCGCCTAAACTCGCCCCTGAAGGTTTGGACTTTCGGCTCTGGAGGGAGTTTCGGCCGCCGAACATGCCGCCGAAGGTGGGTGACTTTGGCTCTAGAAGGTCTTTCAGCCCCCGAAACTCGCCCCCGAAAGTTTGGACTTTCGGATCTGGAAGGGACTTTCGGCCGCCGAAGGTGCCGCCGAAAGTGCATGAGTTTCGGATCTGGAGAGGGGTTCGGCCGCCGAAGGTGCCGCCGAAAGACCCCTGTCCAGCCTTCCTTTGCTTGTTTTTCCATGCATGTTTGAGATGTTTTAGGAGGTTTTTGGGGGAATGTTTAGAGTTATGCTAGAGTATGTCGGTAACTCATTTGAGTCCACCTGTGTAGGTTCGGACCCGAGGAACCAAGGAGGCCCTTAGTGTTAGCTGGTTCAGAGATATTAATTCCAGCGTCTACCAGAGGTGAGTAGAACTGAACTATGTTTTCAATTAAAGGTTTTAGCATGACTCATACATCATAAATGCCATGTGTATATAGGATGTATTGCATTCGAACTCACGAATATGTTGCATTGCATTATATGTTATGGATGTGGATGAATGTTGGATGATCCTTTAGTCCTTGAGGGAAGTCCAGAGGCCCATTCTACGCCCTGGCATGCTATATGAGAAAGTCCAGAGGCCCATGCTACGCCCTGGCACCATGTAAGAGAAAGACTAGAGGCCCATTCTACGCCACTGGCATGATAGTGTTATTGTTATGTTATGAGAAAGACCAGGAGCTCATGCTACGCCCTGGCATTATTGTCATGTATGAGGACTATTGGTGACAAATTCATCCTTGATATGACTTGTTTGTGATGTGATGCATTTCATGGAGGCATGTTTTATTGATTTTATTCGTACTCTACTCACTGGGCTCTAGTAGCTCACTCCTCTTCTTAACTCCCAGGTTTGCAGGGCCCGAGTTAGCATGGGATAGCTACAGGAGAAAAGCTTATGTAATAGTGGTAGTGGACATGTATTGAAAATAATGTAAAGTCATGTAATGTATATTGATGATAGAATTGTGCTTGGCCGTAGACTGGTAGATCCTTTTTGTACATGATATGTATATTATTATGTTTTATAATGATATATGTTGAGGACCAAGCTTAATGTATGGAATAATGACCCAACTAGAGCATTTGATGAGGGCTCTAGTATGGGGTTTTATGTTTACAGAGATAATGTGCATGCACAGTTTAAGCTTGGTAGATGTAAAGTTTCAAATTTTTATGGACATTGTTGATCATGTATGGGATTTACCAGGTTTACAGAATGCATAGCAGGCTTGCTACGGGTCCCGGCGGCCTTAAGCCGATCTGGATCCTAGCGCCGGTAGCAGTCCGGTCTCCGGGTCGTTACAGATTGGTATCAGAGCCCTAGGTTCATATGGTCAGACCTAAAGAGTGTTGGGCTCATAGATGTCATAGAAAGGCAAGCACAATAGGATCAATCATGTCCACTAGGATAGGATGTAGAGTCCTGTCTTGCTGCTGATGTGAAATGCCATGACATTTTGCATGTGCATTCATGATATGCTATGTATGTTATGGGGTTCATGTGTTTTCATATGGACTATATGATGCTAATGTTTATGTGTATGGTTGTGTTTTCAGAATTTAGAATGCGAGGTACTCGTCGATCTGCACGATTGACTGGAGTTCCACCAGTGGATGAGGGCATGGATGCCCGTCCCCCTGCTTTGCCAAGGGCAAGGTCTAGCAGAACAAGCAGAGAAGGTACATGAAGGGACCCTAGAAGGTCTTTTGATGCAAGCAGAAGAGGAACAGTGCAGGGTGAAGAGCCTGAGGATGTGAGGGAGGCTATGGATGTGGATCAGAGAGAAGGAAGTGTGGGTGTTGGCATGTCTGAGGAGGGTATGGGAGAGTCTCAGGGAGGCGCTCAGGCCTCGGAGTTTGGTTATCCACCCCAATATCAGCCTTTCTTTCAGGGCCCAGGGTATTCGATGGGAGGTATATCGGATTACCCTAGCTTTAACCTATATCCCACCTTCATGCCATATCCTCCTTTTTTACCCACCATATCCACAGTATCCTATGTATCCACCTTCACCCTTTTTCCCAAGTCCAGCAACTCCTTATCCAGGAAGTGTTGTACCTCCTCCGCCACCAGCAGAACCAGTTGTTCCTGTTATCCCTGTTATCCCTGTTATCCCAACACCTAAACCTAGCTCGCCGGAGAGGAGCAAGGTAAAGATGACAGACTACTTAAAACTGGATGCTCCTAAGTTCAAAACAGGAGGTGATCCGTTTGAGTATCTAAAAACGGTGAAAATAATAGCAGATGAGCTGGGGGCAAATGATACTCAAGCCATTCAGATGGCGGGGTTCACTTTGAAGTGCAAGAAAGCAAAAAAGTGGTTTAATAACTATGTGGACCCTCGGTTGGAAAGTATGTCTTGGGAGGAGTTTGCTAATGAATTTGCTGGGTGGGCTTTCCTAGATAGCTCCAGAGAGCTGAAGATGATAGAGTTTGAGCAGTTGAGGCAGTCTGAGGATATGAGTGTAGATGAATACACTGATAAGTTCTTGGAGTTGTTGCAATATGCGGGTCAGGCTTATGATTCAGATCAGAAGAAAGCAAAGAGGTATACCATGAGGCTTTATCCCAGGTATTCCTTCCTGATCCTAGCAGCAGAGAGGGAAAGCTTCCACGTCATAGTGGATGCAGCTAGAAAAATGGAGGCTAGTGCCATTATTCAGGGGACAGTGAAGCAGTCAGGGGCACAGTCTTCAGGTTCCAAGACCCCAGCTGGGGGAAAGCTAGATCCCTCTTCTCAAAGTGCAGCAGCACCTTCAGGCAGTAAGAGGTGGGGTAAGACAAAGGTCAAGAAGAACAAGTTCTGGAATAAGTTGAAGTCAGGTCTGGGTGTAGGGAGTGGCTCGAGCTTAGGGTCAGGTGGTGCAGAGTGTGTGATGTGTGGTAAGCCGCACAAAGGAGTGTGTCGATTTGGGACTACAGCCTGCTTCAGGTGTGGGCAGGAGGGACACATGGCTCGGGAGGGTCCGATGGCGCCTTTTACGGCACCGTTCCAGCAGACAGCTCCAGGCAGTATGGCTCAGCCAGCAGCTCCAGCCATGACTCAGGGCAGTAGCAGAGGCAGAGGGAGAGGAGCAACCTCTTCTTCAGTAGGTTCCCGAGGTGAAGGTCCATCAGCTCCAGCTCGGATCTTCACTCTGACTCAGCAGGAGGCTAACGCATCAAACACCGTGGTGTCAGGTAATCTCATCATTGGGTGTTCTGATGTGTATGCTTTATTGGACCCTGGTGCTTCTCATTCCTTTATTGCACCGAGAGCCGTAGAGAGAGTAGATTTGATGGCTTCTGGGTTAGAGTGTCCTCTTTGGGTCAGTGGGCCCAAGTGTGATCCATTAGTGGCAGAGTCAGTCTGTCGGTTTAGTCCTGTGTTCATTGAGGGACGATGCCTTCCAGCCGACCTTGTGGTTCTAGATTTGACGGATTTTGATGTCATTCTAGGGATGGATTGGCTATCCGCTCATGATGCTACCTTGGACTGTAGAGAGAAGATAGTCAGATTCAGAGATCAGGATGGATCAGTGTTTATCTTCAGAGGAGACAGGAGGGGTATGCCTAGAGGTTTAATATCAGCCCTGCAGGCTCATAGGTTGCTTAGGAGGGGTTGTTAGGGGTTTTTAGCTCATGTGAGAGAGCTTGACAGTCAGGTTAGTGAGCCTGCCTCAGTGCCCGTAGTCAGGGAATTTCTAGATGTTTTCCCAGACGAGCTTCCAGGACTACCACCTGTAAGGGATATAGAGTTTGAACTAGAAGTCAAGCCTGGAACCAGACCAATCTCTATCCCTTCCTACAGGATGGCACCAGCAGAGTTGCAAGAGTTAAAAGAGCAATTGCAAGAGTTGGTAGATAAGGGTTTCATCTGACCGAGTACCTCACCTTGAGGCGCTCCAGTTCTGTTTGTAAGGAAGAAGGATGGATCCTTAAGACTTTGTATCGACTACAGGCAGTTGAACAAGGTCACTACCAAGAACAGGTATCCTCTACCCAGGATCGACGATCTATTTGACCAACTAGCAGGAGCAGGTTGTTTCTCCAAAATAGATCTCAGATCTGGGTATCATCAGTTGAGAATCAGGGAAGAGGATGTGCCAAAGACAGCTTTCAGGACCAGATATGGGCATTATGAGTTCCTAGTGATGCCGTTCGGGTTAACTAATGCCCTTGCAGCATTCATGGACCTCATGAACAGAGTTTTCAGTCAATATCTGGATCACTTTGTTATTGTCTTCATTGATGATATTTTAGTGTATTCCAGGAATGCAGAGGAGCATGCCCATCATCTGAGGCTAGTGTTGCAGACCTTGAGGGAGCATGGCTTGTATGCCAAGTTCTCCAAGTGTGAGTTCTCGTTAAGGAGTATTTCTTTCTTGGGACATGTTGTATCAGACCAAGGCATTGAAGTAGACCCCAAAAAGATAGAAGCTGTAGCCAACTGGCTGAGACCCACGACAGTGTCAGAGGTTAAGAGTTTTCTGGGTTTGACAGGCTATTACAGGAGGTTCGTTCAGGACTTCTCTAAGATTGCTGCTCCTATGACCAGACTAACCAAGAAGAATAAGACTTTTGTGTGGTCTGACCAATGTGAAGAAAGTTTTGAAGAGCTCAAGAAAAGGTTGACTTCAGCACCGGTGTTAGCTCTGCCTATCAGCAATGCAGACTTCACAGTGTTTTGTAATGCATCCCGAATGGGACTAGGTTGTGTGTTGATGCAGAAGGAGAGGGTAATTGCTTATGCTTCTAGGCAGTTGAAGAAGCATGAGATGAATTATCCTACATATGACCTAGAGATGGCAGCTGTGATCTTCGCACTCAAGATGTGGAGGCATTACCTTTATGGGGTTAAATGTGAGATCTTCACAGATCATAAAAGCTTGCAGTACATCTTGAGTCAGAGAGAGTTGAATTTGAGGCAGAGGAGATGGGTAGAACTGCTTAGTGACTATGATTGTACGATTCAGTACCATCCGGGTAAGGCAAATGTTGTGGCAGATGCCCTAAGCTGGAAATTATTTGGCAGTTTGTCCCACATTGCAGTAGAGAGAAGACCGGTGGTGAGAGAATTCTATAAGCTCCTTAATGAGGGGTTGCAGTTAGAGTTGTCTGGTACAGGTGCATTGATCGCTCAGATGAGAGTGACGCCTGTGTTTCTGGAGCAGGTGGCTCAGTAATAGCACGAGGACCCAGAGTTGGTAAAGATTGCCAAAACTGTTCAGTCAGGCAGTAATGGTGAATTCAGATTTGACAATAAATGTAATACCCAGCTAGACTCCGGTATCGGAATTCCTACCGTCCGGTGGAATCTCGGATGTCGGAGACCTCTAGATGGGTAAAACCATGTTTTTATGAAATGTTTTAATGCTTTTGATGATTTTAAGTAAAAAGGGAATGAGTTTTTGCATAAGAACAACCTTGGAGGAAAACTCAGGTTCGGCCGCCGAAACTCAAAGTTCGGCCGCCGAACATGCATGCGTTTCGGGTGAGCCTTAGGCCCCCGAAGGCATAAGTGAGGAAAGTCCAGGTTCGGCCGCCGAACATGGCATGCATGCGGAGGCACATTCGGCCCCCGAACGTGGCCTGGACAGCCACTATAAAAGGGTCCCTTAGCCGAAAACGGGCGAGCTTTTTCCCATTTTCGGCCAAGGTGAGCTCTCCGCCGTCCCTCACCGATCTTTGATGTTTTTCCTCTAGATCTTTCAAGTTTTTCATTTGTTTTAACTTTGTTTTGAAGATTTGAGCTTTTGAGCAAAGTTTTGGAGCTTTGAGGTTCAAGAACTCAAATCTCTCCCAACTCCAAGTTTGGTCGCCTCTACTCTCGATCTTCAAGAGGTAAGAGTCGATCTCTAGCTTATATTATGTTTTAAGCAAGTTTTATGAAGTTCATGGGGGTAGAATGCATGTTTAGGTTTTAGTTATGTTTATGGGTATAAATGTATGTTCATGAACAATGTGGCTTGTAATGTGTGTTTGATGTGTTGTAGTTGGGGTTTAAGGTAGTTTGAGACCCCTAGGAACTTGTATGCATGTTTTGGTTGACCTAAATGCATGTTGGTTTGAGTTTGGAGGCATTTGTGCATGTTTGAACCTAGTTTCTGCCCTTTGGGAGAAAACAGGTTCGGCAGCCGAAGGGACTTTCGGCCGCCGAACCCTCTTGTGGAGGCAGCCTTCGGCTGCCGAAGCTTGCCCCCGAAAGGAGACTTTCGTCTCTGTCTGGGAGTTTCGGCCGCCGAAAGTGCCGCCGAACATGCATGAGTTTCGCCTCTGTCTGGGAGTTTCGGCCGCCGAAGGTGCCGCCGAACCTGCCTGACTTTCGGCTTTGGAGGGACTTTCGGCCGCCGAACCTGCCACCGAAAGTGCCCTGTCCAGCCTTCCTTTGCATGTTTTGCATGAATGTTTTGAGGAGTTTTAGAGGGTTTTTGGGGGATGTTTTTAGAGTTATGTTATAGTATGTTGGTCCCTCATTTGAGTCCACCTGTGTAGGTTCGGACCCGAGGAACCGAGGACCCAGCAGTGAGTCAGCTGCTTCAGTCAGTGTCAGAGCTAGCCTGAGGTGAGTGGAATAACTCTTATGTTTTTAAATAAATAAATCAGTTTTGAGCATGTTCATGCATCACGGATGCCATGTGATATTTTAGGTTGCTTGCATTAGAAATCACGAATATGTTGCATTGCATAAAATGTTGTTGATGTGGATGAATGTTGAATGATCCATTAGCCCTCATATGTTATGGCATGAGGATATGATATGGCAGTCCATATGTGGCCTGCACTACGCCCCTGGCACTATGTAAGAGAAAGACCGGACGTGGCCTGCACTACGCCCCCGGCACCACGAAATATGTATGTTATGTTATGTTATGTATAAGAGAAAGACCAGGTGTGGCCTGCACTACGCCCCTGGCATGATTGGATTATGTAGAGGGCTAAATGGTGACAAGTTCATCCTTGATATGATTAGTTGTGATGTGATGCATTCCATAATAGCATGTGTTTTAAATGCTTTATGATTCTGCTCACTGGGCTCCTGTAGCTCATCCCTCTCCCAAATTCCCCAGGTTTTCAGGTACGGGTTAGACAGAGAAGTCAAGAAGAGTAATGAAGTCATATGTATGTAATAGTTAGAATGTGGACATGACAGATTGTATAATGATGTATAGACATGTAATGTAGCGATATTGAGGTTAGAAGTGTGCTTGACCATAGTATAATGTAATCCCTTTTTGAAACATGATCTTAATGTTATTGATGCCCATGTTTAGCCAACTCAACACTTGTTCTGCCACCCATTGGGGGCATTGATGAGATCCCACAGAGGGGTCAAGTTTATGATTATGTATAAGTTCAGAGCATGCACAGGTTGAGTTTGGCGTATGATAGAATGTATGAAAGAAAAGTTTTAAATTTTTATGTATGATTGTTGATCATGTATGGGATTAAACAGGTTTACAGGTTGCATGTCAGGCTTGCTACGGGTCCCGGCGGCCTTAAGCCGATCTGGATCCTAGCGCCGGTAGCGGTCCGATTTTCGGGTCGTTACAATAAAGGGATCCTCCGCTATAGCACCAGGTTATGTGTACCAGATGATGTGAGCCTAAAAGGAGACATTATGAGAGAAGCTCATAGTGTCAGGTACAGTGTTCACCCTGGAGCCACCAAGATGTACCAGGATTTGAAATGAATTTATTGGTGGCCAGCCATGAAGAGAGAGGTGGCACAGTTTGTGTCAGTTTGCGAGGTATGTCAGAGGGTGAAACTGGAACATCAAAAGCCGGCTGAAATGCTTAACCCACTGCCGATTCCAGAGTGAAAATGGGAGAATATAGCTATGGATTTTATAGTGGGGTTACCGGCAGTATCTAACAGACTAGAGTCCATATCGGTGATTGTGGACAGACTGACCAAATCTGCTCATTTCATCCCTGTCAGGAGTGGCTACTCTGTAGACAAGTTGGTCCAGGTATTTGTTGATGAGGTGGTCAGGTTGCATGGGGCTCCTGTTTCAATTGTGTCTGATAGAGGATCCCAGTTCACCTCCAGGTTTTGGCGGAGTCTGCAGAATGCGATGGGCACAAGGTTGGACTTTAGCACTGCTTTCCATCCACAGACTGACGGACAGTCAGAGAGGACCATCCAGACGATTGAAGATATGCTCAAAATGTGTGTGCTAGATTTTGGCGGTACTTGGAGGTAGCATCTACCTTTGGTGGAGTTTGCCTACAATAACAGCTATCATGCTAGCATAGGGATGGCTCCATATGAAGCTCTTTATGGGAGGAAGTGCAGGTCACCTGTTTGCTAGGAAGAAGTTGGAGAGAGGTCCTTAGCTGGGCCTGAGTTGATTGAAATCACCAGCAGGGTAGTGCCTATGATTAGAGAAAGAATCAAACTGTTGTGAGTCAGCAGAAAAGCTATGCAGATGTTCGTAGAAAGCAGCTAGAGTTTCAGGAGGGTGAGTTGGTGTTGCTCAAAGTGTCTCCAATGAAAGGGGTGGTTCGTTTTGAGAAGAAAGGTAAATTAGCTCCACGGTACGTCGGACCTTTCGAGATCTTTCAGAAGATTGGGAATGTATCGTATAAGTTAGACTTACCTACTTCTATGGAAAGAATCCATCCGGTTTTCCACGTTTCTATGCTACGAAAGTTCGTGTCAGATCCGGGCAAGGTTCTTAGTGAGCCTGATGTAGAGATCCTTGGTGATCTCACCTATGTTGAGCAGCCAGTGCGGATTCTAGACTCGCAGATCCGGAAGCTGAGAAACAAGGAGATCCCGATGGTGAAAGTCCTTTGGAACCACCATAATCTTGAAGAGTGTACCTGGGAGACACGGGCGTCTATGCTCCAGCAATACCCCTACCTCTTTTGAGGTTAGAGTTTATGTTTTCTTTTGTGTTTTTATGCTATGTTCATGTTATGGTTATAGTATGCTTATGGTAGAGAGGAACATTTGGGGACGAATGTTCTTAAGGGGGGGAGAATGTAATACCCGGCTAGACCCCGGCATCGGAATTCCTACTTTCCGGCGAAATCTCCGTTGGAATCTGGGATTCAGGGAAGTCGGAGCCTTCCTGAGGGGTAAAACAGAGGCTTTTCAAAATGTGTTTCCCATGATTTTATGGTTTTGATTATGAAAATTGAGTTTTGAAAAGGAAAAGACCAAGGAGGCCATTACCAGGTTCGGCCCCCGAAAGTTGCATGCTTTTGCTGCCCCTGAATCCCCACTTCGGCTGCCGAAGGTGGTGGAAGTTTGCATGCAGTTTTGGCCGCCGAAGGGGAGTCGGTTGGCCACCTATAAAAGCCCCTTTGACCGGAAATGGAATGTGTTTTCACTCTCTTTTCGGGCAAAGGTAGGTTTTTGTCCTCCTTTGGTTGTTTTCATCTTATTCTTCCAAATCATGCAAGCTTTAATGAGTTTTTAACTTGTTTTTTGAAGTTTTGAGCAAAAGAAGGCAAAGTTGAAAGATTTGGAGATTTTGGATTGTTTTCCTCTACATCTCTGAGTTAGGACCATCAATCCTCTCGATCTTCAAGAGGTAAGTATGGATCCTCACCTCCCCTTATGTTTTAAGCATGTTTGAAAGGGTGTAAGAGAGTTTTATTACATGGTTAGGAGAGGTTGGTTGCATGTTGAGAGTGTGTGGTAAGGTTTTGGAGGCCGAATATGCATGTTTGACCCGAGTTCTGCCTTCTTGGAGAACTCAGGTTCGGCCCCCGAAGCAAGGTCCGGCCGCCGAACCCTTTATGAAGGCTGTTTTGGCCGCCTAAACTCGCCCCCGAAGGTTTGGACTTTCGGCTTTGGAGGGAGTTTCGGCCGCCGAACATACCATTGAAGGTGGGTGACTTTCGGCTCTGGAAGGTCTTTCAGCCCCCGAACCTCGCCCCCGAAAGTTTGGACTTTCGGGTCTGGAAGGGACTTTCGACCGCCGAAGGTGCCGCCGAAAGTGCATGAGTTTCGGATCTGGAGAGGGGTTCGGCCGCCGAAGGTGTAGCCGAAAGACCCCTGTCCAGCCTTCCTTTGCTTGTTTTTCCATGCATGTTTGAGATGTTTTAGGAGTTTTTTGGGGGAATGTTTAGAGTTATGCTAGAGTATGTCGGTACCTCATTTGAGTCCACCTGTGTAGGTTCAGACCCGAGGAACCAAGAAGGCCCTCAGTGTTAGCTGGTTCAGAGGTATTCCAGCGTCTACCAGAGGTGAGTAGAACTGAACTATGTTTTCAATTAAAGGTTTTAGCATGACTCATGCATCATAAATGCCATGTATATATAGGATGTATTTCATTCGAACTCACGAATATGTTGCATTGCATTATATGTTATGGATGTGGATGAATGTTGGATGATCCTTTAGTCCTTGAGGGAAGTCCAGAGGCCCATTCTATACCCTGGCATGCTATATGAGAAAGTCCAGAGGCCCATGCTACGCCTTGGCACCATGTAAGAGAAAGACCAGAGGCCCATTCTACGCCACTGGCATGATAGTGTTATTGTTATGTTATGAGAAAGACCAGGAGCCCACGCTACGCCCTGGCATTATTGTCATGTATGAGGACTATTGGTGACAAGTTCATCCTTGATATGACTTGTTTGTGATGTGATGCATTTCATGGAGGCATGTTTTATTGATTTTATTCGTACTCTACTCACTGGGCTCTAGTAGCTCACCCCTCTCCTTAACCCCTAGGTTTGCAGGGCCCGAGTTAGCATGGGATAGCTACAGGAGAAAAGCTTATGTAATAGTGGTAGTGGACATGTATTGAAAATAATGTAAAGTCATGTAATGTATATTGATGATAGAATTGTGCTTGGCCCTAGACTGGTAGATCCTTTTTGTACATGATATGTATATTATTATGTTTTATAATGATATATGTTGAGGACCAAGCTTAATGTATGGAATAATGACCCAACTAGAGCATTTGATGAGGGCTCTAGTATGGGGTTTTATGTTTATAGAGATAATGTGCATGCACAGTTTAAGCTTGGTAGATGTAAAGTTTCAAATTTTTATGGACATTGTTGATCATGTATGGGATTTACCAGGTTGACAGAATGCATAGCAGGCTTGCTACGGGTCCCGGCGGCCTTAAGTCGATCTGGATCCTAGCGCCGGTAGCGGTCCGGTCTCCGGGTCGTTACAGGCTTGCACAAGTTGTGCCGTCCATGCACATGTGAAGTGAGGGAGGCGTGTGCTTGGTCTTCAAATGCAAGGAGTGGGATCCTTGCTCTTTACTTGCTGCCCAAGTGTCTTCAAGAGGCTGCCCAAGTGCTGAGTTGCTGCCCAATTTTCTCTTCACACTTTCCTTGCCGCCCATGCACAAATAAGGAAGGTGGAGCCTCTCTTTGCAATTTGAATTTTGAATGTGCAAAGCATGAGTTGGCAAGCATGTGATCTTTGGATTTAGCTTCCTTAATAAGCTGGATTTTGAAATTCAAAATTTGAATATGAATCTTGAAGATTTGAAATTCAAAATACTTTCCTTATTTGGCTCTTCATTTATGGCAACTTGAGATTTGGCTTCTTGAATAAGGAAAAGGCTACTTGGAAACTTGAAATTTGAATTTCAAGTTGCTTTGGCTGAATGTACTTTCCTTATTTGCCACTTTCCTTATTTAGAACTTTCCTTATTTAGCTTCACTTGAATTCAACTTGGCAGGCTTGCTCTCCTTTGCTCCAATTAAGGCAGTTTTAAAGGGATTTTCTCCAAAATGTCCTTTTTCACCATTTTTTGCAAAATAATATCAAAAACACTAAATTAAGTAGAAATCATGTAAATAATCATCAATAATATCAAGATAAAATGAACTAAAATATGCTCTATCAATAAACTAAACTAGAAAAATGCATATTTAAATAGTAATAATGATAATAAAAATGTGGCTAAATTATGCTTGATCAAATACCCCCACACCTAACCTTTTGTTTGTCCTCAAGCAACAAATAACTTAGTCAATCAAGCCCCTCTTCCTTTTGAACCTAAGTACCACTTAATCAGCCCCCCTAGACTCCCAAATTGAAGCACTACAATGTAGAATACATGCACTAAGGTTGTCCTCTCTTTCCTTGTTTTCTCTCACCCACCGTGGCCAAAAGTTTTTGATTTGATCATACTTTATTCTTTCGTTTTAGGCTTAATACAACCCTTAAGAGTGACTTGCCCTTCTTTTTAAGCATTTTTATTCAGCAGCACTTTTTTATCCTTGTCTGAAAAAAATCACCATCCTTTTTACGTGAAGATGCATATTAGTGATACCCACCCCTGGTTACTCAGTTAGTCACTTGTTCAAGTGGCTATTAGCTCTGTTCATAGTCCTTGACCATTGGAACAGTTTTATGTTTTGTGCTTTTTACTGATTTTTTTTCTTTTCATAACAGTTTGGGCAAATCATCTCACAGAGAGTTACACTAACTTTTTATTGCATGTATTTATATTTTTCCCTTGACCATAGTAAGTGTAAAGATTCAATTTAAGAGAAAAACTCACTAAGTGAAGGTAACACATTGTAAATGATTCAATTTAGGTTTAAAGGGTTGGAGAATTTAATGGGGTCATGAGATATGAGGCTCTTTTAATTTTATCATCTATGCTGAGTAGAGAAAATGCTAAAACAAAATCTGTGTGCATGTGTGCAGAAGTGAAAATGTGTGCAAAAAGAAATGTGTGTGAGTAAAAAAAATCAAATATGTGGAAAATTTAAAAGCTAAGTCTATATGAACATAAACAACTTATATGAATAGATTAAAAATCAAAAGATGCACCCCCACACCCATCCTAGGCATTGCCCTCAATGCAAAAGAAATATGGAAGTTTAAGAGAAAGAGACTCCCTGGGGTGGTGATTTGGTCAAATCAGTGGCCAAATCAGGTGTGATGTTGGTCTGCAAGTATGAAGTGTTGAACCAGCAGCTGCAACATGCTTTCCATGTATATGATTCAGGCCTCCATTCTGTCAAGGCGAGATTCTGCAGATTGAACAGCTGCTGGAGGTTTTGCTGATTTGGATAGTGATTTGGGCAAATCACTTGGCCAAATTGCCTCCGCTGGGTTGCCTCCCAGTAGCGCCCTAGTTTAAAGTTGTGGGTCGGACTTTTCTGACTTGATCAAGGCTCAAGTAATTGGGGGAGGGAAAAGGGTCCCAACAGAATTAAGTAAGAAGTGCAGCACGCCTTTCGTTTTGGTTATAACCCATCCTATTTCTTTCATGTACTCATGAAGTAACATGATTAGTTTCTCCTCTTTCAAGTGAGGTGTGCCTTTAGCCCTTATGTTTAAATTTTTCAGGTGATTGGGCAGCACTTCGAACTCTAATTCATATTTCTCCATAAAAGGTGGCTGTAATCTGGTACTGAATTTGGGCAAATCAAATTCTGCTTGCACTGATGATTTGGGCAAATCAAAATTTGTCTGCGCTGCTGATTTGGACAAATTGAATTCTGCCTGTACAAGTGATTTGGGCAAATCAAAATCTGTCTGCACTGTTGATTTGGGCAAATTGAGTTTTGGCTGTGCAAGCAATTTGGGCAAATCGCCTCTGGACCAATCTGTGCAGCATGTTGTCTCTTCCGTTTCTATTTCTTTCAAAATTTTCCTATTCTCCTCATCCTCCTGGCTAGTATCCCTTGGTATTTGTTTGACAGCATGAAGCAAAGGTATATTGATCTCCACTTTGCGAAAGGTTTCAAGTATTTCTTTTTCTTCTTTTTCTTTTTGAAACCTTACAAATCTTTTTGGAAAGGGAGGTGGTACTTTGAACTTTTCTTCAGGTTGCTGTACTGTTTTCTGCTTCTGCCTGGATTCTGTCTGGTCTGTCGATTTGGAAAAATCGATTTCTGCTCTTTCTTGTGATTTGGACAATTCGATTCTGCCTGGTAGTTCTATCTATCTGTCGATTTGGCCAGTGATTTGGACAAATTGACTTCCTGGATCACTTTCCGGCAGCATCTCTTCAGCAGCCTGTTTGTGCATTTGGGCAGTTCTATGTTTAGTTTTGTCATTTTGAAACTCTCTCCCACTTCTCAAAGTGATGGCACTAACATTTTGCTTTGGATTAATCTCTTGTGACTCCAGTCTACTCACTGATGTGGCTACTTGGCTTATCTGTTGTTCCAAATTTTGTACAGAATTAGCAAGAGAATTAATAATATCTTCAAGAGGCATACCTTGCTTTTGATGGGTTGTTTGTGCAGAATTCTTTTGCTGATAATTTTGGAATTGGTTTGCCCTAACATAACTGAAATTTGAGTGCTCTCTCCAATCTGGGTTGTAGGTGTTAGAGTATGGATTAAATCCCCCAAATGTATTGACTTGGTGCTCTTCCTCTTGAAGAGAAGGACACATGTCAGTTGGATGTCCTACCATGGCACATATCCCACATGGCCTTGATTGCTGAAGTTGCTGGGCTTGTTGTGCCTGTCCTACGACAAGGCTATGGATAGCAGAGTTTAGATAAAAAATTTGTGAAGCTAAGAAAGATATACTTACCTCATTTACTCTCCTTGGCAATTCTCTTTGATCTCCATATTGCTTTGAAGCTGCTGCCATGGTAGAAATTATGTAATACCCGGCTAAACTCCGGTATCGGAATTCCTACCGTCCGGTGGAATCTCGGATGTCGGAGATCTCTAGAAGGGTAGAATCATGTTTTATAAAAATGTTTTCATGTTTTAATAGTTTTAAGTATGAAATTAAATGAGTTTTTGCCTGAAAAGTCTTTGGAGGAAAACCCAGGTTCGGCCGCCGAAAGTCAAGTTCGGCCGCCGAACGTGCATGCGTTTTGGAGGCACGTTAGGCCCCCGAAAGCATGAGTGAGGGCAGTCCAGGTTCGGCCGCCGAAAGTCAAGTTCGGCCGCCGAACATTTCATGGATGCGGAGGCACATTCGGCCCCCGAACGTGGCCTGGCCAGCCGCCTATAAAAGGGGTACTTAGCCGAAATGGGCGAGCTTTCTCCCATTTTCGGCCACAGCAAGCTTCCGACCTTCCCTTTGCAAATCTAGTGTTTTTCCTCCAAATCCCCACCATTTTTCTTGAGTTTTAAGCTTGCACTGAAGGTTTTGAACTGTTGAAACAAGTTTTGGAGCTTTAGGAACTCAGGAGCTCTTTTTCGTGGATCTCCAAGTTTAGGTCGTCTCCCTCTCGATCTTCAAGAGGTAAGAGCCGATCTTGAGCTCAATGCATGTTTTAAGTAAGTTTTAAGTGATTTTATGGGGTAGAATGGCATGTATAGGGTTGTATGAGTTTTTAAGCAAATGTTAGGTTTTATGTGATTTTTGAACAATGTGGCATGTTTGAGTATGCTTGAAGTGTTGTAGTTGGGGTATTTGTTTGTTTGAGGCCCCTAGGAGCTTGTATGCATGTTTTGGTTGAGGTTATGCATGATTGGTGAGTTTGGAGGCGAAAATGCACAACGGAGCCAAGTTTCTGCCCTTTGGCAGAAACCAGGTTCGGCAGCCGAAGGAACTTTCGGCCGCCGAACATGGCTGGTGAGGCAGGTCTTTCGGCTGTCGAAGTTGCCCCCGAAAAGAGACTTTCGTCTCTGTCTGGGACTTTCGGCCGCCGAAGGTGCCGCCGAACATGCATGAGTTTCGCCTCTGTCTGGGAGTTTCGGCCGCCGAAGGTGCCGCCGAACCTGCCTGACTTTCAGCTCTGGAGGGACTTTCGGCCGCCGAACCTGCCGCCGAAAGTGCCCTGTTCAGCCATTTCTTACATGTTTTTATGTGATTGTTTCATGGTGTTTTAGGGGGTTTTTGGGGAGTATGTTAGAGTTATGTTTATGTATGTTTGGTCCCTCATTGGAGTCCACCTGTGTAGGTTCGGACCCGAGGAACCGAGGACCTCAGCAGTGAGCCAGCTGCTACAGAGTTTGTCAGAGCTAGCCAGAGGTGAGTGGAATAAACTTTAAGTTTTAAAATAAATGAAATATGAATTTTGAGCATGATCCATGCATCATGAATGCCATGAGATATAGTAGGTTGTTTGCATTAGTATCCACGAATATGTGCATTGCATATTATGTTTGATGATGTGGATGGATGTTGAATGATCCATTAGTCCCCCTATGCTATGATGATGATGATACGATAAGAAAGACCAGTGAGGCCCATTCTACGCCCCTGGCACTATGTGAGAGAAAGACTAGTGAGGCCCATTCTACGCCCCTGGCACAGTTGGACCATGTTATGTTATGTTATGTAAGAGAAAGACCAGTGAGGCCCATTCTACGCCCCTGGCACAGTTGGTCCATGTAGGGGACTATTGGTGACAAGTTCATCCTTGATGTGATTAGCTGTGATGTGATGCATTTCATGTTATCATATGTTTTAAATGTTTTACTATTCTGCTCACTGGGCTTTGTAGCTCACCCCTCTCCCCTAACCCCAGATGTGCAGGTACAGGGTAGACCAGAAGGTTAGCCAGAGTTTTCGAAGTATGTTGATGTAATAGTTAGATTGTGGACATGACAATTGTATTAATGTAATGTAAGAGATTCAGTATGTTATGTAATGAGATATATTGAGGTTATAGATGTGCTTGACCCTATGAGTATTGTAATCCCTTGATGATGCATGATCTTAGATATTTATGATATAGATGTAAGCCAACTCATCTCATGTTATAGTGCTCTTTGGGGCATTGTTGAGATCCCACAGAGGGGTCATGATTATGACTATGTTCATGAATGTTCAGGTTGAGTTGGATGATAAAAGAAAAGTTTAAAATTTTTATGCATGTTGTTGATCATGTATGGGATTATACAGGTTTACAGGTTATATGTCAGGCTTGCTACGGGTCCCAGCGGCCTTAAGTCGACCTGGATCCTAGCGCCGGTAGCGGTCCGATTTTCGGGTCGTTACAAATTATGTCTCTTATGGCTTGAGGTATTTTATCTTCAATTGATCCTCCACATGTTGCATCAATAAACTTTCTTTTCGAAGGTAACAAACCTCCATAAAAGTATTCAATTAGGGACTTATCAGAGATGTCATGTTGAGGACAGCTTGTGCACAATTGATAATCCAGAAATGTATAGAAGGCTAGTTGGCAGGTTGATTTATTTGAGCTTAACAAGGCCTAATATAGCTCAAGGTGTTCAACAGCTTACACAATTTATGCAGAGCCCTTGTTCTGATCATTTGAAGTCAGCTCTGCATTTACTAAAGTACCTCAAAGGGACACTGTTGCATGGTCTCTATTATCCTGTTGAATCAAGTTTACAGTTAACTGCATATTGTGATGCAGATTGGGCCACATGCACCATAACCTGGAAGTCGATTACAGGCTATTGTGTGTTTCTTGGAGATTCTTTAGTTTCTTGGAAAACCAAGAAACAAGCAACTGTTAGCAGATCATCTGCTGAAGCAGAATACAGATCAATGGCAACCACAGTTTGTGAACTTCAGTGGCTTAGTTACGTTTTACAGGATCTTCAAGTCCCTTTACATTTGATAATCTTGCTGCCATGCATATTGCAGCAAATTCAGTGTTTCATGAGAGAACAAAATACTTGGATATTGACTGCCATATTGTTAGAGAGAAATTAAAAGCTGGATTCATTACTACTTCTCATGTTCCATCAAAATTTCAGATAGCAAATATGTTTACTAAGATTCTTCCTTTTGCTGCATTCAAATTTCTTATTTCCAAGCTAGGAATGATTTATGTTTTTCCATCCCAAGCTTGAGGGGGGCTGTTAACATATAAACTCCAGTAACTTTAGCAATGTGGCAACAACAGCAACAATAGCAGCTTCCAGTAGCTTCCAGCAACTTCTAGAGCTCATTTACTGTTATTTTACAGTTGTAACATATTTCTCTCAAATGGACTTCGCTCCAAAGGAGTTACAACTAATTTCTCTCAAGTTATTTAGCAATGAAGTGTTTCAAAGCAACTGCTTAATTTATGAGCCAAATTTACTCCAATTCAGTTTTAATAGTTAGTTAAAATGGAAGATTCCAGATTAGTTAAGAGCTGTATAAATAGTAGAAGTAGGAGCTTAGATCAACAGGTTGTACAATTATAATCATCATTTGATCATTAATGAGAAATTCTTCATTTCTTCTCACTTATCTTATCCTTACTTTCGTGGTAAAATCTGCTGAGATGGCACTTTCTGAAACTTTCCATCGCCTTGGGCTATAGGTTTGGCCAAGGTTGCAACCTTTCAGTCCAAGAATTATTCAATTCAGCCTATTTTCGTTCCTTTTCTCAACTTCCACTCAAAAAATCTGTCCAAAATTAAATTTCAAATAAAAATGAATATTTATATCAAAATCATTGCAAAATCATGGAATTAAATGAGGAAAAAATTGTGAGTTTTGTAACTCATCACAAAACTACATAATGTCCAAATCTGAAAGACTATATAGACCCATACAATTGTAATCAAATGAGTGTATTTGTAATAAGATGTTTGTATCAAGATCCAATTACAAAGATTGGATAAGCAATAATAGAGTAATTTTATCTTATATGTCAGTAAATTATCTATAGGCCATTTGTTAATTTGGAATAAAAGACTGGATCTAATGAAAGCATGCCTTATAAAGAGATAGAAAAAACAGTTGGACATGGTTTTATAAAGCAAATAAAATCATAGTGCATGTTTTTTTAGAGGATATAAAGTATCTTATAAATATCAAGTGATAAGAAAGAGAATAAAAGATAAGAGTGTATATATATATACATGATAAGAATTTTCAATTTTGAATCCCTTAAAAAACAATGTCATCACATGGAAAATGAAAGTGAAAAATCCATTTATTACTTGCATAAATATTTTCAAAAAGTAAGTTTCTTCTTGAAAAGGTAGAAAGTAACACTTAACTTTAATTTTATAGCAACGCCTAATTTTCTAGTCAGTAACAAAATTCAAAAATCCAATTTTTTGGTTAGTTGTAATTGTGCATTCACTACTTAAAGGTTTGAGTTAGTGGAAATTATATGCTATTTCTCTATACATGGACAATTCATTGAAACTAGATGGACATGCTATGCAAAACATTTTGAATTGTTTCACAAGTTTGAGATCTCTTGATGTTATTATTTTGTTTATACCATAATAGAAATTAAGGAAGACTTAAATGATCAAAATATAAACTCTTACAAAGTTTCAAAGACATGCTCAAGGGATGAGAGTTGGGTTGAACCAATTAATGTCAAAAATAAATTGATGGTAGATGTGCAAAATGTGTTGGATTAACCTCTGTATTCCATAGACCATTGCATTCACGAATTACTGTATTTATAATTGAAGTGCATTAACATGGTTTGTTAAGCAAGGATTTAAGACAAGAAATTACTATAGAAAGGTCACTGGTTAAACCAACACCAGATTTCAAATTAACCAGGACACTATGGAAATGTTTCACATCCAACCTTCATGGACAAATAAATTGAGAAAAAGAGGAATTGATTAAAAAGGGACATATGATATTTTTGAATACTACTATGTTGTCATTTGAATATTCTTCAAATAACAACTTTTCCTTTATATAATCTTCACTTAAATAAGTTATCTTTTGTATAATCTTGAGTTAGTATATTTATATATAGTATAAAGAGAAAAGGAAAATACATATATTTTTGAAAAAAATACAAAAAATTACCTTATAATTTCGGTCAGTTTTACTTCATTGTCTATAGTTCAATTTGTGTCAAAGTGATACCTGTGATATCATATCATTAGTAAATAACGGTAATTTTTTGACACCGTCAAAAAATCCCGACATGTCAGTTAAAATATAATTATTAATTAAAAAGTAAATATATAAAGATTTTATTCATTTTTATTTTAAGGTCTGTGGTTTAATCTGTGTAAAATTAGTATCTCGTAATATAATTTTTATATTAATATTTTTGAAGAAGTATAAAAATTATCATTTTTTGCTAAAAGTGCAATACCACATATATTACTTTAGCACAAATTAAATCACAGAATCTAGAGCGAAAAATCAATAAAATCGCATGGCTTTTTTTGTACTTTTCCCTATATTTTTTTTAGCAAAACCCTCCTATGAAGAATTCAGTGAGCTTATTTAAATCCTTTAATCAATGTGGCCAGGAGCATGCAGTAGTAGAGTTATTACAATAGACTTTATGGAAGTAACCAACGAACTATGCATGTGACTACGTTATACTTAGATATTTTGATAATTTTGTTATCTTTATTATTTTTATTTTACTTTTTTCTAGTAAAGCTATGTAATAATTGATGAAAAGTGAAATAATCATTTTTCTTTTGCTATTGAAATTTTCAAGTGGGAGGGTGTAAATATAATAAAATCTTGTTAGAAAGAAAAATATTATTTATTTTTAAGGTCTCTAAAACATTTAAATTTAATTTTTTAAGGTTATTGCTAGATTTTCAAATATTATTTCAAAAAATTTAAGTTACTTCTAAAGGAAATTCAAATTATGAACAATAAGCTCTACAGCAGAATGAGCAAAATGCTTTCATTTTGCTGTAGGTAGAATGACATTCTACAGAATATTCTAGAATGCAATTTTACAGGATGAAATTGTCAAAATTTGACCATCCAAAAGCTACTCCATTCTATCAATTATAAAAGAGAACTAATGTGGAAATACTAAATTAATTATGAACGATTAGCACATAGAACACCATAATTGATGGAGCAATCAACTGAATTTTAATCAAGATCATGAAATCCAAAGAAAACCTCCTCCAAACTAAATAACTAGATTAATTTAATTCTGATTAGAACATGATAGGAGGTAAATCCGAATAAAGACAATCATAACACCATATTTGGAACAAAAGAATATCTTGGCAGCCACATAGTAGAAAACACAAACCACCAATCTGTGTATTCCTGCAGGTTGAGCTAGGTTCCAATATGTAGGAATGAAGAAAAGTAACCTATTAACACCAGTTGAAACTCTAAACACAAATTGTTTAAATTAAAGAAATTAATTAGACAAAAGATCAATAAAATCAAAATTGATCCTTATAAAACCATTGGCTTACTATTGCTTATAAATTTTTTATTGTTAGGAACCAACAATGTTATAGAATTCAAAAACACAAATAAGAGAAATCAATAAATCTCAAGACACTGTTTTTTCTTTTTGAAGAAGAAAGAAGAGAAGAGCAGTTAGCTGGGATGCATCATAGTTTTTTAGCAGAGTTTGGCAAATAATTTTGAGAGAATGAGGCAGTTTCAGATCGCTTCTCTTCATGCTGGTAAGATAAGAGGTGAAATTGACAACTGCCTATTTGATTGAATTCTTAAGGCATTTTGGATAATTACCCCTACAAAACCGCTGGAAAAGACTTGTAATTTTGTAGTGCTTTCTCACCTTTATCGAACAACCTTTAACCCTTTACCCTCCGACTATCCTCCTCTCCTCCTCTTCTAATTTCCACTCACAAAACTAAAGATAAAGTCAGTACAAAGTTAGTTACTAATAAGGATTATCCGATCATGTCTTGCTTGATCAATAACATGGGATTAGAGCCAACAAGTTTATCCTCTTTTTTGTTGTCTTCTTCCTCTCAAAATTTTATTTCTTCACTCAATTGTTCTTTCACTTTTCTCTCAACTTCTGCTCCTAGTGTTTCTCAACTTCTCTCCTTTAACCTCAATTTATTAAAATACATTCTTTGGAAGGCTCAAATTTTACCTATTCTAAATGTGTATAACTTGGCTCACCATATTTCTTCCACTCACTAACTTGTCTCGCCATATTTCTTCCACTCACCTTATACAGATGAAAACTCTTGATGATGGCAATCTAAATCCTACTCATTTATTATGGTCTTGGCAAGATAAATTGGTGTTTATCTAGAAATTTTCATCAATTTCAAAGCAGCTTTTGCCACAAGCTTATTACACCATCGCAACTGCTGCTTAGGCAGAGTTGGCCCATATTTTTTGCTTTTGTGATTGTGACGCATATTCAAGTCCTCTAACTTTGTAAGATTTTGAAATACCTTATCAGAGATGATGATTTTGTTGACGCTACATGAGGCGTGCTTGCACTCTTTCAGGTCAACTTATGGCTCTTGGTACATTTGTTTCTGAGGATGATTCGATCAGTGATGTTTTAGATAGTAAGGCATACAATACTCCTCTTGCTTTTGATGATTTATATGCTCTTTTATTGAGTGAAGAGAATCAATTAAAATTAGATGCTCAAACAGTCATTCTGGCAGTTCGACTTACTTCCCATGTTGCAACAAAAAATTCTACCACCTCCAATAACTCTACTAGACGTGGACGTGGCAAACAACATTTAGCAAATCATATTTCTATGGACATCATTTGTCATAACTATAAGGGATAACGCTATTTAATGTCCTTCCTCCAAGTCTTCCAATCACTCCTTTAACTTCAATTATTGTTCTTAATCATGTTACCATGGTAATGAGTCTCAAATTCCCATTACTTAACACTGGTAATTCCACTTTCTCCCTATCTAGTGTTCCATTTGTTTTTGATAGTATGTTATGTTCTCCTCATCTTAGACAAAATTTATTATCTATCTCTACCTTTACTAATTACAATAATGTTTTCCTTAGAGTTCTTTGCTAACTATTACCTTATATGTTGGTCAAGTTTGACCCCGTTATATGCTCAGACAAATATTCCCTAATGCATATATTAGAAAGCTATAATAAATAAATTAATATTTTAAAAAGGAAAATGACATATATATTTTGAAACTAATAAAAAGAAAATATAAGCTTCTTTTTTCTAAGACATTTTTATAATAAAATAAGGTGAATAGCTGAATAACGTAAGGGAGTAATCCCAAAATAAAAGCTAGTAGTCGAATGACAACTAAAGTCTAAAATAAAAACCCTAGGAGAACCAAGTCAAACCCGAACTACTAAAGACCTGAATATAGCAAAAGAACTTGTCTTTCTTATCCCTCATCAACCACCCGCCATCGGAGCCATATCGAATTTGTAGCACCTAATCTATAAAAAATCAAATCTCGAAACACCTTAAGTACCGAAAAAAAAAAAAAAAAAAAAAAAAAAAAAAAAAAACTTCATCCTGCATGTAGCCATAGCACACACAAAATCAGAGCAAATAAAAAAGACCTTCATGTTATATATTAATTTAATTTGCAATAAGAAGCATACAAACCTAATATAGGAAAGAGAAATTCACTTTTTAAGTAGGAAAGATAATACGAAACAATTAGTGTTGGATTTTACAACAGATTTGGATCGAACCTAATTTTTACTGTCGATGTTCAATGGAGATCCACGATAACTTTTCGAAAAGAGAATTTTAAAATATATGATTTTTAAAAATGTAACGAGAGCCGAAGGCTTGTCGTCAAGTTTAATGCAAAAATTATACGGTTTAAGGGTTAATTTTACATTTTAATTATTTTTTTTGAATATTTTTATAATTTTATATATTAGAATTTTTTTATTATAAATAATTTTTTCTTAACTATTTGCTATTCATTTCTATTGTTTCGTTTTAACTAAATTTTATTAATTAAAATTTCTGATAGAGTGTAATTAGTCCTATATTTAAAGAGGCGTTAATTTTGCCTTCAAAAGTAGGAATGATGGATGAGCAGTAAAAGAGAGAGAACTGAGCTCTAAAAATAACAAACGAAGAAAATCAACTATGAGAAATCTTACTCTCAAACGATTGGAAAGAGAGTACACAATAATAAATTGTTTTATAAAAATAAGTTTATTTTTATGTAACATCAAAATATCCTCTTATAATATATTTTTGGATAGAATTACAGAAAGAGTTTTCCTTTTTGGAATTATTTCCCCTCCGCACCTACTCCTCTTATATGAAGGATCATCAACCCTTGGTTCCAACTTATAAAATGAATGCTATAATAAAATAAATATCTAGATAATGTAAAGAGGGAAAAAAATAATATAAATTTATAAGAATTTTAGTGAAAATCACCTTTCATGAAAAGGTGAATGGCAAATTATGCATTTTACATTATTTTATCTTATTTTAAATTCTTTTACTATACCTAACCTGTATTTTTTGTCTATTTAATATTTTCTAGTGAAATTTAAATCCAAATTCAAAAGATTTAATTTATTTTTAAAACAAAAATTTTTAAGGGTAATAAGGATAAACTGATTAATGTTATTATTTCAGTTCAATTAAATTGGTTAATTTTATATCAATTCATTTTGATTTCAGTCTTTATATTTTTCATAGATAAAGAAAATCAATCATACCACTTTTCTAATTTATTATTGATTTATTTTGGAGAAAGTACATAATAATAGATGAATCATATGCAGAGAGATTGATGCAAGATCCAAATTTGTATCTGTAGATTACTCTGCTCCACATTTGCAAATGCACCATTCCTTTTTGAGTGCAAACTGTCTTTCATAATTTATGTGGCAACCATATTCTCAACCCCACAAACTATAAGAGGGTAATTTTACAATTTACACCCTAAACTTTATCACTAATCATAATTTAATTTCTTTATTTTAAAAATTAAACTATTTTTTCAATTTTGTTTTCATAATAAGCATAGGTTGTTTAGTCCATCATTTCATTAGTTTTTAAAATTAGACTATTATTTAGCTCTAAAATATCATAATTATTTATAATTTCGTCTCTCAATCATAATTTTATTTACTAATTTTTATTTAAAAAAATACATATTTTTTATGATAATATTTATAAATTTTAAATATAACTGAGTTCGATATCTTTCAAATAATAACCCTAAGATGCAAGTAGTTTGTAATGATTTTAATTAAATTTAAAGTAATTTGAGATATTAAAAATATATATTCAAATATAATTTAAATATAAAAATTATAAATAAAAAAATATTATTTAAATTTATTTTAATAAAATTAAATCGAATCGAGGAATCCGAGCGAAAGCAGTGGCAGGGAGAATGCCAGCTACTTTGCATAAGTATTTTGTAGCATAAAAGTTTGGTAAAATGGAGAAGGAAGTTTAATATGAAAGAGAAAAGGCATGAATTCCATGGAAAATGAAGTGTAGGTTGTCAATTGTGACCACATGGGCCAGCATCTAGCCTAAGCTTTTACAACTAAAATACCTTTCCAACTCAGTCTCAAAATCAAACAACAACTAATTATTTTCTTTGCTCTAACTTTTCCTCATTGTATCACAACACTTTCTACTTACTTTTACTTCTCTCTCTCTTTCGACATCCATCTTTTCGCCACCATGAGATCTTCCCTTGTCTTCTCTTTTTCCATTTTCAATTTTTCACACCTTTTCTTTTTCCTTTTTTTATTTTGAAAAATTACTCTTCTAATCCTATCCATAAGTACAGTGACACTTTACAATAAGACTGCATAAATCAATTATTTTTAGAGTAATTTATAATATAGTCCTTTATATTCATCAAAACTCATAATTTAGTCATTGCTTTTTTAAGAGTAAATAATTTAATCAACTATAAATTGATAAATTCAATTTAAATTAAAAAAACTAATAATTGTTAAAAAAATAAAATTTTAAAGACTAAATTATTTTTTATTAAAATAATAAAATTTAAATTGTGAGTTTTGTTAAACTAAAATTATAATCTTACCCTTATTTTTACACCATTTGTTAGGTGAAGAAAATTATATAATAAAAAGTATTTTATTAATTACATAGAAAAAATAAAGTCAATTTTAGGTTGTCATGGTTACATGAAATTTAAAAAAAAAAAATTGTAATTCTCTGATGATTGAAACACTCAATAAATTTAATTAATATAAAATATTTTTTATAAAAAAATTAAAATTTTTAAAATAAATTATTTTCTTGTAGAACAATATAAAATAAATTATTTTATTAGTATTTTTTCATATTTATTAATGTTTGGAGATTTCAAAATATTAATTAATAGAAAATATTTAAAAATTAAGTTTTTAAAATAAAATGACTTTTTTAATAAAATATTTCATTTTATAGATTTTGAGAATTATCTATTACTATATAACTAAACTTATTATTATAAATCTCAGAGATAATGGTAAAAGAAAATCTTAAACTTCTGGATTTTTAACAATTGTACCATTAACGTTTTTTATTAACAAATTTATCTTGAAATGATACTTAATTTAATTATGCTCCACTGTAAATTTATTTATGTGAAATTTAACACTTAATACATAAACTTCCTAAACAGCTAATACTAATTTATTTTAACTTCAAATCAAATACTATAATTTTATGCACTTACAGATTTAATCTGGTGGTAAGTATATCTAAATAATATGAGAGGTCTTTAGTTCTACTCCCCAATCCCTAATTTCCAGTTCCAAAAATACTATAATCTTATATTGTGTTTTTTTTTTTCTTCTTCTAATTTTTAGGTTTAGAAATATATAAATATAATAAGTAGGTAATGCGGTTAAGCCTGAGAAAATAAAGATCCAAACATTTTAACACCCAATTTATACTTATTCTTCCCTGGTGGATTGAGTCTCAGTGTAAAGTGTCAGACACAATCCAACGTATCTTTATTATGCCTATAATAGCAGAATCACCAACCTATTAATTGACAATATCTCTTATCAAGCAGCCAACTACATCATCATCGAATTATTGAAAATGTTATATTTATATCCACCTTTTAATAATATAAAAATAGAAAGATTATAGAGTCAAATATTCTATTCTTCTACAACTACTTAAATTTTAAACAATTCATTGCATTCACCTTACTTTTCAGTATATTGACTTGAGCGTTGGAATAACTGTCATAACATCCGCTACTATATCAATTCTCTCTTGCATGTCTAGCCAATTTAGTAGAAGGATTTTCAAAATATAAAAACTTTTATTATAAGGGATTAGTATAGTAATTTAGTGTTCAATTTGTTTATCAGGAGGCTTTATGGAGCAAATGGTGAATACAATTAAATCAAAGTAGAAAAGATTGGAGTTCTTTTACGGTTACTCCTAAAGCTTATTAATAATTTTTCTTTTTTAAATTTGCAATTAAATAATAAAAATAATTTTTAAAAAAAAAAATATTTTCCATATATAAATTATTGTATAAAATAAATTTATTTTCTATAACTACTTTTAGAGTTCACTCTCTTTACTTAATTTCTGTAATTATAGTTTGTTGATCCAGAAGTTACGTGCATGAACATATAAACTTCAGAATTAACACAGCATTGGTTAACACTAGAACGTCTGAGGATGTTAGGTTTGATGTTGATTCCTCTGTTTCTGAGTTACATCTCCTCAATTATTCCCTTCTATTTTTCTTCATTTTATTATGTCAAACTTGAATTTTTTGTTAATTTCTATAATAACATTTTAAAAGTGGTAATTCAAATTGAAAATTATGTTTCTTTATTTCAAAATTTATAAATAATAATATTTAGATTAATTTTTCCTTAATATATCAAATTAAATTCTGTCTTTATATGATTAAATGTTTTCATACATTTATGTTATCTAGCTAATAAAAGTCCTCATGAATAACTTTTGACAATTTTTTTTTTTTGAAAAGATTTGACAATTTTTTATTAGTAAAAATTTTCAGTAATTCAATTATTAATATTATAAATAATTAATAAATAATTGATCATTTATTTAGTGATTATTTTTTTTATAATTTAATTAATAAAATTTATTATTTTTTTTAAGTAAAACTACTCCTTGTATTAATAAAATTTCATTAAATAAAAAAAAATATCATCCTAAACAGAAAAACGATCATATCTAATATATTCTCAAGTCAAAGTATGAGCAGTTAAAGTGGTACGACGACAAATTTATATAACAGAAATATCAGTTTTAGAGTATAATAAAAATAAATTTATATAACAGAAATATCAGTTTTAGAGTATAATAAAAATAAATTTATATAACAGAAATATCAGTTTTAGAGTATAATAAAAATTTACAATCATTCAAAATCAAATTCAGTTTAGAAATATCTAAACATGGAGACCGAAGTGATTGAACCACTTACAAACAGTCTATAAGAATGCAGTCATTGAAATATGAAAATTCCGTCACAAAGAGCAAACAACGATGGATAGTAAAACTTTTATTTCTATCAAAAATAAAATGTCCGGCTTGTAACCAGTAACCAAATCTTTCAATGCATTAACTGTCCGAGAATTATCGAGTTCTCGGCAGTTCCAACACAGGACGATCATTGCTTTCGGCTATCAGACCTTCGACGGGATGAACCGCTTCACTGTTACCTGTCAAATTAATATTCGTATAGGTGTGGTTAGAGGCATTCTATTGAGAGGAAGGAAAACTTGTAGCTATCATCATCCTGTTGAGAGGAAGGAAAATCAACATTATTAAAAAATCAAAACAGATATTTTTTTGCCTCTTATTGCATAATAGATACTCCCTAAAAGATGCTATAAATCTGCCATAAATCTGCCAAAAAAGTCTGTATATTCTGAAAATTGATTGGATTATATGTGAGAAATATTCTCACCATACAGAAATCATAACTAATGATCGGAATATCTCTTGAGTTCTTAATAAGGACAACACCATTTTTATTTTCATTGATAGTCAATTTACGCAAATCATTTTTCATAGAAAAGGAAAAGGGTTAAGTTTAAAAAAAGAAAAAAAGCGAGAATATCGAACCATATAAATAAATTTGCATTGAAAGTTAAATTTAAAAAAAGAAAAAAGCGAGAATATCGAGTCACGTAATTGGAAATAAATGTAAAACTAATTGAGCTTTAATAAAATTTATGGTTATTTTTTTTTATCATGCTATATTCAATTATATCTTGATCGGGAATATTTATTTTTTTATGTGTTTGAATTTTTAGATGTGTAGAAAAACATTGTGTGATAATTTTTTTAAAGGAAATGTGTGAAAATTTGTCTTTATTCTCCTAAAATATAATAATCAGTCTTTGAATTATTTTTTATTAGAAAATTACAGAAAAGTTTGACATAATTATGGAGCTTTAAGAAATTGTGTTGATTCTTGTGACACCAAGCCTTAAGGGTAAATGATGATTTTAGTGACACTTTGTCAAATATGCTTACCTAACACTTAGCCTGGAGAAGTTCTTTCATATTGAAAATTCTCGTAGCCATCATTTTTTACTTCTTTTTCTTCCCATCTCATGTCAGCTATGTAGTCCTTCACTAATCCAAAATAGTGAAAAATTATTATACACAAACAGTTTTGCATATTTTATTTTTTATCATGCAAATTAAACTTATATTAAAATACCAAATCAAATTTAAAATATTACAACCCAATTGATTATAAATAATGTGAATTTATAATTTAATTCGCTCACAAATAAAAAAATCATCTCATCTATCTCAAGGCAATTACTCAACGTTCGACCGTAATAGTCACTCAACGTTATTTCAAGATAATCACTCAACGTTCGACCATAATAGTCACTCAACGTTCGATAGTAATCGCTCGACGTTCCACACTGAATAATAATTATATAATAAAATTTTTATGGCAATTAATTTTTATAATCATGCTTAAGGGGATTTGAACTTAATTCATGATTAGTATATAATTATTACAATTTTTACTAAACATGGCAAGGCAAGCAAGCATTTAGAGCCTGAATAGAAAATAGATATTTAAGAGTGGGATGATTAGAATATAATGGAAGCATGTGTAAGGGATTGGAAAGGAAATGTATGAGTAATTGAGGACCCCTAAGAAAATACCACATGGCCAACCACACCACATGAACAAATACAAGCTTATCTGTTCATCATATAATGCTACTTGTATTATTTAATTAACATTATAATATTAATATTAAACATTCAGAAATTTTTTAGACCTAATATAGTGATATTATCCATTACAGTTTCCATTTCACTTCCCTCCAAGCTTCACCAGTCAGTCACCAGCCCCCACAGCCAACAAAATTTCTTTTCAAGATTTAATACTCCCAAGAACCAATCTCAATCTGCTTCTTCTTCTCTTTTTTTTTTTTTTTTTTTTTCATCTTTATCTTTCTGAACCACAAAAAGATTTTAATGAAAAGAAAAGAAAAGAAAATAAAAATTAATAAATAAAAGAAACAGAGAAAGAAAAGAGCTAAAATCATCATTTCTTGAATCACTTAATCTTTTCTTCTTCCTCTGTTTCTTTCTTGCAATTCTCCTCTTCACAAGCACAACCTTCTTTTGGACTTTCTAATGCTCTCTTCTCTTGTTCTTCTTCTTCTTCTTCTTCCTCTTTCACAGCATTCAAATTCTTGTCTCTTAGACCTACATTTTTTAAATTATTCTCAGCTTTTTCCTTCAATGCTCCAAGCAATTCTCTCACAGCTCTGTCTTTGTTTCTCCTGTTCTTGATCAAAACTTCACTAACATCAGCAGGAGTCATCTCTGATTTATCAATGATCTCCTCCAATTCCCTGAGAATCTCATCATCTAAATCACTCTCTTCAATCCCTAAATAATTCTTCAATAAAATCTTCACTGCTGCAAATGAACAGTAACTCATAAATATATGCATGTCCATTCTTCCACTCCTTAGCAATGCAGAATCAAGTTTCTCAATGTGGTTGGTGGTGAACACAAAAATCCTTTCACTTCCGCAACATGACCACAACCCATCAGTGAAATTCAACAACCCAGATAAAGTTATTGAATTTCCACCTTCTTCACCGCCGGAGCCAGACCCAGATCGGATTTCTGAGTCATAGTAGCTTCTTCCCATGGAATTCCCACTGTTGTTGTTCTTCTTTCTATTGCTTAAATTAATAGAACAATCAATATCCTCAATAACAATTAAGGATTTAGAAGTTGTCTTCATCAGAAGTTTCCTTAGCTCTGAGTTGTTGTGAACCTCAGTCAATTCAAGATCATAAATATCATAACCAAGATAATTAGCCATGGCAGCAATCATACTAGATTTGCCAGTACCAGGTGGTCCATAAAGCAAATAACCTCTCTTCCAAGCTCTCCCAGTTTTCTGATAGAAGCCTTGCCCATTAGCGAAATCTTTCAAGTCTTCCATAATCTCTTGTTTCTTCACTGGGTCCATCGCCAAAGTATCGAAAGTGCTCGGATGTTTGAAAGGAACAGACTCCCATGGATGGCCTCTCGAGTCCAGCGACCCACCTCTCGAGTTCGTATACAACAATCTGTCTTGATTTTTTCTTCTGATATCATTCGCTTTCTCCATAATATAATCCAGATACGAATCAAGAATCAAAGACTTGTCCTTTTTCTTGATTCGAAGAGTGAACCCTCTCTTCTCCTCAGGCAATGGCCGCCAAGAAAATGTCTGGGCTTGTCTTTGAGAGACGACATGCTCCCAGAGGACGGTGATGCCACTGAAAGTATCGAAAATGGAGTCATTATTTGTGAGACCAAAAGTGATAGCGCTGGAGTTAAGAGCCCGAGTAAGGCTCAAGCGGCTGCCGGAGATGGAAACAGAGGAGCTGAGATAAAGCTGGACAGCGTTATAAAGCTCGTTGGTATTAACACCATCGATTTCGGTGATATCAAAGTATAAAAAAGAAGAGAAAGCGTTTAAGATCCGATTGAAGAGTTTGAGAAAAGCAAAACGGAGCTCTGGTGGGAAGATAACTTGGAGGAGAGATTGACAGAAAGCTAAAACACCAAGAAGAGAAGCAAAAGAGGTCCAATATTCTCCCATTTTCGTTTTCTTGAATCAAGAACTGATTTTTCAAGGGGAGAGCTTAGCTTTTTCTTGGTGTTTCTGAGGCTAATGGAACTGAAACTCAGCTTAATTTATAGAGAGAACTGATGGGTATGGAGAATTTGGAGGGACCCTGGAGGAAGGACTAGGAAAATTCTGTGGAGAGAAAGGAAAGTAAATATATATAAAAATATGAAAAGAAAAGCTCAAAGGGATTTGAGATGAAGAGAGAGAGAAGTACAAAAAGGGGGTTTGGAGTTTAGAGTTGGAGAAGATCAGAGATGGGGCCTATGGAGGGTCGGGGACTTTGAGTGATTTACAGGAGGATTTGTTGGGATTTTATAAAATTTCTTGTACAAAATGATGGAAGATTTGAAATAAGCAATTTGCTGCTGACATGAAAAAACTGGGGATTGTGAAATATGAGAGAGAGAGATGAATGATGATATTTCAAGATCTGGGAAAGGGACAATGAATATGGTTAAAAATGGATTTACTCTGCTGCTGGACAGCAGACCTGTAGCTGTAAGCAAAAAGCACTGGAAAAAAAAAATAATCCATGGGAAATTTTCATTTTTTTTACATTAGGAAAAAAAAATCGAGGGAATAATAATAATAGAAGTGTCAAAATTTTCCTTTGTTGATGGAGATTTGTGCATGTGAGTTGCCAGTAGGAATTAAATCCAAGAAAAATCATTTCATTTTCCAACTTAACAAACCAACCTGAATGGCATTATTAAATTGAAAAAGTAAATAAATGTAGAATAAATATTTTTAGAAAATATAGAAACAGAAGGGTTATTTATTATGAAGGTTTTGTGGCCCACTTCAAGATCTTTTGCCCACGTTTCAAACCCTATCTGCCACGTTTAATTATTTTCTCTATTTTCTAATTAATATTTTATTATTACTCCACTTATCGAACATTAATTAATCTCTGGAGTAACTTAATAACTGAAATTTAAATTTCCACAAAGTATAAAATGTTTGCTTATTTAATTGTTATAATTCTATAATTCTTTAATAATTGGTGTATGTTCTTTCCTCAAGTAAATTTCTCTTTTTAATTCAAGTAATCTTAAGTTATATTTTTTATTTTTTATAATAAAGTATTAAGATAAAAAATTAAAAATTATATTTGTTGATAGATAATAATCAGTGAACAAGTTAATGATATAATTTTATTTAGGTTATATGTATTCAAATATTCAAATAAAGAAAAAAATTAAATTAAATTAAATATAAATATTTTTTATATTTTATAAAAAAAATTTATTATTATCATAAAAAATTATATATTGATTATTAGGTGAGGTGAATATTTACTTTTAAAATTTGAGTATTTGATTAATATATAATTTTTTTATTAAATTAAATATTATATTTTAAATATTATATATATATTTAGAATAGGGATATTTATGTTATTTTTATAGTCATACTATTTATTTCTTGTTAATTTAATCTATCAACCAAACACACTTAAATTATAAATCCTAAGAAATAATTTCTCTGAAAATATACATTTTAAAAAATTAATTTTTCTAGAAATAAGCTATTTTGAATCAAATGAGGTTTGATTATTTTTTCTCAATTCTTCATAACTAAATATTAACTATAGGAAGAATTTTTTTTTTTTAAATAATGAAATGGGTAGATAGTGCGAGCATTATTCGGTTCAAATTAAAAAATTAATAGAATTAAATTAATTTAAAAATTCAGTTTGATTTTTATTTATTTCGATTCAATTCGATTTTTAATTTTAAAAATTTCAGTTATTTCAGTTCAATTTAATTTTGATCAGAAAAAAAAAATTAAACCGAACCGATTAGTGATAATAGTATATTATTTTTAATAATATAGAGATATTAGATCATTAAAATATTCCAATTAAATTTTAAAATACTAAACATAAATATTAAAAAATAAAAAATTTATTAAAAATTTAAATAGATCAAATCGAACCGAATTAAACTGAATCAGATCGATTCAATTCGATTTGATTTCTAATCAAATTTGATTCAATTCGATTCGATTTATATAAATATTAAAGTTTTGATTTTCGATTTATTTAGTTTGGTTCAATTTTTAATCAAACCGATCGAATGTTAGAACTTAAACCTAAGTTTTATTTTGGAGTATTCTAATGCAAGCCAAGGAAAAAATTGGCAATGGTACAAGCATTAAAATATGCAGAGACCCTTGGTTAATCAGATATGAATATTTTATATTGAAACCTCTTTAACTGAGGAATTAGAGGATTTCAGTATTGATAGGTATAATGTAGATGTTGACATCCACAAGCAAAAGGAATTTGTTTGTTTTGCAAAACTATTAATAGAGATAACTCTAGAAGATTTCATATTGACCTCTTAGGAAACTCAGTAAGAATAGTTCCTCCTCACCTTGCAAAAGTCATGGCTCTTGGAGCAACTCTACTATGGCTATTCAATATAAATGATAACAATATGATATATATAAATTTATTAATATATTTTATTTTTAAATTAAAATTAAATAATATAAAATAAATTATTTTTTTTAAAAAATATTTTTTAAATAAAAATTATTTTTCACAAATAAACTAAATCTTAATTTTTAAATTTTCATTGCTAAATCTTAATTTATTTTAATTTTTTTTAATATTGATTTTGATCTTTTTGAACTTAAAAAATATTTTTTTTCGTTCTCTTGGAAATTATTTTATATGCATGATGTTTTAAACATTCTAAGATCAATTTGGTATTCACTAATAATTTTTAAATATTTAATTTTTGTTATTTAATAATTAAAAAAAATTGCATATGTGGAAACCAATTAAGTTGGCAGCATTTCATAATTTTCGCTTTTTTTAAAAAAATTTAAGTAATAAAAATAAAATAGCAAAAGATATACTCTCACACTTAGCATGGTTTAAATTTCTTTTTATTGCAAAAAAAAAAAATGTATTTTCATCCATGGATAAATGGCACGATGGTAAATTTAGCTTATTTTTAAATTTATAAAATAAAAATATCAATTTATAAATCTTATTTTTAAAAAATTCCAAGAAACATTATGTTTATATATTCTTTTAAATTATTATTTTCTTGTCATAATATATTTTCTGCAATATAATTTATTTATAAAAAAGACACCATTTTGCAAAAAAATTTAAAATAAATATATAAAATTTCTCATAAAATTTAATTTATTTTCATAATAAAGTATAGAAATATTTTATAATTATATTATTTTTTTTTATTTGATTGATTTTAGAGTGATTATAGATTCAATAATATTAGCTATTTGGCCTTGTCCTCTAATAAATTTCAAGGAAAAAAAGAAAAATGAGAAAGAAAACCACGTGATGGTGAAGTTTTTTAAAAAATGAGTTTTAGAAAATAATTGTTTAGAATAATAATTTCACATTTTCCGTCTAAAAAATATATTTTTCGTTAAAATGAAATTTATATTTTTTTAGAAAGAAAACGTGAAGTTGTGATTCTTTTAATAAAAAAAATCTCTTTTTTTATTGAAAAAACAAATTATCTTTTTATTTTTAATTTTTTAATTCAATTAAAACATAATTTCTTTTCAAAATATATTAGAATCATATAATAATAACAATAATAAGAATAAGAATAATAAAAATAAAATTTAATTCATGTTGAATGTAAGTAATAAAATATTGATTGAATCAAATAATTGTGAGTGGAATAGTAAACCCAATACTTAATTGAATTTATAGTCCAGAGCATAAAAGCAATCTTTATTTTTTAAAGTATTATAATATATATTGATATTGCACAAAATCACTCAAAATATTTTATGGATTATCATGACACGTAGTAAGTGTTAAAACTATGTCGTTTACTGCTTATTGTTATTGTTTTATACTGAACATCTAAACTATGTCGTATTGTTGTTATGAACTGAGTTTTATATACACGTGATGTGCATATGATGTTGTCTGGTATAAAAGGAAGCGATACTTCCAGAACGAGGTGTAATATCATTTTTATTACATTTGAAATAAAACTCTCGATCTTTTCTCTCTCTTTCTTGCTTCTGCACATAGTATCAGAGCCTGAACCCTAACCACGGCGGCGCGTCGCCGGTTGAATGCTAGAGATCCTCAGTCCTTTGGAAAGATCTGGTTATGGTGAGCAGTAGCAAGGAACAAAAGGCGACTGGAGCTTCAGAAAAGTTGCAGATCGTGAATACGGGGATGGGAGACCCCCTGAGTCTTCAAACATCTGATCATCCAGGTATGAGCCTAGTCTCTGCACCTCTTGTAGGACCTAATTTCAGATCTTGGAGTAGAGCCGTTAAAATAGCCCTAGGAGACAAGATGAAATTGGGATTTGTCGAAGGCACTACTTCGACACCTAGTAAAGACACTGAGGGATATGAACAGTGGAAAAGATGTGACTTCATGGTCACATCTTGGATTCTCAACTCCATCTCTAAGGAGTTAGTTGATGGATTTATATACACTGCCTCTGCCAGAGATCTCTGGCAAGAGATCTGCGAGAGATTTGGAGAGTGCAATGGTCCTATGATCTACGAGTTGCACAGGAAAATATCCCTTATCTCCCAAGAAAATCAGTCCGTGTCAGTCTACTTCACTAAGCTGAAGAGGCTGTGGGATGAGCTTGGGTCTGTAGAACCTCTTCCAACATGTACCTGTGGAGCCTCTAGGGCCATAGCTAAAATAACGAACAGGAATAGGCTCATGCAATTTCTGATGGGTCTAAATGAGGTCTTGGGGTCTGTGAGAGATCAGGTATTGGGGATGGACCCTTTACCAACTGTAAACAAGGCTTACTCAATGGTTGTAAAATTTGAGTCTCAAAGGGAGATTCTGGGGGCAATGAATGACAACTCAGAATCTCTTGCCCTATTGAATAAGGCTCAAGCTCAGAGTCTATCCAGACCAAGAAGGTCTGAGGTCAAGAAGGGTCACTGCACCTTCTGCAACATGGATGGCCACACTCGGGAAGGGTGTTTTAGATTGATTGGGTATCCTGATTGGTTCAAGACTAAGAACAAGGTAGGAACCCAATCTTTCAAAGGCAATAGAAGCACCAAAGTTATGGCTGCTATTGAAGGGAACAAATCAGAAGAGGATAACCCTCTAGAATATCTAGACCCATCAAGTAAAATACATGAATTGATATCCATGCTGAACTCTTTAAAACAAGAAGTTTCTCAGCTTGTAAAGGGGAAAGGGACTCTTGCCCCAAGCACTTCTTATGGATCTGAGGCACATTTCATAGACTTTGCAGGTAAGCCTACTCTCTATAACACTTGCAATGCTGAAATGCAAACTGACTCTGATTGGATCCTAGACGCTGGAGCTACAAATCATATATGTTCAGACAGCAGCCTGTTCACCACTTTGCACCCACTACACAAGCACATTTGTGTGTGCTTTCCAAATGGGAAAACAACTCAGGTTACTCAATCTGGAAAGCTAAATCTCTTTGGCAAATTGATTCTAGATGATGTTCTTTATATTCCATATTTTCAATACAATTTGATTTCTGTTGGTCAATTAATGAGTAGCCATGGATACTGTATAGTAATGTGGAAGGATTATTGCCTTATACAAGACCCATTGAGTAAGAAGGTGGTGGCCATAGGTAAGAAACAAAGAGGCCTCTTCAGGCTGAACCAAATGAGCTTTTCTCATTCTGATGTAAGAAATTATTTATTTGAAATCATGAACTCTAATGCTGATCTTCACAGCTTTGTAAATAGCACTCTTTTCCAAATGGAGTTGAATAAATAACATTCCAAGCAGTTTGAACAGAGACATAAACATATAGTGACCATGAATGATATGCATGATAGACTAGGGCATGCATCAGTAGGTAAACTCAAACATGTTAAAGGCATAAATATCAGTAATGAGGCCATGAAATGTTGTCCTGTCTGTCCCCTAGCTAAACAAGCCAGATTACCTTTTCCCAGAAGTCACACCTTAACCTTAAAACCTTTTGAATTAATTCACATTGACATATGGGGGCCATATAAGACCAGCTCTATCACTGGAGCTAAGTTCTTCCTCACCATTGTTGATGATTAAAAGGTCAGGCTTTTAGTTTGACTAAACACTTTATACACATGGTAGAAAATCAGTTTAATACCACCATCAAAGTCATTAGAAGTGACAATGGAAAGGAGTTTCTAAGCCATAATTATAGTTCTCTACTTATGAGTAAGGGGATTAAGCACCAAAGATCCTGTCCATACACTCCACAACAGAATGGAGTTGTGAAGAGGAAACACAGACACATACTTGACACTGCTAGAGCCTTGAAAATGCAATCACAAGTCCCTATCCAATTATGGTCAGAATGTATATTGACTGCTACTTACCTAATTAATAGAATGCCTATGGAGCATTTTAATTGGTCCACGCCTTATGAGAGGCTCTATGGGACCTCACCTGACTATTCTCATCTGAGAAAGTTTGGTTGCTTGTGTTTTGCTACTTCTGTGGGAACTCAGAAGGACAAATTTCAAGAAAGAGCCATTAAAGCTGTGATGATTGGTTATGCCAGCACACACAAAGCCTATAAGCTTTATAACATCAGTGATAAAACCTTCTTTATTAGTAGGGATGTCGTTTTCCATGAAAACATATTTCCCTTCCAAAACACTAATCTGATTGAGAGCTCTGTGGTTCCTATTCCTGTGATTGAGAATGATTGCCCAGATGTTGATTTCTGTCCATCTGGTCACACTAGTGATAACATACAGAAATATCCTTCAGTTAGAAGGATCCAAAGGCATAGGCAAGCGCCTGTTTGGATGCAGGACTATGTAAATTCCCAACAAGCATCCTTCATGATTAATAATCCCTTACATCAGTCTTACATTTGCAATATCAATAAGGTCGATGAACCTTGTACTTACACTCAAGCATCTAAGGATGCACATTGGGTTAAAGCCATAAAGCAAGAGCTTCAGGCCCTGAAAAATAATAACACCTGGGTGCTCACTAATTTACTTAAAGGAAAAAAGGCAATAGGCTGTAAATGGGTTTATAAAGTAAAATTTAAGCCAAATGGGGATGTAGAGAGATATAAGGCTCGGTTGGTGGCCAAGGGTTACAACCAAATTGAGGGGTTGGATTACAAAGATAGATTTTCACCTGTGGCCAAGCTTACAACTGTAAGAATTTTCATTGCTCTTTCTACTTCCAGAAAATGGCCAATTTTCTAATTGGATATAAATAATGCCTTTTTTCATGGATATCTTGATGAAGAGGTGTACATGACACCTCCCCAAGGTTATCACAGAGCCCAGCCAGGGCAAGTTTGCTTGCTTAAAAGGTCATTATATGGGCTTAAACAAGCCTCTAGACAGTGGAACATTGAATTTACCAATTTCCTCAAAAGTTTGGGCTTTGTGCAGTCCCCACATGATCACTGCCTCTTTACCCAGCACACTGGTACTGTAACTTTGATACTGCTTGTGTATGTTGATGATATTATTTTAACTGAAAACTCCATTAATGCCATTACTGAGTGCAAGCTTGCTTTACATTCAAAATTTACTATCAAGGATTTGGGGCCTATGAAATACTTTTTGGGCCTAGAGGTTGCTAGATCCTCTCAAGCAACTTTACTTAGTCAAGCCAAGAATATTTCAGACATATTGAAAGATGCAGGCTTGTTTCACTGTAAACCTATCTCTTGTCTTTTGCCTCAAGGCTTGCATTTGTCTCCTGAATCAGGAGAGCTTTTTGATAAACCTAATTTATATAGGAGACTTCTTGGCAGGCTTCTTTATGTCAATCTCACAAGGCCTGATATATGCTATGTTGTGCAACACTTGAGCCAATTTATGAGCATGCCCCGAAGACCTCATTGGGAGGCTGCTTTACATGTGCTTCGCTATCTTAAGGGCTCCTTACGTCAGGGGCTTTATTTTCCTGTAGATACTGATCTATCTCTAAATGCCTAGTGTGACTCTGATTGGGCAACTTGTACTTATTCCAGAAAGTCACTCTCTGGATATTGCATATACTTGGGTCCTTACCTTGTTTCTTGGAAAACAAAGAAACAGCCTATTGTTTCTAATTCCTCAGCTGAAGCTGAGTATCGTGCAATGGCTAACACTGTGTGTGAACTCCTCTGGATTAGCTATATTTTGCAGGATTTGTAGGTTCACATTCAACTGCCCATTCCACTGCACTGTGATAGCAAAGCTGCCATGCATATTGCTGCCAATCCGGTCTTCCATGAGCGCACGAAGCATATTGAGATAGACTGCCACCTGGTCAGAGATCAATTTCAACGGGGATTTATATTACCTCACCATCTCACTACTGAAGAGCAGTTGGCCGACATATTCACCAAGGCTTTACCAGCCTCTCGCCATGGCACTCTAACCCGCAAGATCTTCAACTTGAGGAGGGGGTGTTAAAACTATGTCGTTTACTGCTTATTGTTATTGTTTTATATTGAACATCTAAACTATGTCGTATTGTTGTTATGAACTGAGTTTTATATTCACGTGATGTGCATATGATGTTGTCTGGTATAAAAGGAAGCGATGCTTCCAGAACGAGGTCTAATGTCATTTTTATTACATTTGAAATAAAGCTCTCGATCTTTTCTCTCTCTTTCTTGCTTTTGCACAGTAAGAGTTTAATAGGTCGATATACAGTTTCATTTGAAAAAAGAAAATTCGAACATTGTAGTACCCGATTATTATTAAAATTTGCTCCTTTTAATAGGTCAAGTTTTCACAGAAAATTATTATTAGTAAATAGACTTTATTATGTCTGTAATCACGAAATCGTCGATCAATTAATCGGTAGAACCTTCTATTAATTAATTGACATTAGCTAGATTTTCAAAAAATACTATAATTAACCTATTTTTTATAATATAAAAATTAATAATTGTAAAAATAAAAATACACATTCTTACACAATTACTCTTGAATTTTAAGTAATTTCATACATTCACTATTTTTTTTAAAATGATTGATTTAAGTTTTGAAGTGGATGCAGTAGGTAACAAACACCTCACATTCTCTTTTTTTTACAAATTGACCAATCACAACACAGTTTCATTTCGGTCACATTTTACATATTTTAATTTTATCAATAAATTTATTTTATTGATTTAAACTATCATTTTAATTTTTTTTTATTTCATAAGAAAAAGTGAATAATTTTGATAAATTTTATAAATATTAGGGAAAATTACTTTGTAGTCCCTCAGGTTTAACGTAATTAACACTTCTGTCCCTCTATTTTGGCGACCCAACACTTAAGTCCCTCACTTTCTCTTCCGTCCAAATTCGCAGTCCTTCCGTTCAAAATAGCCTTTTGGGACACGTGAATTGACAAAATTAACCCTCTTCTTCTTCTTCTTCTTCTTCTTCTTCTTCTTCTTCTTCTTCTTCTTCTTCTTCTTCTTCTTCTTCCTACCCAGCAACTTCTTCTTCTTCTTCTTCTTCTTCTTCTTTCTTCTTCTTCTTCTTCTTCTTCTTCTTCCTCCTACCCAGCAACTTTTTCTTCTTCTTCTTCTTCCTACCCAGCAAATCTTTCTTCTTCTTCTTCTTCTTCTTCTTCTTCTTCCTACCCAGCAACTTTTTCTTCTTCTTCCTACCCAGCAACTTCTTCTTCTTCTTCTTCTTCTTCTTCTTCATCTTCTTCTTCTTCTTCTTCTTCTTCTTCTTCTTCTTCTTCTTCTGCAACGGGAGAAAGCATGAAAGAGAAAAAAAAAAAAGGAATTTCACATTAAGAGAAGGGTATTTCTGGAAAAAATTATCACCTCTCACTTTTGACTCTTTGACCAAACGGTTTAAATGAACGGAAGGACTACGAAATTGGACGGAAGAGAAAGTGAGGGACTTAAGTGTTGGGTCGCCAAAATAGAGGGACAGAAGTGTTAATTACGTTAAACCTGAGGGACTAAGAAGTAATTTTCCCTAAATATTATTAACTTATTAATGCTCGACTTTTTATATTATTTATTATATTGTAAATAATTTTAATTTTTCAAACATCTAAATTATCAAAATTAAATTATTATAGTTTAATATAAAACTAAAATTCAAAACAATTTATACAATATTTAATTTGAAGATAGTAAAATTCTTTATTTAAGATAGATGTTAAATTTTTGTAGTTATTTATCAAATATTGCTTTTAAAAAATGTGAGGAGATGGAAAATAATGAAGTAGATAAAAAGATGTATAATAATTTTTTAGTGTAATAACTAATAACTAAATTTAATTGGTTTCTAAAATTTATATATTTTAAGCAAAATAGGTTTTTTTTTAAAAAACTCAGATGATATACTATTTATACTAATTTACTTCTTAGTAAAAATTTTATATTTTTATATACAAAATTAATATGAAAACTTATCTATAAATTGTTATAATAATCCATTTTTTGCTAAAACTTATTTTTAAAATTTATAAAAATTTTATATTTTAAAATACTATGGTTTTAGGAATTTTCATATTTAGTAGACATTTTATTATTGATTAAAAATTAAAAAAATAACAAATTTAGTATTAATTAGAGTAAATTACACTTTAGTTTCTGAGTTATACTATAATTAACATATCATTCCCTGTATATTTAAAACTGAACACTTAAACCCTCTATTTTTATTCCGTCCAAATGCACAGTCCCTCTATCTATTTCTCCGTTAATTCAAAAGTAAATAGTTGGTCAAACCTTTAAAAAAAAATTTTTTTCTTCTCACAATACTCTTATTGTACCATGCAATACATATAAAAGAAACTTTTACATCTAAAAATCCAAATCATTCTTCTTCCTTTCTAATTCTCTCCTCTGAAAGTGAATGGCAAGTTGCTAGATGTTTACTACTTCAAGCAGCCGAACCTAGGTTTTTAGATATTTGCTTTGGCTGTGAAAATTAGGACGAATTGCAAATGGTAGAAACTTTAAGAAAATTACAGATTTTGAATCAGGTACTGATTTATTTTAATACATAAAAATTGAAGAATTTAAGTGTTTATAATTGAATTCTATACTTAGAAAATGTGTGAAATGGCAACAAGTCAGAAAATTCTAAATTGTTTTGTGTTTGTGTATAAAAAGAAATGAGTTAGTGTTATATATTTAGTTTATTTTATACTAAAAAGAATTAAAAATAGTAGAAGTTTTGAGAAAACTGTAGATTTTGAATTTAAGGACTAATATGTTTTAATATATAAAAATTGAAGCATTTAAGTGTTTATAATTACTTGAATTCTATATCCAAAAAATTTGAGAAATGACAGTAAGGTAGAAAATTTAAAATTGTTTTGATTTGTGTATAAAAAGGAGGATTTGGATTTTTAAATGTAAAAATTTCTTTTATATATGTTGTATGGTGAAATAAGAATATTGTGGGAAAAAAGTAATTTTTAGAGGTTTGATCAGCTATTTATCTTTAAACTAGCGGAGAAATGGATGGAAAGACTGTGTATTTGGACGAAATGAAAATAGAGGCATTTAAGTATTCAGTTTTAAAAATATAGGAACTGATTCGTTAATTATAGTATAACTCAGAAATTAAAGTATAATTTACCCTATTAAATAATTGAGAGCTATTTAAAAGTTAATATTATAATAATGTATCAACAAATCTATATATATATATATATATAGTTAAATTACAAATTTATATACAATTACAAATAACATGCCATACACATTAGAAATTATTAAAAATTAGAACTGAGTTATCCATATACGTCAACCCAATTCCATAAAAAAAATTTATTCTTACTAAAAATATTTCTTTAAGTCAAAACATGGAGGTTTAAATTCTTTCAACATAACTCTTAAACTCTCTATATATGTACTTAAGTTGTTATCTCTCTACCTTAAATAAGTGTATTAAATTTATTGATAAATTTGTTATGAGATTACCAAAATAAGGTTAATAGTTAATGGTGCATTCTTCCACAGAGTAATAACTAATTAATCCCTAAAAAAATTTTCTTTTATGATTTTTGGTTCAATATTAAGGATGAGGTTTTTTTTTTTTTAACTATTAACTTATTAATCTTTCTCATATTTGATATAATAAAATGAGAAATAAAAGAAGTTGAGAGGTTAAAATTTAATCCATTTAATTTGATATAATTCATTTTAGATGTTGCACTAGGGGAGGTAGTGTAATGAATATACACTCACCAGGGCTGATGTATTACCCTAGTGTAAAATTTAATCCAAAACTAATCATAATTAAATTAGGCTAACAATTATCTCATAATATATAACTCTCCTTTAATCCCATAACAAAATTATCTTGAAATGGTGTGCAACTACCAAATGGAAAATTGGTGATAGAGGAAAATGAGAAAAGGACTTCAATAAACATCTTTGGAAACTCTTATTGAACAAATTTGTAGAGCATTTTAGTTCTACAAATAAAATACATATCTAAATTGTAAAAATATGATATAATTTGTATTAAATGCATATAATTAAATTAGAGACTAGTGATAAAAATAATGATTCTAAAATGTTGTGTTTGAATATGAATTAGGATCCATGTATTCAAATTCATATATTGGATAGAAAAATCAAAATTTTTAAGATTGATTAAGTCGTAAATATTTATCCGATGAGTTCAAATAACTATGTGATGAAAATGAAATTCAATAACAGTTAAATATTCCTTATACAGTGCAATAAAATAATGTCTCGAAATGGCACAATAAAACTTTGCTAGAAGTAGTTAGGTTAATGATGGTGTATGTTGAGCTGCTTATCACTACATTTGTACTTAACTGAGTACATTCTAAATCAGTTACTACAACTCTATATGAGTTATAAACTCTCGATTTAAAGTTTTAAAGCCTTAGGGGTGTACTATTTTTGTTAATAATAATCATAAATATATAAAATTAGATCTAAAGGAAATGAAGTATATCTTTATAAGGATACTATTAAAAGGACATGTTTTTATTCATGAATAAGATAGTGGTATGGCAACTAACTTAAACTATGAGATATTGCATTCTTAGATAATGAATTTGCTAAATAGGGTAAAATAGGTCGAGACTTATCTCTATATGAAACTGTGAACAAGATTACTTTTGGTATAAAACGTGAAATGTATTCTTTTCTAATATGAATATTTCAAATAATAATGAATTATATCAGGTTGACATTAAAATATAATATGTAGTGAATCCATCTGATATTGCTGGTCTCAATGGATTATAACTTTAGCATTGATAAATTAATTTGTTAATGTCAGTTACAATGAATGATTGATCACATATTCTCCATCATCACTTTGAGAACTGAAGGAAAGTATTTATAGTTACTTTACAAGAGGAAGAGGAGCTAAAACATTATTAAGACTCTCACATGCCTTGTCAAGAAAAAATGGATTAATAATTAAAGCAATAGAAGATGAGATGGAAATTAATAATATTAAATGTTTAGGAATGCTTGATTTATTAATAGTATGAAAGTAATTGAGAACAAATAGTTTTTTTTGTTTTTTTAGTATTATCTACAATTGTGCAAGTAGCTTTGTAGCTAGTATGATTCCTAGTACAATTAGGTGCATAGAAAAGATTGATTCGAGAGATCCATGGTGGAGGTTTGAGTGGTCATTTGAGGTGCAATAAGACTATTGCCGATTTAGAGGAGCGTTTTTATTGGCCATAATTGAGAAAGAATATAGGTCAGATGGTACAGAAGTGCCTAATTTGTCAAACTCAGAAGGGTCATTGGCAGATACGGGCTTATATACTCCATTATTTATTCCAGAATACCTTGGGAGGACTTGACTGTGGATTTTGTTCTTAGTCTTCCACATACTCAACATGAATCTGATTTTATTTTTGTTGTCATTGATAGGTTCTCCAAAATGGCATATTTCATTCCTTGGGAAAAAACTAATAATGCTTCTCATATTACAAAACTATTTTTCCAGGAGGTTGTTCGTTTACATGGCATTCTTAACACTATTACTTCTGACAGAGATGTGAAGTTTCTAGCTTACTTTTAGATGACTTTATAGAAGAGTTTTGGGACTAAACTTCGATACAGCAGTGCTGCCATCCTCAAAATGATAGCCAAATTGAAGTGGTGAACCACACTCTTGGCAATCTTCTGCATTGTATCTGCAGTGATAAAAAAAATTGCTTGGGATCTTGCTCTTGCTCAAGCAGAATTTGCTTATAACAGTTTTGTCCACAGTTCTACAAAGATGTCACCATTTGCAGTTGTGTACGGAAAAATTTCAGCGCACACAGTTGATCTTATTGCCCTTCCTACAACTTTTCATAACAATATTGCAGCAAACAACTTAGCAAATCAACATGTGGACGTTTTCAAATAGATACAACAATGTCTTATGGAAGTCAATGATAAGTATAAAACTACAGTTGATAAACATAAGCATTTCAAGTCTTTCAATATTGGTGATCAAGTTATGGTGTATCTACTCAAGGAATGTGATGGAGTACAGAAAAAATTTGACTCAAAGAAGATTAGTCCATTTTGAATTATTCAGAAGATTAATGACAATGCTTATGTTCTTAACCTCTCAGATTATATGAAAATTTCCAAAACGTTTAACGTGGCAGATCTGTTTCAGTACTACCTTACTGATGACAACTCGAGATCGAGTTCTTTATAAGTGAAAGGGAATGATGCGGAGCAATTAGCCTTGGACTTAGATCGAGCTTAACTTTTGCTTACGATATCCGTTGGAGGCCCAATATAGCTTTTCGGAAAGGGAATTTCGATACAGGCGAATTTCAGAAATATGACGAGGACCATAGGCCTAATTACAAAGTTTGAGACCCAAATTCTATCATTTAAGAGGTCAATTTTGATTTTTAATTATTTTTAGATTTTTTTCATATTTTTCTGTATTAGGGTTTTTTGCTATTATAAATAATTATTTTCTTGGCTGTTTGTCACACTTTTCAATTTTTGAGAATTCAATAAGAAATTTTATCTTGTAGCCTTTCTGAATTTTATCTTAATCAAACGATATTGATTAAAATTCCTGACAAAATCTAAATAGTTTTGTTTCACTTCTTCTAACAGGAACATGATTGTTAAGTATTGGTAGAGTAGATTTATGATTAGATGTGTGTGGAAGAGGACAAGTGGTTGGTGAGGATTAGATTGTAAGTGGTGTGATTGGAGTGGATGAAGATTGGTTGGGAAGTTCATGTTCTGTGGTAGTAGAAAAAGGTAATGGAGCTGAGTTAGAATATGTAATAGTAGGTAAAGGCACATGTGCATTTGATAATGTTAACTTATGATACAGAAGATACCTTCATGCAATTATACATTTCTAGAAACAACAACCTTATGTGTGGCTAGATGCATACCCCAAAAATAAGCACTTGATGGCTCTTGTATCAAATTTATCCCTGTGAGGCTCTATGTTAGCAACAAAATATAGGCAACCAAATGTTCTCAATTTACTGTGATCTGGAACCTTTCCATGCAATATTTCATGCGAAAACTTCCAATTAAGGATTGAAGTGGGCATTTTATTGATTAAAAATGTAGCAGTTAGCACATAATCTCCATAGAAAACCTTTGGTAAATGTACTTGAAATAACAACGCCCTTGCCACTTCCAAAAGTTGCTTGTGCTTCCTCTCAACTACTCCATTCTGCTATGGAGTATAGACAGAGGTTCTCTAATGAAAATTTCCTTTGCTGTAAAAGAAATAAGTAAAATAAAAATTTAGAAATTCACTTTTATTTTCTATTCTAACTTTCTGCATCTTTAACTAGAACTAATTCTTAATCATAGAGACAAATTTTACAATAACAAAGCCAACTACTCCTTTATTGGGCAAAAAATAAGTCCATATATTTCTACTGAAATCATCCACAATAGTAAGAAAGTAATGAGCACCAGTAAAAAAAACTCACTTAGAACCCCATTGATCCATATGTAGTAATTCTATTATTCTTATAGAAGAAATTCAAGTTTTAGTAAAGGGTTGTCTATGTTACTTGGACATTGAACATACTTCAAAAAAATGTGCTACTGAGTTTATTATTATCTATAGAATTGATATATGACAATCTTTGTTTAGCCAAGTGTCCCAATTTTTGATGCCATAGTTCTATTAGAGTGCTTTGAATAGAAAAAAAAAAAACACATTATCTACATCAGCTAACATATTACTAGGATGACTTTGAGTAATCAATTAGTCTTTATTTAGTATATAAAGGCCATTTTGTAACTTGCCAACTACTACAACTCTTCTAGTTCATTGGTCTTGTAAAATGCATTTACTACCATAAAAAAGAGTAATCACATGTGAGTGTTGTGCCAATCTACTAACGGAAAGAAAGTATGCCTGAAGTTGGGAATATGCAAGAGAGTGCAACATTTGTTGTTGAGAGCTATCAGGTAATAAGACAGGTTGGCAGGTTTCTTTCCTTAATGGTTTATCAAATAGATCTCGATTGTAATGCATGTTACTTGTTACTCCTGAATCGATAATCCAACTCCTTGTTTGAGAGATTTTGATAGGATGAACCAAATTACCTACAAAGCCTGAGAAATTTATGCTACTTTGCTCTACTACCTTCCGTTTTATGTACCTTGAGATATTGGAGATCTCCTGTAGAATGACAGTTGCTATGCTTGATGTCTAGAAATCTGGCTCATGTCTTGTGATCCTTCACCGCTCGCTAAGACTGCAAAAGTTTGGCTCTCGCTATTTTGGTTTTTTTTTTTTTGGAAATGGCTTGGCTCTTGCTATTTGAATTAGCTTTCTTTTGTTTAAGATCTTGGATCAAGTATTAAAATCTTATTCTTAATATGATCATATTAATCACTCAAGCCCAATAGGAATTGGATCAATATATCTTCATTTTCTCTCTCCAGGTAAACTTTAGAGACTTCATAATTACATACAGTCATAGGATTCAGCACTCCAAGTTCATCCCATAGTTTCTTCAACTTAGTGAAATAGACTACTATTGACATAGAACCTTAAGTAAAAATACTAATCTCTCCTTTAAGTTGGTGCACAAGAGGTTCATTACTCTTTTCAAAATTTTCTTTCAATTCTAGCTACAGATCTTTAGCACTATTTGTGTACAAAAGTGCTTCTACAAATTCTTTTAAAATTGAGTTTAGAATCCATTAGCTCACCAGACTGCCAGCTCTCATCCACTTCTCATGTTCCATTGGACCAATAGTAGGCATCTTAATACTACCATTGATAAATCCTACTTTACTCTCGGCTCTTAAAACTAAAGTCATCGATCTACTCCAAGTGAAGTAATTTGCACCACTAAAAGGAGCAAAAACAAGTATCATACTTGGATTATTAGAGTTCTGCAGTGATATTCCATCTGAATCCATTTGATTTTTGATATTCTGTTGATTCCCTTCTTTATCTACTAAGCTGGAACTTGCATCTACCATTGTTGAGACCTCTTAGAAAACTTTCAAGAAGAAAAAAATTGCTTCTTTTAAATCGAAAATGTGTGCTTTGATACCATAAACAAGACAAAAAAATTGTTTCTTTTAGATCGAAAGTATGTTTTTTGATACCATATGCAAATTATGAATCAGAGAAAGAAAAAGTATTGAGAAATGAATGAATTTTATTGAGCCTTTGATTGGAATATTTATATAGAAAAAAAAAACATAAAAGTGAAGCCAACTTCACGTGAAATAAAGCAGAAAATAATTTATTTTCGCCTAAAATGAAAACATTAAGTGGAACAGTGTACTGTACTCTCCAACCTTTTTTTTTCTTGAAGCGAAAACGCAGCGTTGCTTTATTAATATGCACACCATTTCCATAAGTTAACAGAAATAATATCAAAATTGAGAGAGCATGTAAAATTATCCCATTAAAATTGATTTCCCATATTTCGACTTTATCTATTAAAGTAACTTACAATACATTTTTAGTATTTAGAAAATTTACAATTTAATCTATTTCTATTCAAACAAAAATAATTTAGTTGTTGATATTTTATTTTATAAAATAAAATTTTATTTTGTTAAGTTTACTATTAAATTATAATAATCTAATTTTTAAATTTTTATAAAATTAATTAATTTATTTTTATTTTAAAATCACTCAGTTAAAAAGTATATATTTTTTAAAATCCAACTATTTAGTTCTTTCCAGTTATTTTAAATTATTTATATTATTTAGTCCATTTAATTATACATAATATTTAGTTTCTATAATTTTTAATATTCATATTACTTAATCTCTATAATTTTTAGCTTTTATTTATCCTTAACCGTTAATTTTTACAGTAAATCAGTAATAAAAAGGATACACCCATTTCATCACCGCATCTTCACAATATATAAAAAAAATCTCACACCTTATAAATCTTTACAATTCTATTCCATATTTTAATAACAATTAATTTAATATTATATTTTAAAACTTTCACTAATTACATTGAATGATTAAAAAAAATAACTAATTTTCTGTTATATTATTAATGAAAACAGCATGTAATTAGCACATACTATAAAATTAATTAAAAGATTAATTTATTTTTTATATAATTATACAGCAGGTATTTTTTTTTTTTGAAATAGGGGTTGGAGGAGTCGAACCTTAGACCTCTCAAGGTTATAAGGATGCACTTTCCACCATACTAAGTCTCGGAATGCATTATACAGTAGGTATTAAATTTTGTACTTCAATCTACAGTTATAGATAAATTATTATTAAAAAATCAAATAAAAATATCATTTATCTATTCTTTTTATCTTCAATATATTTAGTTTTATTTATTTTTTAATAATAATTTATATATAAATTTAAATTAAAAAATAAAATTTAATATTTTTATATTATTATTAATTATTTTATAAACATAAATATCATATAATTATAAATATTTTATATTATATTATAATCAGATGATAATATGATAATAAGATATTTTCATCTTAAAAAAAGATAAAATTTTTATTAATAAATTAATAATTATTTTAATAGTTTAGTATATTTAATGAAAATTTTAAAATATAAAATTAAATTAATTATTTTTAAAATAAAAGTAGAATTATAAAAATTATAAAATATAAAAAAAATTATCAATTATTTTATCTTTTATGATGATAATGCGGCAACAATTGCGATGGTGTAAAATTTTTATTAAAATATTTTAATATATTTTTTCAAAACTAACCCCATTAATGAGTTTTTTTAATTATTTAATTAAAATTTTAATATAAGGATTTAAAAGAAACAACAAATTTGCTTCGGTAAAAGCACACAATGATTTACTGTTTTATTATATCAGAGAGAGAGGATTCGATGGGCTCAGAATCCAAAGCCGAGCGAAGATGAATTTGTTATTATTAGAGCATAGGGAGGGCTAAGGCTATGGCTATGGCTATGGCTATGGCTATGGCTATGGCCATGGCTATGGCTGACAAATGAGCAGCAGCTGCAGGAGGAGGAGGCAGGTGCATCGATGCATCCTTAAGAATTTGTCGCACTCAGCAAGTAAAGCTCATCCGATAAGTTAACCAATCTCTGCTATTTCTATTCATTTCTTTCAGCATGGCATGCCCGTACCCTCTTCACCTGTTCACGTAAACTAACTTCTCTAATTCTATTCAATTTGTACACCTATAAAAAAATTTAAAAATAATGGATATAATTTAATAATATATATATATATATATATATATATATTATTAAACTGCACAAAATTAATAACTTATTATATAATATAATTTAAAAATTATAATTATTAATAAAATAAATTTTATTTTTTTATGTGTATATATAGTTTTATCATATAAAAATAGATCAACGTTATAACTAATACAACTATTTTTATAATATTTGTATTTAATTTTAATTATAGAGAATTTAATAATTAATAAATATTAAAAAAATAATATAATCTAAATAAAATAAAAAATCTCATCGCTATATGAAAACAAAAACTCTAAAATTAGAGCTGATTGAAAATGGAGCAGATAAGGTATCGGCCAACTGAGAAAGGTAACTTCGGTTTCTATTTTGGCTATAAGTTTTTCTAGTATTTGTCTAGGGCTGTTAAAACGGGCTATTTCGCTGATTCAATCAATTTATATAAATTTGATCTCAAAAACGAATCGAGTTAAAAAAACTTGTTATAAAATAAATTTTTAATATTATAGTGCAAAGGATTAGCTCGGGATAGTATGTGAACGAACACAAACACATCTTTTTTTCTTAAAAAAATAAATAAATTAGAATGAGACTAAAAAATAATTAAATTCACCTATTAACTAAAAATATAAAAATTTCATATTATATCAATTATAATGAACAAAGAAGAAAGACACTATTATTAACAAATAACTTTCAACTCTATATATATATATATTTTTTATTTTTTTATTTTATCAATCTATAATTACTTATTATACATCACATATTAACAAGTGATGACCGCTGGATTTTTCCATTCCATTACGAGACCGGGCCGACAGTAGCAGCCCATAATCAGGAGGCTTCTAAACCCCCGAATAAGTCAGACCCAACCCATTCATCCTCCTGATCGGATTCCTATTTAAGTCACTCAATCAGACCGACTCAGCCCATTTCAGCCTTAAAACTAGTCATTTCCTAGGTTCTGGTTCTTTTTCCTCAAATCCGATCACAAGAAGAAAAGACTGCGAATCCAGTCATTTCGCAACCATATCCACTCGCACGCTGAAAGAAATTAAATGCTTGCCTAATACAGGGATGATCCTAGAGTTGTCCGTACGTACGGACCTGTACCAAATAGTAGGTGGTTCTATAGCAGAAAGGTCATCTCGCGTGAGGGAAGAGGAAAAGGATAAAAGGGAGGAAACACTCTCCTCTAGGACCAAGTTCTTTCTAACTACACAAAACCCTTGTAATCTCATACCATCAACAAAAAATTAATATAAAAAAGTAATATTTTTTTTTAAAATAGAAAAGTAATAAAAATTTAGAACTCTTAAATAAAAAAATAAATTAATATATAATTAAATTAAAATTTAAACAAAATCTATTAAAATCATCTAAATAACAAAATAAATTTACTAAAAACTATAATTCATAAACAATATCAATCAATATCATTTTTTTCAAATCAAAACATTTGAATCTTATTTAGAAATTGATATATTTTCTTTATTTACATTTTATTACTATCCACAAATTAAATATTCATATATAAAAAATAAAATTAACAAATAAAATGATATTTTTTAAATATTTTTAAAATAAATATTCTATATATTTATCCAGTACTATTCGTATGAATTCGATCCTAAAATCGATTAAATAAAAAATTCATTTAAAAAATATACATTAATTTTTTTTTTAAAATACGAGATCTTAAACGCTTAACATGCGTAAATACATTTTGACAGTACTATTTTTGTCTGATCGAGGCTACTACCCGCTGTGCATACGGTTGTCGCTTATTTGCTATTTGAGCCTTACCGAAGGTTTGATTGCTTCTCTGACTGTTGGACAACGATGACGACGTCATCAGTTGTGTATTTTTTGCGAGTTATTTTTCTTGGAGATGGTGATGCGGCGCTGCATTAGTTTGTAAAACAGGTCTCTTTTCCCAAATTGATTAGGATTAGGGTTTCTTTGTATGGGCTACTAGCCCTTTCTTTACTTGGATTCAAGGCCTTCTTTTTATGAACCGGTTTTTGGACTCCTTGTACTGTTTAATCTTGAATGAAATGTTGTTATCTCTAGTTTAAGAGATTGATCCTAATAACAGAGCATGTGAAAATAAAAAATGCAGTGATGTTGAGTAATTTAAATGACATGGCAAATGTGTCAAAAAAAATAAAAAATGTTGATTTACAATAAAATTTCAATTCCCTGTTTAAACATTATAATTCTATAATTTTTGTTATTTTTTTAGTTATTTTAAAATTATTGTTTATTTTTTTAATTATAATAACATATAGTTTTAATTTTATTATTTTTAATAAACCTAATAAAATATTTTTTTAATATTTAATAAAATTTAATATATTTAGAATGGATATAATTAAAAGAAAAAACTTGAGAGATCAAGTAGATCTTAATGTGGATCAATAAGAATGCATGTGTAATTTCATAAGTTGAATTTATATTTTCGTCCTTATAATAATTTTTTTAAATTAATATGTACAGTTTAAAATTCTCTTTCATTTATTAGACATTATAAATTTCTAAAAAATTTTACTATTTTTTATGGTCGTAGTAATTATTCTATGTTTGCTATTATTTTCTATATAATTAAGTTTTTTACTTATTGTTGAAAAAAATTATAGATATAAGTTTATATTAGACCACTTAAATTGAATTAAATCAGTCGATTAAATCGGATGATCAGATCAAATCATCTAATTAAATTAAATTATATAATATGTATTAAATAATATAAATAATTAATTTATAATTAAATAACATATTTTTAAATTAAATTGACTCTATATAATATATAGGGTTATGATGATCTTGTTATTATTTTATTTCAATATTTTTTTTTGCCAATTATTGTTCATATTTATTTATATCAATATTTGAAGTTATAAATTTAGTTTTCAATTGCTCAAAGAAATCTCATCGATTAATAATACTATGTTGACTTATAGAAAGGTAATATTCTGATATAAGATTATTTAAATTTTAATTAAATTTAATTATATATAGTTGATATAAAATAATTTTAATTTTAATTTAGGTGGATCATATATAATATAAAAAATAAATTGATTTTAATTTAATTGATTCATTTTATAGTTGACAGAGAATTGATCTTAATTACACATTTTAATAACATAATTTGAATCGACCTTAATTTATATTACTAACATGTAATGAATATATAATTATTTTAATCTTAATATATTTATTTATATGTAATTGACATATTTTTTATTTTAATTTATTTATATTTAGCAAATTGGAGATTATTTTAAATTTAATTATTTATAATGAACATAAAATGAATTGTTTTTAATTTAATTGACTCATTTTATAATTGATATAAAATAAATTAATTTTAATTTAACTGACTCATTCTATAATTCATGGAGTATAAATAGATATAACGTATCGGATACAAATTTATTTGATATTAATTATATTATATGTAATGAATATGATATAATTTTTATATTAATTTAATGATATAAAATATAGTGTATAAAAGATAAATCGATTTTAATTAAATTAAAATTATTATAAAATAAATTAATTTTAATTTAACTCACTTTAGTGTTGATATATTATAAATTAATGATAATTTAAATTAACTCAAATATAATAAAATTTAATTGACTTAGCGCATAATAAATATACTAAGATTTAATTTTAATTTAATTTAATTGACTAATATTATTGTAAATTATAATATAACATTATATTATAAAATAATATATACTTTTATATAAGTATATATATAAACAATTACAGTAAAACTCCTATAGAACTCAAAATGTAGTTACAAACCATAGCACCGGCTCTCCAAAATAGCCGAAACCAACAACAATGTAGAAAAAAAAATATATTATATAAATAAATATATAATTTTATTTTATAATATATTATATTATATATTTAAATATATTGTGTAGGAAAAATAAGTTTTTTAAATTATTTATTGTCTTATAAATAATACAATTTATTGCTTAAAAAAATACGCAGTTAAAATAAATTTAATAGAGAAAAACAAAGTATATTGAAGGAAAATTTTGTCATTAAAATCATAATTTTGGTGAAACCCTTTTAATCCATAATAAATGTGAATTCATTTATTCTCTATCATAATTCTAAATAAAAAATTTAATATAAAAATTATTACATAATCAATGAAATTTCAATTAAAAATATACATTACTATATAATTCTGGGTGAAAATAAAATTTAAGCCGTTCATAAATAAATATTCATAAATTTAATTTGGTGACAAATATATTTAAATAAATATGTTGCGTGATTAATGCTTATGCAAATTTAAATCATTCTCAAAATAACGAAAGTATGAATTTTTTTTCTTTTTCCTATTTTTACATAATCAATTCTCATACAAATTAATTAATGACTATTTATTAATAAAAAAATTAATTATTTGAATTCATTAATTTATTAATTTAGATTATTTTTATTATTATTTGTTAATAATAATTTATATTTTATTAAATTAAATATTTTAAAGACTTTAAAAGAAATTATTTTAGAAAACTAAAATCCTCAGAATATTTCATTTTTTTATAAATAGGTAGAAATCAACGCTATCACATAATTTGATATTCTCTTTTTCTCTCGCTATTAATCTCTCTTATTTTTTATTTTTTATTTTTAATTTAAAATTTGACAGATTTAATTTAAAATTAAATTAATAAAAAAATAAAAATAAAATTTCATTTAAAAATTAAAACTAAACCGTAAATAACTATATTATTAAATTGAAATGAAACAAATTTTTTATTTTAGTTTAAGTAATAGATTGTTTTGAGTTTTTTTTTTTAACACTCAAAATCTAATTACAAAATGTGCGGATCCTGATTTTTCAGTGAATTTCAAGTACTTAAAATTTTAATATAAATCAAGAGAATGATGTTTGTTGGAGGAAGAAGAGAAATTGTTGGCAGGATGGTATCTTTTGATATGACTATCTAAGGGATAAATTAGTTAATTTTTTTATATTATAAAAATTTAATAACAATTTTTTTATTCACCATAATTAATTGAATTATAATAATAATATTTTAAATACATTTAAATAAAATATATTTAGGTAAAAATAACTACTACAATTAGATATTTCATTTACTTTCTTTCATTTTTTTTCTAAAGTTATTAAATAGATTAAAGATTGAGAGAGTTTGAACACGGAACTCTCAAATAGTTCTCATATTTACTTTATCATGTTTATCATCATGTTAAATTGGCAAGTGCAATCGTTTTCAAAATGCTAAGAGAACCTAGTATATATATATATAAGAGATATTTACAATTTAATTTTTTGATATTGTCATTATTAATAAGTCAGTTCTTGCATTTTTAAAAATCTATTAAAACATTCTTAATTTTTCTTTCCGTCAACAAAATAGTCTTTCTGTCATCTTTTTCGTTAAAAATAGATAAAAAATGAGAGAGAAAATTTTTAAAATTCAATTTTGCCCTCAAATAAAACCCCTTATTTAGTCCTTGGATATTATTATTATTAACAAATCAGTCCCTACATTTTCAAAGATCTATTAAAATGTTTTATCTTTTCTCATATCTATTAAAACATTTTAATCCTTTATTTCCATCAACGAAATAGTCCCTCTCCTCTTCCTTAAAAAAGAAGAAAAAAAAGAAGAAGATGATGATGATGAAGGAGAAAAAGAATAAAAAGAATAAGAAAAATGAGAAAAAAGAAGAAGAAGAAAAAGAAGAAAAAAGAGAAGAAGAAGACGGTGTCCTCAAAGAAGAAGAATAAAAATAAGAATCAAAGAAGAAGAAGAAAAAAAAGAACCAAAGAAGAAGAAGAGGAGGAAGAAGAAGAGGAGGAAGAATCAATAAAGAAAAAGGAGAAGGAGGGGGAGGAGGAAAAGGAAAAGAATGGGTTAATTTAGTCTTTTGCTATATTTTTAACGGCAGAAATAGACGAAATGATTATTTTGTTGACGGAGAGAAAACATAAGAACGTTTTAATAGATTTCTAAAAATGTAGGAACCGACTTATTAATAATGGTAATATCTAGAAACTAAATTATAAATCTCTCCATATATAAAGTATCCAAAAAATTAAATAGCTTACAACTCAATATATATATATATATATATATATATATATATATATAATAAATAAAGCACTGTTGGCATGCTCACCCATCCCATTTACTATATAAATTATCTTCTCTATGCTCAATATTTCTCCTCATTTCTCTCACTAATGATGGAGATAAGAATGGTTAAAGAGCATGACCATACATGTTTTTTATTAGCCCTTCATATTTCTTTTAAGGGAAGGAAAGGAAAGGGAAGGGAAGGGAAGGGAAAGAAAGGAAAGGAAATTGCTACTACCAATTGGGCAATGATTGGACAAGTCCAATGGTGGCCCAATCTTTATGTATGGGGAGACTGTCGTGGTAATTGGCGTTGGGCTGCTTCTAGTGGTTTAACCTTGCCCAGTGATGGAGTCTCAATATTCCAATACCAGGCCCATGAAATTTATCTTTCCTCAGACTCGCAGCTCCAGCTTTCTTCGATTGCTGCTCAAACTTCACCTGGCTTTCTGATAGTCTTTTGTCTTCTGCTTCAATTTGAGTCTGGAGGATTCTAAGGTAAATCCGTTTCCTCTTATGTGCTGTATTGTATTATTGATATATATTGTTTCCATTTCTTAGACTAATTTAAAGGCCTTTCTAGTGAGCTGTATACTGTAAGCTCTGGGGGTTGCATTTTGTTTCAGTGTGCAAAGCCACAGCTTTAGGGTTTTCAATTGCAGTATATGTATTAACATGCTACTTTTTGACAATTGATGTTGTGTTTTTGATTTGCCTTCTTCTTCCTATAACAACTATTGATTGAGTTACTTATTCTCTTGTTTACTGCAGTTGAGTTCTTCAAGTGACATCATAGAGACAGATGAAAGCTGTACACTAGTCGTTGAACTTTCTCAAAATGCCCCCTTCTTTGATAAAAAGGAGAGAAATAAAATAATTTTTTAAAAAAATTTTGCTGACATTTTCCATATAAAAATTCTGCTGTATTTATGAAGTGTGATAGATCCCAAAGCCTATTAGACTCATTCCTCATGTGGGAATTTAATTGGCAGGTAGACGGTCAAACTCTATTTAATAAATAATTTTTTTTTTTTTTTTTGAAATGGGGGATGGGGGATTTGAACCTGAGATCTATCAGGTTTAACCGAATGCACTTACCATCAGGTTAAGTCTGGGAGTGCATTTAATAAATAATTTTTCTCTATCTCTTTTCTTAAATATATTTTTTTACATCAAAAAATTAAAAATCCAATAAAATCTCACCATAAAAATAATTACAAATGCTGCTAGAGATTCACTTTATTTTCTATGTAAAAAATATTACCTCAAGCCTATGAGAATATAGACAATGTCATATGTATTTCAAAATTAAAATAAGTACACATACCTAGAAAATAAGTGCAACACTAAAAATTAAATGAATATACAACTAAAGACGATCTTTTACTGCAGAATATGTAATTAGGAGCTTTTCTTCTTATAATATCAATAACATCATCCCTTTCAATCTTTTCCACAATCACATATATTTTATTTGGATGCTTATACCTAATGCGAGCAGCTCTCCCTCTCTTTAGCCGAAATCTAGTTTTTTGGACATAACAAACTACTCATTTGAATCAAAATAATTGTAGTAAAATGTGAAGAAAAGAGATACGAAAAGAGCCATAAAGATAAGATAAAAAAATTAAAAATATTTGAAAGAAATGAGACGGCACATATTTTTCAGAAAGATTAAAGAGAGACCTCTCTTTTTGGAGAAATTTTTGGAGCCTCTTACTCCCTTCAAAAACTCTTCTCTCGATTCTTTTATTTGCCTTTTTTTTTTTTTTTCTTCTTCTTATGTTGGAAATCAAGCTGCGTGGGGCAGGAATTTTTTTTTTCTCAAAAAAATTAACTTTTGATCTTTCCATTTTTAATAAAAATTTATTTTTACCCCTTAAATCTTTGAACTTTTATTTTACACCTACAATTTCAAAGATCTCCACTTTTAAATCTGAGTTCAATTTAAATTGCATCCAGTTTTCATGAATTTTATTTTATTTCTAATACTAACCAAAATTATTTTCTCTAAATAAAGTACAGTATTAGATAGCATCTCCTAATCGCTCCTCAAGTTTGAATCTCTATAATACTTCTTTTCCCTCTTATAATATGGAAGCTTAAATTAGTCTAATTATTAAAGGCTTGAAAAAAAAGGGTGCTTGCAGCTAAAGGAGATTTTAAGTGGGTAATTAGATTTTGATTCTTAAAAGTGTGAAGAGAAGCTTGTACTAAGTGAGGTTGGGAGAAGGATAAGAACTAAGATATGGTGCTGTTGGGTCTTTGAGATGATCTTTACAATGGTGCTTGAGTATCTTGAACTCCCAAATTTACAATGGGAAGGAAGAAATGAAGTCCCTTTGTTCATCATCTCTAGGTGGTTATTTATCAATCAAGTACTTTGAAGGGGAATGATTGAGAGTTCTTCTGGTTCCCATTTACTGTGAGATTATGCTGGTGCTGAATGGTTTGCGATGGTATAGGAGTAGATATCCAGCCTGGTGGTATTAATGTGGATAAACGCATCGCCGTTGATAAGATCAACACCCCTCCTTTTGGCTCTCGATTTTGTATTCTTCTAAAGATAGAGAGAGAAACTAGACCTACAAATTCTGATGTTCTGAGGTTGGGACAGGATATGGTTACCTCTCTTGCTCCTGATGAATTAACTGGGTCTGCTGTTGTTCATGATCGGTCTTCTGGTTTGGAGCCACATACTCATGCTGCTGTTAATTAGCTGTACCCATTAACCATTGAATCATCTTTGGCATTTAGGCCTATTCCGGCATCGGAGATATCTTCCTCCAAGGCTCGTCTGTATGTTGTTTTAGGTGTTATTGCATGTACAGCCTAAATGGGAAAGTAATGTTGCTGCAGTAGTTGATCAACATACCGTGATTACAGGTTGTGCAGGACTTGGCACCATTAATAGATCTGTGTGGTTGATGATACTACTAACCTAGAAAGTGCATCCCGTTTGTCCGCAAATACCATTAGTCATCCTCTGCCTCCTAATCCAGGTAGAGTTTACCTATCTCCTTATCGACTCTGGTTGGTGGCTCTCCTTCTAGATATGACCTTGATAAGGAAAATTTGGATCCAGAGAATCTTATGTGCTAACTAGCTGTTTTTTGATGTCTGCATGGCTTGCATGAGGCCCTCTTTCCTTTTGTTGGGTTGTTTACCTATCGCTGCTCTCTCCTTTTTCTTATGTCTCTGCTGATCTAGAATATTCAAGAGGCTGCGGCTAAGAGTAGCTTGTGTGTCCTGAAAGATTACTGTCGTCAATACAAACCTTTAATTTTAGTACCGGTGAAACCAAAGTTATCGATTCTTGACATGGAGCAATTACGGCAGATTTGGACTGGGGCTAACTTTTGCATTTTAATTATTTTTTTGGATATTTTGGGTATTTTCATAATTTTACATATTAGTGTTTTGTTTTCATTATAAATAGTCTCCCTTGGCTATTAGAAAGACACTTTTCAATCTTTGAGGAATTTCAATAAGACTTTTAGTCTTCTAACCTATCTTTTCTCTTATTTCGTCTTAACCAAACGATATTGGTTAAAACTCCTGACGGAGTCTAAATAGTCCTTTATCAGATTGGTATCCGAGCAAAGTTCGACCATGACAAATAACCAAGAGGCGCGACTTGCTGCGATTGAGGCATCTTTGGCAGTATTGAGGGAGATGATCGGACAACTGACCCTGCAGCAGGGAATCCACCAACCCGCCGCCGCCACACACCCCCAGCCATTCGCCAATCCTATGGCTGCCAATCCTGTGGTTGCCAATCCTGTGCCTGTAAATCCCCAACAGAATTATCAGAAAGGTTACAAGATCAAGGTAGACCTTCAAAACTTTTCTGGTTCGTTAGATGTAGAATCTGTTCTTGATTGGCTGGCAGAGGTTGAACGTTTCTTCGAAGTTATGAACATGGAAGAGGATCGCAAGGTTCCAATTGTGGCTTTTAAGTTAAAAGGGGGTGCAGTAGTCTGGAGGAATTCGATTCAAAACGAATGCTATCGGAGGAGGCTGGAATACATACGAAACTGGATGTTAATGAAGCAAATGATGGAACAACAGTTCTTACCTAGTGATCACGCTCAGGTTTTGTATAACCGGTATCATGACTGTGTTCAGGGGAACCGAAGGGTGGAGAAATTGCAGCTGCCTACACCGCCATATCTTTCGCCATACAAAGTCGAATGGATTAAGGAAGGTCCGACAATTGAGGTCAACAGAATCTGCAGCGTGCCTATCTCGATCGGTAAATCTTATACTGAACCTATTAATTATGATATTGTGGATATGGATTACTGTGGAATTTTGCTAGGTCGCCTTTGGCAGTTCGATGTTGATGCCTTGCATAAGGGGAAGGAGAATTCATACATGTTCATGTGGAATCAAAAGAAGATTACTATCTTGCCTTCTGGTTCTACGAAACATTCTAAAGTGGAAGGAAAGAATGTTGTTGCTATTTCCACGGGAGTATAGAGGCTATCAGGCACAATTGAGAAATCTGGAGGCACACTGGCCTTATTGGTGAGAGCAAAAGGTACAATGGAGGATGCACCATCTTTACCACCACCCCTCAAAGAGCTGTTGAAGGAGTTTCCTAAGATAGTGGAGGAATAATCCAAGCTTCCACCTCTGCGGGATATCTAATATCAGATTGATCTCATTCCTGGATCAAAACTATCGAATCTGCCTCATTACAAGATAAGTCCAAAGGAGAGTGAAATCCTCCAAGACCAGGTGGAATTTGCTTACAACAGTGTTGTCCATAACTCCGCAAAGATGTCACCGTTTGTTGTTGTATACAGGAAAGTCCCAGCGCATACAGTTGATCTTATTGCCCTTCCCACAGGTTCTCACAGCAGTATTGCAGCAAGCAACTTGGCAAAGCAGCACGTGGATGTTTTCAAACAGGTACAACAATGCCTTACAGAAGCCAATGACAAATATAAAGCTACAACTGATAAATATAGGCATTTTAAGTCCTTCAATATCGGTGACCAAGTTATGGTGTATTTATGCAAGGAGCGTGGTGGAGGACAGAAAAAGCTTGACGCCAAGAAGATTGGTCCATTCCGGATCATTCAAAAGATCAATGATAATGCCTATATTCTTAACCTCCCACATGAGATGAAAATTTCCAAGACATTTAATGTGGCAGATCTATTTCAGTACTACCCTGCTGATGATAACTCGAGATCGAGTTCTTTACAAGTGGAAGGGAATGACATGGAGCAATTGGCCTTGAATTTTACGGCAGATTTGGACCGGGGCTAACTTTTACATTTTAATTATTTTTTTGGATATTTTGGGTATTTTCATAATTTTGCATATTAGGGTTTTGTTTTCATTATAAATAGCCTCCCTTGCCTATTAGAAAGACACTTTTCAATCTTTGAGGAATTTCAATAAGACTTTGTCTTCTAACCTATCTTTTCTCTTATTTCGTCTTAACCAAATGATATTGGTTAAAACTCCTGATGGAGTCTAAATAGTCCTTTATCAATTCCTCATGCAGATAGTATTTCCCTTGGCGTGGGTTTTGATGAGTGGGTCCGGGTGGAAGCTACAGGTCTAAGTGGTGGTATTTGGGTTTTTTGGCAACCGTAATTGGGTACACTTACTATTACTCATACAAATACACAATTTATTCGTTGTGTTGTCATAGGAGCTTCTTCACAGATATGGCAATTCACCTTCTAGATCAGTGGATTCTAGAAGGTGAATGTAATACTACGTACTATCATGCTTGTGTCGTTATCTGAGGGAGAAAGAGGTACATTGGATGCTTCCAGCCGGAGAATGGAGATTGGTGTTCTGATAAGGAAAACTTATCGAATATGGCATTTTCCTTTTACCATCAACTATACTCGGATGAGGGTGGTGCTAGCTTGCCCTTCTGTGCCGAATCTGCTGACACCTTTATTGGAAGAGGAATTTTTGCTCCTTGGATAAACATTTCTCTACGGATGAAAGTTGCACTGCTATCTTTCTTATGCCACCGTTTAAAGCACCGGGACCAGATGGTTCCCAGGTTGTATTTGATCAGAAAGCGTGGAACATAGTTAGGCTTAAGGTTTCTTCTTCTCTCTTTGCCTTCCTTAATGGTGGTGAAATTCCTGAGGGTATATGTGATATCTTAATAACCTTGTTGTCCAAGACTGCTGCTCTTGAACAGATTTCTCAATTTTGCCTTATCAGTTTATGTAATGTGACCTTTAAGATCATCACCAAAATCTTAGTGAATAGAATGAAGCTAGTTTTTCCAAAGTTAGTCTCACCTATGCAAAGTAATTTTATTCTTGGAAGACAATTAAATGGTAATGTTGTAGTCCTGCAAGAGATTATTCATTCAATGCGGAATCATTCAGGGTGGATTGGATGGATGGTACTTAAAATTGACCTTGAAAAGGCATATGATCGGTTGTGATGGAATTGCATTTTGGATTCACTTCATTGTGTTGGCTTCCCGTTGAGGTGGATCTTGATTATTTCGCAGTGCCTCACTGCCTATTAGCATGTAATATGCAAATCTTATGGAATAGAAAAGTTTCTTCTAGTTTCAAGCCATCCCGTGGGGTATGACAGGGTGATCCCATTTCCTCTTATTTTTTTGTCCTAACTATGGAAAGATTAAATCATATTATCCAGCAATCGGTATCTGCGAATATTTAGTGTCCCATTTCGTTATCTCGACAGTGCTCGCAATTATCTCATATGTTTTTTTGCTGATGACCTATTGCTATTTGCGGAGGCGTCCATTGAACAAATCAGCAGAATCATGTCCTACTTATAGAGGTTTGGGGTGTATTTAGGTTAGAAAATAAATGCTGCTAAATATAAAATTCTTTTCTCTCATAATGTAAATTCTGTTGTGCGTTCTACTATCTGTGATTTAGCTGGGATGCAAATGGTGGATGATTTGGGATCTTACTTGGGTGTTACACCCAATGGTCCATGGTTGTCTGAATAAGAGGTCGTTTGCACCGTTACTATCGCGAATGGATACTCATTTAGCCAGTTGGAACCTTTGCTAGTCATATTACTCTAGCAAAATCTGTTCTTATGGCCCTGCCCAATCATGTAATGCAAACTATGTATCTTCCCAGGTCAGTTTGCAATGAATATGATAAAAAGCTTAGGAATTTTCTTTGAGAAGATCAAAGAGGGAATAAAAAGCTTCATCTGGTGAATTGGAAGTGGGTAACACTAATGTTACCTTCCTAATGAAACTGGGTTGGAGGTTCTCAACACACCTTATGGGTGTAGATCATGAAAGCTAAATATTGTCATGGGCGGCTAACATCAATGACTTAGCAATGCGATCCAGTTCCTCTTTAATCTAGCAAGGTATTATCCATAATATACCATTTCTCCGAAAATTGATCTATAAGGCTGTATACAATGGCCATCTTACGGCCAAGGGTGCAAATGGGAGCTGTTACATGACTTATTACCTGACACTGTATTTGTAACGACCCGAAAATCGGACCGCTACCGGCGCTAGGATCCAGATCGGCATAAGGCCGCCGGAACCTGTAGCAAGCCTGACATACATCCTGTAAACCTGTTTAATCCCATACATGATCAACAGCATACATAAAAATTTGAACTTTTCTTTTCTTTTACCAAGCTCAACCTGTGCATGCACATAAGCATATACATAAACATAAACATAAACCTCACACTGGAGCTCTAACCAAATGCTCCAATGGGGTATCTCATCATACACAAGCTTGGTGGAACATAAACATCATAAAGCATAGATCATGTTTACAAAAGGGATTACTATACAAACTCGGTCAAGCACAATTTCTAAACCTCAATCTCACAATCAACATTTACATGACATAACTATTCATAACTTTACATCATTTTACAATTTATCATGTCCACAATCTAACTATTACATACACATGACTTCATTCATCTTGACTTCTCTGCCTAGCCCGTACCTGCAAACCTGGGGGATTAGGGAGAGGGGTGATCTACTAGAGCCCAGTGAGCAGAATAATAAAAACATTTAAATCATATGCCATAATGGAATGCAACACATCACAGACAAATCACATCACGGATGGTATTGTCACCAATAGTCCTCTACATTTCAAAGTGCCGGGACGTAGAATGGGTCAACCGGTCTTTCTCTTAAACATATCATAACATAACATTTCCAAGGTGCCGGGACGTAGAATAGGTCAACCGGTCTTTCTCTTACATAGTGCCGGGACGTAGAATGGGTCAACCGGACTTCCATACCATGACATACCGTACCATATCACATCATATCATATGAGGACTAAAGGATCATTCAATAACCAATCCACATCAACATCATAGAATGCAATGCAACATATTCGTGAATTCTAATGCAAACAACCTAGTATATCACATGGCATTCATGATGCATGAATATGCTCAAAACTTTATAATTTATTCGCTTTGAAACGTAAAGGTTTATTCTACTCACCTCAGCTAGCTCTGACAATGACTGAAGCAGCTGACTCACTGCTGGGGTCCTCGGTTCCTCGGGTCCGAACCTACACAGGTGGACTCAAATGAGGGACCAACATACTAGAACATGACTCTAAAAATATCCCCCAAAAACCCCCTAAAACACCTCAAAACAATCATGCAAAACATGCAAAGGAAGGCTGAACAGGGCACTTTCGGCGGCAGGTTCGGCGGCCGAAAGTCCCTCCAGAGCCGAAAGTCAGGCAGGTTCGGCGGCACCTTCGGCGGCCGAAAGTGCCCTCCAGAGACGAAAGTCTCTTTTCGGGGGCAAGCTTCGGCAGCCGAAAGGCTTGCCTCCCAGGCAAGTTCGGCGGCCGAAAGTCCTTCGGCTGCCGAACCTGGTTTCTGCCAAAAGGGTAGAAACTCGGCTCCTCATGCACATATGCCTCCCAAAACCTTCAAACAAGCATACAACTCATCCAAAACATGCATAGATACATACATCAGCTCCTAGGGGCTTCAAACTATCCTAAACCCCATCTACAACACATTAACATGCAAAACCAACATACATTGTCCATAAAACACATAAAACCTAGCAATGCTCAACTACCATAAACATACATTTCTACCCCATGAATCAACTTAAAACTTGTTTAAAACATATAGTGAGCTCAAGATCGGCCCTTACCTCTTGAAGATCGAGAGGAGAACGACCCTAGCTCGAAGATGGGAGAGATTGAGTTTCTTGAACCTCAAAGCTCCAAAACTTGCTTTATACTCGAAAATCTTCAAAACAAAGTGAAAACTTGTGAAAATCGTGAAAGATTTGAAGGAAGGAACTCAAAATCGGCGAGGGATGGCGGAGAGCTCACCTTGGCCGACAATGGGGAGAAAAGCTCGCCCATTTCGGCTAAGGGACCCCTTTATAGGTGGCTGGCCAGGCCACATTCGGGAGCCGAATATGCCTCCGCATGCATGCCATGTTCGGTGGCCGAACATAAGGTTCGGCGGCCGAACCTGGACTTCCCTCACTTATGCTTTCGGGGGCCTAAAGCCCTCCCGAAGCGCATACATGTTCGGCGGCCGAACCTGGGTGTTCCTCCAAGATTATTTTCATGCAAAAACTCATTTCTTACTTGATTAAAACCATAAAATACATTAAAACATTTTATAAAAACATGATTTTTTTTCCCTTCTAGAGGTCTCCAACACCCGAGATTCCACCGGACGGTAGGAATTCCGATACCGGAGTCTAGCCGGGTATTACATTCTCCCCCCCTTAAGAACATTCGTCCCCGAATGTTCACCAAACAACACATAGCATGGCATACACATAACATACATATAAAGCACATAAAACTTACTTTAGAAAAGATGGGGATATTGCTGGAGCATGGACTCCCGTGTCTCCCAGGTGCACTCCTCAATATTGTGGTGATTCCAAAGGACTTTCACCATCGGGATTTCCTTGTTCCTTAGCTTTCTGATCTGGGTGTCTAGGATCCGTACTGGCTGCTCAACATAGGTGAGATCTTCTTGGATCTCCACATCAGGCTCACTAAGAACCTTGCCCGGATCTGACACAAATTTCCTCAACATAGAAACATGGAAAACCGGATGGATTCTCTCCATTGAAGCAGGCAAGTCCAGCTTGTATGATACATTCCCAATCTTTTGCAAGACTTCAAAGGGCCCGATGTACTGTGGAGCCAACTTACCTTTCTTCCCGAACCGAATCACCCCTTTCATTGGAGACACCTTGAGCAAAACCAGATCCCCCTCCTAAAACTCTACCTGCCTTCTGCGGATGTCTGCATAACTCTTCTGTCTGCTTGCATCAGTCTTGATCCTTTCTCTGATTATGGGTACCACCCTGCTGGTGATCTCTACTAGCTCAGGCCCTGCCAAGGCCTTTTCTCCAACCTCTTCCCAACAAACAGGTGATCTGCACTTCCTCCCATACAAAGCTTCATATGGGGCCATCCCGATGCTAGCATGATGGCTGTTATTGTAGGCAAACTCCACCAAAGGTAGATGCTGCCTCCAAGAACCGCCAAAGTCCAGCACACACATTCTGAGCATATCCTCTATTGTCTGGATGGTCCTTTCTGATTGTTCGTCCATCTATGGATGGAAAGCAGTGCTAGAATCCAACCTGGTACCCATGGCATTCTACAGACTCCGCCAAAACCTGGAGGTGAACTGGGGTCCTCTATCGGACACTATTGAAACAGGAACCCCATGCAGCCTGACGATCTCATCAACATACACCTGCGCCAACTTGTCCACAGAATAGCCACTCCTGACAGGGATGAAGTGAGCAGATTTGGTGAGTCTGTCCACAATCACCCATATGGAGTCCAATCTATTGGACGCTGCCGGTAACCCCACTACGAAGTCCATAGCTATATTCTCCCATTTCCACTCTGGAATAGGTAGCGGGTTAAGCATTCCAGCCGGCTTCTGATGTTCCAGCTTCACCCTCTGACACACTTCGCAGGCTGACACAAACTGTGCCACTTCTCTCTTCATAGCTGGCCACCAATAAACCTTCTTCAGATCTTGATACATCTTGGTGGCTCCGGGGTGAACGCTGTATCTTGCATTATGAGCCTCTCTCATAATGTCTCCTTTTAGCCCTATGTCGTCTGGTACACACAATCGGCTCCCATAGCGGAGGATCCCCTTGTTGTCGAATCTGAACTCACTATCCTTGCCTGACTGAACAGTCCTGGCAATCTTCACTAACTCTGGGTCCTCATGCTGTTTCTGTGCCACCTGCTCTAGAAACATGGGTGCCACTCTCATCTGGGCAACTAAAGCACCTGTACCAGACAACTCCAACTATAGACCTTCATTAATGAGCTTGTAAAACTCCTTCACCACTGGTCTCCTCTCAGCCGTGATGTGGGATAGACTGCCTAGTGACTTCCGGCTTAGGGCGTCTGCCACGAAAGTCCTTCGGCTGCCGAACCTGGTTTCTGCCAAAAGGGCAGAAACTCGGCTCCTCATGCACATATGCCTCCCAAAACCTTCAAACAAGCATACAACTCATCCAAAACATGCATAGATACATACATCAGCTCCTAGGGGCTTCAAACTATCCTAAACCCCATCTACAACACATCAACATGCAAAACCAACATACATTGTCCATAAAACACATAAAACCTAGCAATGCTCAACTAACATAAACATACATTTCTACCCCATGAATCAACTTAAAACTTGTTTAAAACATATAGTGAGCTCATGATCGGCCCTTACCTCTTGAAGATCGAGAGGAGAACGACCCTAGCTCGGAGATGGGAGAGATTGAGTTTCTTGAACCTCAAAGCTCCAAAACTTGCTTTATACTCGAAAATCTTAAAAACAAAGTGAAAACTTGTGAAAATCGTGAAAGATTTGAAGGAAGGAACTCAAAATCGGTGAGGGATGGCGGAGAGCTCACCTTGGCTGACAATGGGGAGAAAAGTTCGCCCATTTCGGCTAAGGGACCCCTTTATAGGTGGCTGGCCAGGCCACATTCGGGAGCCGAACGTGCCTCCGCATGCATGCCATGTTCGGCGGCCGAACATAAGGTTCGGCGGCCGAACCTGGACTTCCCTCACTTATGCTTTCGGGGGCCTAAAGCCCTCCCGAAGCGCATGCATGTTCGGCGGCCGAACCTGGGTCTTCCTCCAAGATTATTTTCATGCAAAAACTCATTTCTTACTTGATTAAAACCATAAAATACATTAAAACATTTTATAAAAACATGATTTTTTTTCCTTTCTAGAGGTCTCCGACACCCAAGATTCCACCGGACTGTAGGAATTCCGATACCGGAGTCTAGCCGGGTATTACAGTATTACAACGTCTAGAAGCCATTCTCTTATCCTCTGATTACATGGTTATAGATAGATTTTGTAACGACCCGAAAATCGGACCGCTACCGGCGCTAGAATTCAGATCGGCTTAAGGCCACCGGGACCCGTAGCAAGCCAAACATTCATCCTGTATACCCGTTTAATCCCATACATGATCAACACATACATAAAATTTTGAACTTTTTCTTACATTCATTCATTCTTTCATTCATTCACCAAACTCAACCTGTGCATGCACTATTCATAACATAAACATTAACATTAACCCCTCTTTGGAGTCTCATCAATGCTCCAATGGGGGGGACATAACATAAATTGAGTTTGGTTACTATAATCATCATTAAACATTAAGATCATGTACTAGAAAGGGATTAACATAATACTATGGTCAAGCACAACTCTAAACTCCCATAAGCATCATTACATAACATTACAATACTTTACTTTTACATTACAATATATTCATGTCCACAGCTAGCTATTACATCATACAAAACTCTACTCCTGCTGACCTCCTGGTCTACCCTGTACCTGCAATCCTGGGGGTTAAGGGAGAGGGGTGAGCTATAAAGCCCAGTGAGCAAAATAAATAAACATTCAATTTATATTTCATGCTTTCATGAGATGCAACACATCACAGACAAATCACATCAAGGATGGTATTGTCACCAATAGTCCTCTACAATCCAAGGTGCCGGGACGTACAATGGGTCAACCGGACTTTCTCTTAAACATAACATATCATAACATTCCAAAGTGCCGGGACGTAGAATGGGTCAACCGGACTTCCATACCATGCCATACCGTATCATATCACATCGTATCATATTGAGGACTAAGGATCATCCAACATCCATCCACATCATCATCAAATTATGCAATGCAACATATTCGTGAGTTCTAATGCAAACAACCTAGAATATCACATGGCATTCGTGATGCATGAAAATGCTCAAATCTATATTTAAATTTCTTTAAAACATAAGTGTTTATTCCACTCAACTCTGGCTGAAGCTCTACTGACTCTAAAGTGACTGACTCACTGCTGGGGTCCCCGGTTCCTTGGGTCCGAACCTACACAGGTGGACTCAAATGAGGGACCAAACATTCATGAACATGACTCTAAAATACTCCCCAAAAACCCCCTAAAACACCTTAAAACAATCATAGAAAACATGTAAAGGAGGGCTGCACAGGGCACTTTCGGCGGCAGGTTCGGCGGCCGAAAGCCCCTCCAGAGCCAAAAGTCAGGCAGGTTCGGTGGCACCTTCAGCGGCCGAAAGTGCCCCTCCAGAGACGAAAGTCCATTTTCGGGGGCAGGCTTCGGCAGCCGAAAGGCTTGCCTCACAGACAGGTTCGGCGGCCGAAAGTCTCTTCGGCTGCCGAACCTGGTTTCTCCCAAAGGGCAGAAACTCGGCTCAACAAGCTCCCAAAGCCTCCCAAACTTCCAATTATGCATCCAACTCAACCAAAACATGCATACACACATACATCAACACCTAGGGGTCTCAAACTATCCTAAACCCCAACTACAACACATCAAACATGCATATCCAACACACATTGTCCATATAATCACATAAAACCTAACAAAGCTCAACTAACTTAAACATGCCTTTTTACCCCATGAATCAACTTAAAACTTGTTTAAAACATACCATAAGCTCAAGATCGGCTCTTACCTCTTGAAGATCAAGAGAGAGACGACCTAAACTTGGAGAACTAAGGAAAAGAGCTCCTAAGTCTTCCAAGCTTCAAACTTGCTTTAATGCTCAAAAATCTTCAAAACAAAGTGAAAACTCATGAAAATCATAAAAGATTTGTAGGAAGGGACTCAAAATCGGTGAGGGACGGCTGAGAACTCACCTTGGCCGAAAATGGGGAGAAAAGCTCGCCTATTCGGACAAGGGGACCCTTTTATAGGTGGCTGGCCAGACCACTTTCGGGGGCCTAACGTGCCTCCGCATGCATGCCATGTTCTGCGGCCAAACATGAGGTTCGGCAGCCGAACCTGGACTTCCCTCACTTATGCCTTCGGGAGCCTAAAGCACTCCCGAAGTGCATGTATGTTCGGCGGCCGAACTTAAGGTTCGGCGGCCGAACTTGAGTCTTCCTCTCAAGACTATTTTCATTCAAAACTTAGTTTCTTTCTTGATTAAACCCATGAAATACATTAAAACATTCTATAAAAATATGATTTTACCCTTCTAGAGGTTTTCGATATCCAAGATTCCACCGGATGGTAGAAATTCCGATTTCAGAGTCTAGCCGGGTATTACAGATTTGCATGGAAATACACGTCCTGTAGAGGATTTTCAATAAAATTTGCTTATCAACTTACTCTTGAGGGCATGTTCTCAACCGAATGCTTTATAGCGTACTCTATGGAGGTTACAGGTAACTCAACGTGTTCGAGTATTCGCTTGGTTAGTAATTAATTAAATTTGGGCCAGGCCTAACTCACTCCAAAAGCTAGCTCAAGGGGGAGGAGTGCCTATGGCTCATATAAGGGGCACATTACCCCTTTCCACAATCGATGTGGGATTCAACACACCTTACTTGGTTCACCTTTGAGTGGCAGACCTGACACCTTACTTTGGTGACTTTCTGGAAATCAGTTAGTCTCACCACCCAATCCATTCCCCACGCCGGCCTCTGATCTATTTTTCGGGGAAGCACAGCCTCCGGACGCGCCTCCACGTGCCTCCACGCGCCACCTGCATAGATTGCTTCCAGCCACGCGCCGGCGCATGCATCACTTTTTGGCGACCGTTTCACGCCGGCGATCCTTCTCCCAGCTTCACCCAGCTCCGGAGACCACAGCCCAGTAGGTCCGGCTGTCAGATCAGCCCGCCTTCACACGTCCGTCATCCACGCGCGGACGCGTGCACATCCTCCGGTGACTCTTCCTCCAGCCTCCCCCGACGCTGGCGACCCCAGCCTAATAAGTCCGGTTGTAATACCTGGCTAGACTCCGGTATCGGAATTCCTACCGTCCGGTGGAATCTCGGATGTCGGAGACCTCTAGAAGGGGTAAAACCTTGTTTTCATGAAATGTTTTAATGTATTTGATGATTTTAAGTAAGGAGGAAATGAGTTTTTGAATGAAAACAACTTTGGAGGAAAACTCAGGTTCGGCCGCCGAACCTCAAGTTCGGCCGCCGAACATGCATGCATTTCGGGTGTGCCTTAGGCCCCCGAAGGCATAAGTGAGGGAAGTCCAGGTTCGGCCGCCGAACCTCAAGTTCGGCCGCCGAACATGGCATGCATGCGAAGGCACATTCGGCCCCCGAACGTGGCCTGGACAGCCACTATATAAGGGTCCCTTAGCCGAAAACGGGCGAGCTTTTTCCCCATTTTCGGCCAAGGTGAGCTCTCCGCCGTCCCTCACCGATCTTTGATGTTTTTCCTCTAGATCTTTCAAGATTTTCATTTGTTTTAACTTTGTTTTGAAGATTTAAGCTTTTGAGCAAAGTTTTGGAGCTTGAAGTTCAAGAACCCAATCTCTCTCCCAACCCCGAGTTTAAGTCGTCTCTCTCTCGATCTTCAAGAGGTAAGAGCCGATCTTAAGCTCATTGCATGTTTTAAGTAAGTTTTAAGTAGTTTTACGGGGTAGAATGCATGTTTAGGTTATGGTTATGTTTATGGGTATAAATGTATGTTTTTGAGCAATGTGGCTTGTAAATGTATGTTGATGTGTTGTAGTGGGGTTTATGATGATTTGTGGCCCCTAGGGACATGTATGCTTGTGTTTGTGTGTTGTAGAATAGGTTTGATGTATGTTTGAAAGGTTTGGAGGCGAAATGTGCAAAAGGAGCCAAGTTTCTGCCCTTTGGCAGAAACCAGGTTCGGCAGCCGAAGGACTTTCGGCCGCCGAACATGGCTGGGGAGGCAAGCCTTTTGGCTGCCGAAGCCTGCCCTCGAAAGGAGACTTTCGTCTCTGTCTGGCAGTTTCGGCCGCCGAAAGTGCCGCCGAACATGCATGAGTTTCGTCTCTGTCTGGGAGTTTCGGCCGCCGAAGGTGCCGCCGAACCTGCCTGACTTTCGGCTCTGGAGGGACTTTCGGCCGCCGAACCTGCCGCCGAAAGTGCTCTGTCCAGGCCTCCTTTGCATGTTCTTCTACGGTTGTTTCATGATGTTCTAGGGGGGTTTTTGGGGGATGTTTTTAGAGTTATGTTCTAGATGTTTGGCCCCTCATTTGAGTCCACCTGTGTAGGTTCGGACCCGAGGAACCGAGGGCCCCAGCAGTGAGTCAGCTGCTTCAGTCAGTGTCAGAGCTAGCCAGAGGTGAGTGGAATAACTCTTATGCTTTTAAATAAATAAATCAGTTTTGAGCATGTTCATGCATCACGGATGCCATGTGATACTTTAGGTTGTTTGCATTAGAAATCATGAATATGTTGCATTGCATAATATGTTGGTGATGTGGATGAATGTTGGATGATCCATTAGCCCTCATATGTTATGACATGATGATATGGTATGGAAGTCCAGGTGTGGCCTGCACTACGCCCCTGGCACTATGTAAGTGAAAGACCGGACGTGGCCTGCACTACGCCCCCGGCACCATGGATTATGTATGTTATGTTATGTTATGTATAAGAGAAAGACCAGGTGTGGCCTGCACTACGCCCCTGGCATGATTGGAATATGTAGAGGGCTAAATGGTGACAAGTTCATCCTTGATATGATTAATTGTGATGTGATGCATTCCATGATAGCATATGTTTTAAATGCTTTATGATTCTGCTCACTGGGCTCTAGTAGCTCACCCCTCTCCCAAATTCCCCAGGTTTGCAGGTACGGGTTAAACAGAGAAGTCAAGAAGAGTAATGAAGTCTTATGTATGTAATAGTTAGAATGTGGACATGATAAATTGTATAATGATGTATAGATATGTAATGTAAGGATGTTGAGGTTAGAAGTGTGCTTGACCATTGTATATTGTAATCCCTTGTTGATACATGATCTTAATGTTTATGGATGTCTATGTTTAGCCAACTCGACACATGTTATGCCACCATTGGGGGCATTGATGGGGTCCCACTGAGGGGCCAAAGTTTATGATTATGTATATGTTCAGTGCATGCACAGGTTGAGTTTGGTGTATGATAGAATGTATGTCAGAAAAGTTTCAAATTTTTATGTATGATTGTTGATCATGTATGGGATTAAGCAGGTTTTCAGGTTGCATGTCAGGCTTGCTACGGGTCCCGGCGGCCTTAAGCCGATTTGGATCCTAGCGCCGGTAGTGGTCCGATTTTTGGGTCGTTACAGAATGGTATCAGAGCTTTAGGTTCATATTGTCGGACCTAGAGTGTCGGGCTCATAGATGTTATAGAAGGTCAAGCACAATAGGGAGATCATGTCCACTAGGATAGGATGTGGAGTCCTGTCTTGCATGATGATGTGAAATGCCATGATTATATACATGTGCATTAATGCTATGATATGAATGTGATGTGTGTGATGCGGGTTCATGTGTGCCCACATGAACCATACAATGCTAATGTTTATGTGATGTGAACTGTTTTTCAGAAAACAGGATGAGAGGAACTCGTCGATCAGCCAGATTGACTGGAGTACCACCTGAGGATGAGGGCACGAGTGCCCATCCTCCAGCATTGCCTAGGGCGATGTCAAGCAGGTCCAGCAGGAAAAGAGCAGTAAGAGACTCTAGAAGGTCTTTGGATCTGGGTAGAAGCGGATCAGTAAGAGGAACAGTTCAGGGGGGACCGTCTGAGGACATGGGGGATGATATGGATGTAGAGCAGAGGAGGGATGGCAGTCTGGGAGTTAGCATGTCAGAAGAAGGAATGGGAGAATCCCAAGGAGGCACCCAGGCCTCGGGATTTGTTCAGCCACCTTACTACCCACCCTTCTCACAAAACCCTGGGTATTCGATGGGAGGCACATCGGATTACCATAGCTTTAGCCCTTATCCCACACAGATGCCATACCCACCTTATTATCCACCATACCCACAGTACCCAATGTATCCACCTCCACCTTACTACCCAAATCCAGCAAACCATACCCCAGGGGATGCTGCACCTCCTCCTCCAGCAGCCCCAGCTACTCAACCTTCTAGACCTAACTCAGCCAGTGGGAGTAAGGTCAAGATGACCGACTACATGAAGTTGGGTGCTCCTCAATATGAAAAAGGGGATGACCCGTTTGTGTATCTTGAGAGGGTCAAGGTGATCACAGATGAGATTGGGGCTGATGACAGTAGAGCCATTCAGATGGCTGGGTTCACACTTAAGTGCAAGAAGGCACGAGAGTGGTTCAAGAATTATGTGAACCCGAAAGTGGATAGCATGTCTTGGGAGGAGTTTGCAAACGAGTTTGCAGGATGGGCTTTCCCAGATAGTTCAAGGGAGCTGAAGATGTTAGAATTTGAGCAGTTGAGGCAGACTGATGAGATGGGTGTAGAGGATTTCACAGACAGATTCTTGGAGTTGTTGCCATTTGCAGGGCAAAACCTTGATTCAGACCAGAAAAGGTCAAGGAGGTATATCATGAAACTCCACTCCAGATATTCCTTCTTGATCCAGTCAGCAGATAGGGAGAGCTTCCATGCCATAGTGGATATGGCCCGGAAAATGGAGGCCAGTGCCATCGTTCAGGGGACAGTTAAGCAGTCAGTGGCACAGCCTTCTAGTTCTAAGACCCCAGGCTCTTCTACAGTGAGTGCAGCAGCTTCAGGTAGCAAGAAGTGGGACAGAGGTCCCAGGAAGTCTAAGAAGAACAAGTTTTGGAACAAGGTTAAGTCCAGTCTGGGACTAGGGAGTGGCTCAAGCTCTGGTGCGGATAATGCAGTTTGTGCAAGGTGTGGTAAACCACACAGAGGAGTATATCGGTTTGGGACGACAGCCTGTTACAGATGTGGTCAGGAGGGGCATATGTCTCGAGAATGTCCAAGAGCAGCCCCGATGGCACAGTCCCAGCAGACAGCTTCAGGTAGTGTAGCGCAGCCAGCAGCTCCAGCCACGACTCAGGCCAGTGGCAGAGGTAGAGGGAGAGGGGCAGCCTCTTCTTCAGCGGGTTTCAGAGGTGAAGGTCCATCAGCTCCAGCACGGATCTTCACGATGACTCAACAGGAGGCAGATGCATCTAACACCGTGGTGGCAGGTAACTTAGTCATTAGTTGTTCAGATGTGTATGCCTTGATGGACCCTGGTGCATCTCATTCTTTTATTGCACCGAGAGCCGTTGAGAGGTTAGGGTTGATGACTTCTGGGTTAGAGTGTCCTCTCTGGGTCAGTGGACCCAAGTGTGATCCATCAGTGGCAGAGTCAGTCTGCCAGTGTAGTCCTGTGTTTGTTGAGGGAAGATGCTTGTCCGCCGACCTTGTGGTTCTAGATTTGACAGATTTTGACGTCATTCTAGGGATGGACTGGTTATCTACCCATGGTGCTACCTTGGACTGCAGGGACAAGGTAGTCAGGTTCAGAGGTCAGGATGGGTCAGAGGTAGTCTTCAGAGGAGACAGGAGGGGTACACCTAGAGGTCTGATATCAGCTCTTCAGGCTCATAGGTTGCTTAGGAAGGGATGTCAAGGGTATTTGGATCATGTGAGAGAGCTTAGCAGTCAGGTTAGAGAGCCCGCCTCGGTGCCAGTGGTTAGAGAGTTTCTAGACGTCTTCTCAGACGAGTTGCCAGGTTTACCACCTGCTAGGGAGATAGAGTTCGAGATAGAATTGATGCTTGGAACCCGACCGATCTCTATCCCTCCCTACAGGATGGCTCCAGCCGAGTTGAAAGAATTGAAAGAACAGTTGCAAGAGCTGGTAGACAAGGGCTTCATCCGACCGAGCACTTCACCTTGGGGTGTACCAGTTTTGTTCGTGAGAAAGAAGGATGGATCCCTTAGACTTTGTATCGACTACAGGCAGTTGAACAAAGTCACTACCAAGAACAAGTACCCTTTGCCAAGGATCGACGATCTATTCGACCAGCTAGCAGGAGCGGGTTGTTTCTCCAAAATAGATCTGAGATCTGGGTACCATCAGCTGAGGATCAGAGATGAGGATGTGTCAAAGACGGCTTTCAGGACCAGATATGGGCATTTTGAGTTCCTTGTAATGCCGTTCGGGTTAACCAACGCCCCTGCAGCGTTCATGGATCTCATGAACAGAGTGTTTAGCCAATACCTGGATCACTTTGTTATTGTCTTCATAGATGATATCTTAGTGTATTTCAGGAATGCAGAGGAGCATGCTCATCATCTGAGGATGGTTCTGCAGACCTTGAGGGAACATGGCTTATATGCCAAGTTCTCCAAGTGTGAGTTCTGGCTGAGGAGCATTTCATTCTTGGGGCATGTTGTGTCAGCAAATGGGATAGAGGTGGACCCCAAGAAGACAGAAACTGTGGCTAACTGGCCTAGACCCACTTCAGTGACGGAGATCAGGAGTTTCTTGGGTTTGGCAGGTTACTACAGGAGGTTCGTTCAGGACTTCTCAAAGATTGCAGCTCCTCTAACCAGACTAACCAGGAAGAATCAAAAGTTTGTGTGGACCGACCAGTGCGAAGAGAGTTTTGAAGAGCTTAAGAAGAGGTTGACTTCAGCACCAGTGTTAGCTCTGCCATCTAGTGATGAGGACTTTACAGTCTTTTGTGATGCGTCCCGTGTGGGACTGGGTTGTGTACTGATGCAGAATGAGAGGGTGATTGCTTATGCTTCTAGGCAGCTAAAGAAGCATGAGTTGAATTACCCCACACATGACCTTGAGATGGCAGCAGTAATCTTTGCACTCAAGATGTGGAGGCACTACCTCTATGGGGTAAAATGTGAGATCTTTACAGATCATAAAAGCCTACAGTACATCCTGAGTCAAAGAGATTTGAATTTGAGACAGAGGAGATGGGTAGAGCTGCTGAGTGACTATGATTGCAAGATTCAGTACCATCCGGGTAAGGCGAATGTTGTGGCAGACGCCCTAAGTCGGAAGTCACTAGGCAGTCTATCCCACATCATGGCAGTAAGGAGACCAGTGGTGAAGGAGTTTTACAAGCTCATTGATGAAGGTCTACAGTTGGAGTTTTCTGGTACAGGTGCTTTAGTGGCCCAGATGAGAGTAACACCCGTGTTTCTGGAGCAGGTGGCTCAGAAACAGCATGAGGACCCCGAGTTAGTGAAGATTGCCAGGACTGTTCAGTCAGGCAAAGATAGTGAGTTCAGATTTGACAGTAAGGGGATCCTCCGCTATGGGAGTCGATTGTGTGTACCAGATGACATAGGGCTAAAAGGAGACATTATGAGAGAGGCTCATAATGCAAGATACAACATTCACCTCGGAGCCACCAAGATGTATCAAGACTTGAAGAAAGTTTATTGGTGGCCAGCGATGAAGAAAGAAGTGGCACAGTTTGTGTCAGCCTGCGAAGTGTGTCAGAGGGTGAAGCTGGAACATCAGAAGCCGGCTGGAATGCTTAACCCGCTACCTATTCCAGAGTGGAAATGGGAGAACATAGCTATGGACTTCGTAGTGGGGTTACCGGCGGCGTCCAATAGATTGGACTCCATATGGGTGATTGTGGACAGACTCACCAAATCTGCTCACTTCATCCCTGTCAGAAGTGGCTATTTTGTGGACAAGTTGGCGCAGGTATATGTTGATGAGATCGTCAGGCTGCATGGGGTTCCTGTTTCAATAGTGTCAGATAGAGGGTCCCAGTTCACCTCCAGATTTTGGCGGAGTCTGCAGAATGCCATGGGTACCAGGTTGGATTTCAGTACTGCCTTCCACCCCCAGACGGACGGACAATCAGAAAGGACCATCCAGACCATAGAGGATATGCTTAGAATGTGTGTGCTGGACTTTGGCGGTTCTTGGAGGCAGCATCTACCTTTGGTGGAGTTTGCCTACAATAACAGCCATCATGCTAGCATCGGGATGGCTCCATATGAAGCTTTATATGGGAGGAAGTGCAGGGCACCTGTTTGCTGGGAAGAGGTTGGACCGTCACCGGCGCTAGGATTCAGGTCGGCTTAAGGCCGCCAGAACCCGTAGCAAGCCTGCAAAACTCTCTGTGTACCTGTAAAACTCATACATGATACATTTTCTGTGAAAATAAAAACTCTTTGCTGAACCAAGGCTTAACCTGTGCATGCACTATCTCTGTACTCTGTACTCTGTACTCTGTACTCTGTACTCTGTACCCCTGACTAGAGCTTGCTCTAGATGGGTTAATTCATACCTGTTAAGCCTGGTGATAAAACATATATACATATACAGATCATGTATGTAACAAAAGCTTTACAACACAACACAACTAAGGCAAGCACAACTCTAACGTTATACACAACTATAACATCTCTTTAAAATTTACATGTCCACTCTATACTATTACAAGCTCTTTTACTCTTTCTGTACGCTGCTGAACTGTCCCTGTACACTGAATACTGAACCTGCAAAACTGGGGTTAAGGGAGTGGGATGAGCTCTATAGCCCAGTGAGTAGAACAGTAAAACATCTCAGTAAAACATGATCTCATGGAATGCGTCATAACACAGACAAATCACATCAAGAGTAAATCTGTCACCACATAGTCCCAGTAGCTCTTTGCCAGGGCGTAGAATCGAGCACCTGGTCTTCCTGTCATATATGTATATGTGTATATAACACCTCTGTACTTACCATTGCCAGGGCGTAGTCAAAGGCTCCTGGTCTTTACTATAAACCTGCCAGGGCGTAGTCAAAGGCTCCTGGACTTTGCTATACCTGCCAGGGCGTAGTCAAAGGCTCCTGGACTTCCTGTCTGTGACTATTGGATCATTCAGCATTTACCCACATCAACAACTAACTATGCAATGCAACATATTCGTGGATACTAATGCAATCAACCTATGGCATAATCATGATGCATGAGATATGCTAAAACATTCCATTAGTCAATTAAAAGAGTTAAGTTTAGTTCCACTCACCTCTGGCTAACTGAACTGGACTGACTGACTGAGCAGGCTCTGAAAACTCTGGAGCAGTACTCACTGCTGCTCTCTCTGGTTCCTCTGGTCTGTACAGATACAGATAAATTCAAATGAGGGACCAAACTAGCTTATGACCAACTCTATGAAACTTCCCCAGACTCCCCTTAAACTCACTCTCAACCTCATGCAAAGCATGCAAAGGAAGGCTGGACAGAACACTTTCGGCGGCAGGTTCGGCGGCCGAATGTCTTCTCCAGAGACGAAACTCAAGCACCTTCGGCGGCACCTTCGGCGGCCGAAGTCTCCAAACAGAGCCGAACATGCAAAACTCGCGGGGGCAAGCTGTGGCAGCCTAAGCCACCATGCAAGAGGTTCGGCGGCCGAATGAACCTTCGGCTGCCGAACCTGAGTTCATCCAGAACTCAGCCCGACGGCAAACCAAGCTCCTCCTTCCCTTCAACATCTCCAAACATGCATACGTCAACGATTCCACACACATATACACAAGTATATGTTCACAGGGGTCCAAAACTATCTAATAACCCCAAACAACAAAGCAAACATAACACATAAACATATATACATGCATAAATTAGCAAAACCACTACTTCTCACTTACACATGCATCTCCCTCCCTTAACCGTCAGAAAACACCTAAACAGGTTCAAGAGCATTACTTACCTCCTGTAACAAGAAGATGAACACTCTGAACTAAGGAAAACGGACCAACTCTCCTCAAACTCTCAAACTCTCACAAACTTAGCTTTTTGCTTCAAAACTTTCAAACTCTTTTGAACACAAGCTAACTCGTGCATGAGCTGCTCAAACTGAGCAAATAAAGCATGGGAGACGTGACCAACTTCTGGACATGATCTGGTGATAACACCTGTCCACAATGCTGACTAAGGATCGCACAAGAGCTGGCTGAGCAACTCAGCTTCGGCTGCCGAATCGCATGCAAAACCATGCAACATTCGGGGGCCGAACTTGCACTTCGGTAGCCGAACCTTGAGCACTTTCGGCGGCCGAACTTACCTTCGGCGGCCGAACTTGGCTCAGCTGCCTTGGGTCCTTTCAGCTCAAAACTTAATTCCATTTGACTTTAACATCTTAACACACATCATAACACATAGGAAAACATAACTCCTACCCTCCTATAGAATTCCGACACCCCGGATTCCACCGGACGACAGGAATTCCGATGCCGGATTCTAGCCGGGTATTACATTCTCCCCCCCTTAAAAACCATTCGTCCTCGAATGAATCGAAAACAAAAAAACCGGAGGAAACTCACCTCAAAACAAATATGGATACTGCTGGAGCATAGACTCCCGCGTCTCCCAGGTGCACTCTTCTAGGTTATGGTGGTTCCATAGAACTTTCACCATCGGAATCCCCTTGTTTCTTAGCTGTCTGATCTGCGTGTCCAGAATCCGCACTGGCTGCTCTATATAGGTGAGATCTGTATGAATTTCCACCTCAGGCTCACTCAGAACCTGATTCGGATCTGACACAAACTGCCGTAGCATAGAAACATGAAATACCGGGTGAATCCTCTCCATAGAAGCAGGCAAATCTAGCTTATACGACACATTTCCGATCCTCTGCAAAATCTCAAAGGGTCCAATGTACCGTGGAGCTAATTTACCCTTCTTCCCAAACCGAACCACTCCTTTCATTGGAGACACTTTCAGCAATACCATAGTACCCTCCTGAAACTCTAACTGCTTTCTGCGAATGTCTGCATAACTTTTCTGTCGACTCTGAGCTGTCCTGATTCTATCTCTGATCACGGGCACTACTCGTCTAGTAATCTCTACTAACTCTGGCCCTGCAAGAGCCTTCTCTCCTATCTCTTCCCAACAAACAGGGGATCTGCACTTCCTCCCATACAAAGCTTCATAAGGAGCCATTCCAATGCTAGCATGATGGCTGTTATTGTAGGCAAACTCTACCAAAGGTAGATGCTGCCTCCAAGAACCGCCAAAGTCTAACACACACAGTCGAAGCATATCCTCTATGGTCTGGATGGTCCTCTCTGACTGTCCATCGGTCTGTGGGTGGAAAGCAGTGCTAAACTCTAATCTCGTGCCCATCGCACTCTGCAGACTTCGCTAAAATCTAGAAGTAAACTGAGGTCCTCTATCTGACACTATCGACACTGGAACACCATGTAATCTTACTATTTCATCCAGATAGACCTGTGCCAACTTATCCACAGAATAGTTACTCCGAACTGGAAGAAAATGAGCAGATTTCGTAAGTCTGTCCACAATCACCCATATAGAGTCTATCCTGTTGGACGCTGCTGGTAAACCCACTACAAAATCCATGGCTATGTTCTCCCATTTCCACTCTGGAATCGGCAATGGGTTAAGCATTCCTGCTGGTTTCTGATGCTCTAGTTTCACCCTCTGGCAAACCTCACAAGCTGTCACAACTTGCGCCACTTCTTTCTTCATGGCTGGCCACCAATAGACTCTTTTCAGATTCTGATACATCTTGGTGGCGCCTGGGTGAACACTATACCTCGCATTATGAGCTTCCCTCATAATGTCTGCCTTCACGCTGCCCCTATCTGGTACACAAAGTCGACTCCCATAACGAAGGATCCCTTTATTATCAAAACGAAACTCTGCACTGTTGCCTGACTGAACAGTCCTTGCAATTTTCATCAACTCAGGGTCCTCATGCTGTCTCTGAGCTATCTGCTCCAGAAACACATGTGTCACTCTCATCTGTGCTATCAACGCACCTGTACCAGACAACTCTAACTGTAACCCCTCGTCGAAGAGCTTATAAAGCTCCATCACTATTGGTCTCCGCTCTGCTGCTATATGGGATAAACTGCCTAGTGACTTCCGGCTTAGGGCGTCTGCCACAACATTCGCCTTACCCGGATGATACTGGATCTTACAATCATAATCACTGAGCAATTCTACCCATCTCCTCTGCCTCAAATTCAGCTCTTGCTGACTCAAGATGTACTGTAAACTCTTATGATCAGTGAAGATCTCGCATTTCACCCCGTAGAGGTAATGCCGCCACATCTTAAGTGCAAAGATAACTGCTGCCATCTCTAGGTCATGGGTGGGGTAATTCAACTCGTGCTTCTTCAACTGTCTAGAAGCATAAGCTATCACCCTCTCGCTCTGCATCAATACACAACCCAATCCCACTCGAGATGCATCACAGAATACTGTGAAATCCTCATTACTGACAGGCAGAGCTAACACTGGTGCTGTTGTCAATCTCCGCTTGAGCTCTTCAAAGCTCTCTTCACATTGGTCTGACCAGACAAACTTCTGGTTCTTCTGAGTCAATTTGGTCATCGGAGCTGCTATCTTTGAGAAGTTCTGAACGAATCTTCTTTAGTAACCTGCCAGTCCCAGAAAGCTTTTAATCTCAGTCACTGTCGTGGGTCTGGGCCAGTTAGCTACAGCTTCTATCTTCTTGGGGTCTACCTCAATACCCTCTGCTGATACTACGTGTCCCAAGAAGGAAATGCTCCTCAACCAAAACTCACACTTCGAGAACTTGGCATACAAACCATGCTCTCTCAGTGTCTGCAGAACCATCCTCAGATGCTGGGCATGCTCCTCTGCATCTCTGGAATACACTAAGATATCATCGATGAAAACAATGACAAAGTGGTCCAGAAACTCACTAAAAACTCTGTTCATGAGATCCATGAATGCTGCAGGGGCATTAGTTAACCCGAACGGCATCACTAAGAACTCATAATGCCCATATCTGGTCCTGAAAGCTGTCGTAGGCACATCTGCCTCTCTAACTCTCAACTGATGATACCCGGATCTCAGATCTATTTTCGAGAAACAACCTGCTCCAGCTAGCTGGTCAAATAGATCATCAATCCTAGGTAGCGGATATCTATTCTTGATAGTGACCTTGTTCAACTGTCTGTAGTCGATACAAAATCTGAGGGATCCATCCTTCTTTCTGACAAAGAGCACTGGAGCACCCCAAGGTGAGGTACTAGGGCGGATGAAACCCTTATCTACCAAGTCTTGCAACTGTTCTTTCAACCCTTTTAACTCTGCTGGTGCCATCCTGTAGGGAGGAATAGAGATAGGTCTGGTACCTGGCAACAATTCAATTTCAAACCCTATCTCCCTATCAGGTGGGAGTCCTGGTAAATCGTCTGGGAACACATCGAGAAACTCTCGGACTACTGGGACTGTGGCTGGTTCCCTCACCTGACTGTCTAGCTCTCTCACATGAGCTAGAAACCCCTGACAACCCCTCCTAAGCAAACGACGAGCCTGAAGGGCTGAAATCATACCTCTGGGTGTACCTCTCCTGTCTCCTCTGAAGACACATGCTGACCCATCCTGGTCTCTGAGACTCACTATCTTCTCTCTACAGTCCAAAGTAGCACTATATATAGATAACCAATCCATCCCTAGAATGACATCAAAATCCGTCAAATCTAGAACCACAAGGTCAGCTGGAAGGTATCTACCCTCTATAAACACTGGACTGAAACGACAGACTGACACTGCCACTGATGGGTCACATTTAGGTCCACTGACCCAGAGAGGATACTCTAACTCAGAACTGATCAAACCCAATCTCTCTATGGCTCTCGAAGCAATAAAGGAATGAGAAGCACCGGGGTCCATCAAAGCATACACATCAGAACACCCAATGATGAGATTACCTGACACCACTGTGTTCGACGTGTTAGCCTCCTCCTGTGTCACTGTGAAAATCCGTGCTGGGGCTACCGGATTTCCACCTCGGGAACCTGCTGCTGAAGTAGAGGCTGCCCCTCTCCCTCTACCTCTGCCACTACTCTGAGGCATGACTGGAGCTGCTGGCTGTACAACTGGCTGTACCACACTGCCTGAACTCATCTGCTGGGATGGTGCAAAAGTCACCTGAGGACAATTCCGAGCAATATGCCCTTCCTGTCCACAGCGAAAACAAGCTATAGATCCCAACTGACAAACTCCTCCATGTGGTTTTCCGCATCTTCTGCAGACTGGAGCTGTGCCAGAGCTTGAGCCACTACCTATTCCCAGACCTGACTTCACTTTATTCCAGAACTTACTCTTTGTTCCTTTTGCTCTGTCCCATCTCTTGCTGCCTGACGTGCCTGTACTGGGGGCCTTAGAACCCGAAGCCTATGCCTTTGACTGTTTCTGAATATTGGCACTAGCTTCCATTTTCCTGGCTGCGTCCACTATGGTGTGGAAACTCTCCTTTTCTGCTGGAAGAATCAAGGAAGCATACCTGGGATGCAATCGCATCGTATATTTCCTTGCCTTCTTCTGATCAGTATCATAGGCTTGACCCACATACTGAAGCAAATCCAGGAACTTATCTGTAAATTCATCAATACTCATCTCATCTGTCTGTCGCAACTGTTCGAACTCTATCACTTTCATCTCTCTGGAACTGTCAGGAAAAGCCCACCCTGCAAACTCATTGGCGAACTCTCCCCATGACATGCTGTCCATTCTGGGTTCCACATAGTTCTTAAACCATTCTCTGGCTTTCTTGCATTTTAATGTGAAACCTGCCATCTCAATGGCTCTCCTATCATCTGCTCCCAATTCACTAGTTATCATCCTAACTGCTCTGAGGTAATCAAATGGATCATCTCCCGTGTTGTATTTAGGAGCATCCAATTTCAAGTACTCCGTCATTTGCACTTTACCTCCAGAGGAGCTAGGTTGATATCTGTCACCAACAGGGGCTACTGGTTCTGGTGGTGGTACTGGTTCATTTGGCTCTGTGTGTGCTGCACTTGGATAGGTAGGGGAAGATGGATACATAGGATATGGTGGATAGTACGGAGGATAAGGCATATATGGCATGTAAGAAGGATATGGCACAAAACTAGAGTACTCCGACATACCTCCCATCGGATACTCTGGATAGCCAAAACCTGAGGTCTGAGCACCTCCCTGTGACTCTCCCATACCTTCCTCAAAACTGCCTATACCCATGCTATCATCTCTAGACTGATCAATCTCCATAGCTTCCCTCCTTTCCTCTGATCTTCCTCCCCTCACTGTTCCTCTTCTGCTCTCGTCGACAGACCTTCTAGGGTCTATTGACATACCTTCCCTGCTAGATCTCTGAGACCTTGCCCTTGGCAATGCAGGAGGACGAGCAGCTGTTCTCTCATTCTCTGGTGGGACTCTAGTCAATCGAGCTGATCGACGAGTTCCTCGCATCTTTACTCTCTGGAAACACAACATATAACATAGCATTTTAGCGCATAAACAACACATAACAATAAGGCATATGCATAACGCATGGCATAGCACAGATAGGACACAACACCCTATCCTAGTGGACATGATTTCCTATTGTGCTTGACCACTTTTAACCTCTATGAGCCCGACACTGTCTCTATAGGTCCGATCATGTGAACCTAGGGCTCTGATACCAATCTGTAACGACCCCAAAATGGACCGTCACCGGCGCTAGGATTCAGGTCGGCTTAAGGCCGCCAGAACCCGTAGCAAGCCTGCAAAACTCTCTGTGCACCTGTAAAACTCATACATGATACATTTTCTGTGAAAATAAAAACTCTTTGCTGAACCAAGGCTTAACCTGTGCATGCACTATCTCTGTACTCTGTACTCTGTACTCTGTACTCTGTACTCTGTACCCCTGACTAGAGCTTGCTCTAGATGGGTTAATTCATACCTGTTAAGCCTGGTGATAAAACATATATACATATACAGATCATGTATGTAACAAAAGCTTTACAACACAACACAACTAAGGCAAGCACAACTCTAACGTTATACACAACTATAACATCTCTTTAAAATTTACATGTCCACTCTATACTATTACAAGCTCTTTTACTCTTTCTGTACGCTGCTGAACTGTCCCTGTACACTGAATACTGAACCTGCAAAACTGGGGTTAAGGGAGTGGGATGAGCTCTATAGCCCAGTGAGTAGAACAGTAAAACATCTCAGTAAAACATGATCTCATGGAATGCGTCATAACACAGACAAATCACATCAAGAGTAAATCTGTCACCACATAGTCCCAGTAGCTCTTTGCCAGGGCGTAGAATCGAGCACCTGGTCTTCCTGTCATATATGTATATGTGTATATAACACCTCTGTACTTACCATTGCCAGGGCGTAGTCAAAGGCTCCTGGTCTTTACTATAAACCTGCCAGGGCGTAGTCAAAGGCTCCTGGACTTTGCTATACCTGCCAGGGCGTAGTCAAAGGCTCCTGGACTTCCTGTCTGTGACTATTGGATCATTCAGCATTTACCCACATCAACAACTAACTATGCAATGCAACATATTCATGGATACTAATGCAATCAACCTATGGCATAATCATGATGCATGAGATATGCTAAAACATTCCATTAGTCAATTAAAAGAGTTAAGTTTAGTTCCACTCACCTCTGGCTAACTGAACTGGACTGACTGACTGAGCAGGCTCTGAAAACTCTGGAGCAGTACTCACTGCTGCTCTCTCTGGTTCCTCTGGTCTGTACAGATACAGATAAATTCAAATGAGGGACCAAACTAGCTTATGACCAACTCTATGAAACTTCCCCAGACTCCCCTTAAACTCACTCTCAACCTCATGCAAAGCATGCAAAGGAAGGCTGGACAGAACACTTTCGGCGGCAGGTTCGGCGGCCGAATGTCTTCTCCAGAGACGAAACTCAAGCACCTTCGGCGGCACCTTCGGCGGCCGAAGTCTCCAAACAGAGCCGAACATGCAAAACTCGCGGGGGCAAGTTGTGGCAGCCTAAGCCACCATGCAAGAGGTTCGGCGGCCGAATGAACCTTCGGCTGCCGAACCTGAGTTCATCCAGAACTCAGCCCGACGGCAAACCAAGCTCCTCCTTCCCTTCAACATCTCCAAACATGCATACGTCAACGATTCCACACACATATACACAAGTATATGTTCACAGGGGTCCAAAACTATCTAATAACCCCAAACAACAAAGCAAACATAACACATAAACATATATACATGCATAAATTAGCAAAACCACTACTTCTCACTTACACATGCATCTCCCTCCCTTAACCGTCAGAAAACACCTAAACAGGTTCAAGAGCATTACTTACCTCCTGTAACAAGAAGATGAACACTCTGAACTAAGGAAAACGGACCAACTCTCCTCAAACTCTCAAACTCTCACAAACTTAGCTTTTTGCTTCAAAACTTTCAAACTCTTTTGAACACAAGCTAACTCGTGCATGAGCTGCTCAAACTGAGCAAATAAAGCATGGGAGACGTGACCAACTTCTGGACATGATCTGGTGATAACACCTGTCCACAATGCTGACTAAGGATCGCACAAGAGCTGGCTGAGCAACTCAGCTTCGGCTGCCGAATCGCATGCAAAACCATGCAACATTCGGGGGCCGAACTTGCACTTCGGTAGCCGAACCTTGAGCACTTTCGGCGGCCGAACTTACCTTCGGCGGCCGAACTTGGCTCAGCTGCCTTGGGTCCTTTCAGCTCAAAACTTAATTCCATTTGACTTTAACATCTTAACACACATCATAACACATAGGAAAACATAACTCCTACCCTCCTATAGAATTCCGACACCCCGGATTCCACCGGACGACAGGAATTCCGATGCCGGATTCTAGCCGGGTATTACAATTATTCTCGTTGCACTTAGTTATTTTTAATGAAGAATCGATCTGAGTTATTCTCCATTTTTCAAAAATTTTGTGCTGAGATACATAATCAATTTGGTGTTCGCATTAAGGTTTTCCGTAGTGATAATGCACGAGAATATCTTTCCTCCTCTTTTTCTCATTTCTTGTCTACTCAGGGTATTACTCAACAGACTTCTTGTGCCCATACTCCTCAACAAAATGGTATTGCTGAGCGCAAAAATCGGCATTTGATTGAAACCGCCCGCACCTTACTTATACATCATAATGTTCCGTTGCGTTTTTGGGGCGAGGCGGTTCTTACTGCCTGCTATTTGATCAACCGTATGCCTTCCTCTATTTTGCAGCATCAAAGTCCTCATTCGATTCTCTTTCCTAACCAGACTTCCAACCAGTTGTCACTGCGAGTTTTTGGATGTATATGCTTTGTTCATGATCATATCTCGGGTAAAGACAAACTCCAGCCCAAATCAGTTAAATGCATCTTTCTTGGCTATTCTCGGCTTCAAAAAGGTTACAAATGCTATGATCCCACTACTAAAAGATATTTTGTCTCTGCAGATGTCACCTTTTTTGAAACCTCCCCTTACTTTTCTTCTAGTCCAACGTATAAAACCTTTCTTCCTAGCGCTTTGCCTGTACCTACACCTCTTATATCTTCTTGGCCTCATGTCAGCCCACCCCTTCAGGTCTACACCCGTCGGCCCCACCCATCTGCTACTAATACTGATACTTCTCTCCCTGATGCAGGTACTTCTAGTGACTCATCTCCAGTTCCATCTTCACCTCCTTCGGTCATGCCTTCAGCAGCAATAGCTACTCCTCCTCTTGCTCTTCGAAAAGGTATTCGCTCTTCTCGCAATCCTCATCCCATTTATAATTTTGTGAGTTATCATCGTTTGTCTCCTTCCTATTATACTTTTGTTTCTACCATGTCTGCTGTTTCTATACCCAAGACAGTTAGAGAAGCATTGGATCATCCTGGTTGGTGTAATGCAATGGTTGAGGAGATGACTGCTCTTCATAATAATGGAACTTGGGAACTGGTCTCTTTACCACCTGGCAAGTCTACTGTTGGTTGTCGATGGGTTTACACAGTTAAGGTGGGACCTGATGGCAAAATTGATCGCCTTAAAGCTTGCCTTGTAGCTAAGGGTTACACTCAGATTTATGGGCTTGATTACAGTGATACTTTCTCTCCAGTAGCCAAAATAGTTTCTGTTCATCTCCTTATCTCAGTGGCTGCAATTAATCACTGGGCCCTTTATCTACTGGACATTAAAAATGCCTTTATTCATGGAGAACTCGCCGAAGAAGTCTATATGGAGCAACCTCCGGGGTTTGTTGCTCAGGGGGAGTCAGGCTTAGTATGTCATATTCGACGCTCATTGTATGGTCTAAAACAGTCTCCAAGAGCATGGTTCGGGCGATTCAGCAATGTAGTTCAACAATTTGGAATGTCTCTGTAATACCCGGCTAGATTTCGGCATCGGAATCCCTACCTTCCGGCGGAATCTCCGTTGGAATCTAGAATTTTGATGATGCTAGAGTCTTCTAGAGGGTTAAAATGTGTTTCTAAAATGTTTTTACTGATTTCATGGTTTTAAATGAAAAAGGATTGAGTTTTGAAAAGAAAAGACCAAGGAGGTATTTGCCAGGTTCGGCCGTCGAAAGTGAAGTTCGGCCGCTGAACATGGGAAGGTTTTGGGAGTGCCTTTGGCCTCCGAAAGCCTTATTTGAATGAACCAAGGTTCGGCCACCGAACATGCATGAGTTTAGGGGGCACGTTAGGCTGCCGAAGGCGGTCCAGCAGGCCAACTATAAAGAGCTCTCAGACCGGAAATGGGCGAGTTTTCTCCCCATTCTCGAGCTCAGATGAGTTTTTGTCCTCCTTTGGTCATTTTCATGTTTTCTCTACCCATCCCTCAAGTTTTTCATGAGATCTACCCTTGTTTTGAAGTTTTGAAGCTTAAATAAAAGTTTTGGAAGTTTGGAGGCTTTTGGAGCTTGGATCCTCCACACCTCCGAGTTAGAGATCGCACCACCTCTCGGTCTTTAAAGAGGTAAGTGTAGATCATTGCTTTTCTAGTGTTTTATTAAAGTTTTAAGTAAGTTTAATGATGTTTTGATGGTTGAGTATGGGTAGATATGCATGTTAGGGTTTATGTGGGTTTTGTGCCCAATGTGTGTTTATGTGATATTATGTTGAAGGTTTGAGCTAGTTTAGGCTGCCGAAGGCGGTTCAGCAGGCCAACTATAAAGAGCTCTCAGACCGGAAATGGGCGAGTTTTCTCCCTATTCTCGAGCTCAGGTGAGTTTTTGTCCTCCTTTGGTCGTTTTCATGTTTTCTCTACCCATCCCTCAAGTTTTTCATGAGATCTACCCTTGTTTTGAAGTTTTGAAGCTTAAATAAAAGTTTTGGAAGTTTGGAGGCTTTTGGAGCTTTGATCCTCCACACCTCCGAGTTAGAGATCGCACCACCTCTCGGTCTTTAAAGAGGTAAGTGTAGATCCTTACTTTTCTAGTGTTTTATTAAAGTTTTAAGTAAGTTTAATGATGTTTTGATGGTTGAGTATGGGTAGATATGCATGTTAGGGTTTATGTGGGTTTTGTGCCCAATGTGTGTTTATGTGATATTGTGTTGAAGGTTTGAGCTATTTTATGCATGTGGGAGAGTGTATACATGATTGGAAAAGAGCAAGTGAGATTATGGGTGGTTTTGATGGTTTTGGCCTATGTGGGTCATAAGCTATCTATGTATGCTTTTGATGTTATTTTTGGAGTTTAATCAAGTTGTTAAGCTCCTTTGTGCATGGTTAAGAGTTTGTGCATGTGTTAAGAAGTTGGGTGCTTGTTTTGGGGTGTTTGAAATGGTTTGGGAGGCTGTTGGTGCATGAGGCTGAGTTCTGGACGAACTCAGGTTCGGCCGCCGAAGGTGGTTTCGGCCGTCGAACCTGCCTATGGATGCAAGGATTGGCCGCCAAACCTTGCCCCCGAAAGTTGTGTTTCGGAGCTGAAGCAGACTTTCGACCGCCGAAGGTGATGTTCGGCCGCCGAAAGTGCCTGACTTTCGTCTCTGGAGAGAGGGTTCGGCCGCCGAAGGTGCCCCCGAACCTGCATGACTTTCGTCTCTGGAAGGGACCTTCGGCCGCCGAAAGTGCCGCTGAAAGTGCCCTGTCCAGCCCTTTCATGAGTGTTCTGTATGCATGTTTCTTTGATGTTTTAGGGGGGTTTTGGGGAGTTGTTTATGAGTTGTTTAGAGTGTGTTTGGCACCTCACTAGAGTCCACCTGTGTAGGATCGGACCTGAGGAACCGAGGTGTTTAGCAGTGTCAGCCGTTTCAGAGTCGGCCCAGAGCTAGTCAAAGGTGAGTGGAACTGAACCTTATGTTTTAAAATAAATCAAATGTTAAGCATGTTCATGCATCATGATTACCATGTTATGTAATAGGTTGTTTGCATTAGAATTCACGAATATGTTGCATTGCATAATATGATGAAAGTGATGTGGATGAATCTTGAATGATCTTCTAGCCTTCAGTACGATATGATATGATATGATATGACATGGTATGATATGAGATAGAAAGACCAGGTCGCCCCTGGCACTATGCTATATGTAAGCAAACACTAGGTGAGGCCTAATCGCCCCTGGTGTAGTTGGACATGTTATGATATGAGTTAAGTAAGCGAATACTAGGTGTGGCCTCATCGCCCCTGGTATAGTTGGACATATTACGATATGTTGAGGGCTATTGGTGACAAGTTCATCCTTGATGTGATATGTTTATGATGTGATGCATTCCATGATAGCATACTTCAAAATGAACTGTTTTCTTTTATGGTTTCTGCTCACTGGGCTTTATAGCTCACCCCTCTCCCCTAACCCCAGGTATGCAGGGTCGGAGATAGTTCAGGAAGTCACCAGGCTATGGCTATGGTTTTGATGTGTAATAGAATAGTAGTGGACATGATGTAACGTAAGTTTATGTAATGATGTAAAAGAGTTGTATTGTAAAATGATACTATGTAATATGTTCAGAGTTATAGTATTGTGCTTGGCCCGAGTTGGATAATCCCTTTGTACATGAGTTTTTTTTTTTATGTTGATGCATGTGTTGGACCGAGTTTGACATAGGGTATGCTGACCCTAGGGGTTCTATGAGTTCAGTCATAGTGCGTACACAGGTCAAGCTGGTTAAAGGTAAAGTTTTAAATGTTTTATGGAAATGTTTGTTCATGTTTGGGATTATACCGACTGTACAGGATGCATAGTAGGCTTGCTACATGTCCCGGCGGCCTTATGCTGATCTGGATCCTAGCGCCGGTAGCGGTCTGGATTTTTGGGTCGTTACAGAATGGTATCAGAGCCCTAGGTTCATATGGTCGGACTTAGAGTGTCGGACTCATAGATGTTATAGAAGGTCAAGCACAATAGGAAGATCATGTCCACTAGGATAGGATAAAGAGTCCTGTCTTGTATGCTGATGTATGCTGATGTGAAATGCCATGACGATATGCATGTGCATTAATGATATGCTATGTATGTGAGGTAGGTTCATGTGTTTCCACATGAATCGTATGATGCTAATGTTTATGTGATATGTTATGTTTTCAGAAGTTAAGATGAGAGGAACTCGTCGATCTGCTAGATTGACTGGAGCTCCGCCTGAGAATGAGGGCATGGATGCCCATTCCCCTGCTCTGCAGAGGGCAAGATCTTGTAGGACAATCAGGGAAGGTACATCAAGAGACCCTAGAAGGTCTTTTGATGCAAGTCGGAGGAGATCAGTTCAGGGTGATATGTTAGCGGATGTCATGGAAACAGAGGAGGATAATCAGAGAAGAGATAGCAGTTTGGGCATGAGTATGTCAGAAGAGGATATGGGAGAGTCCCAAGGAGGCACTCAGGCCTCGGGCTTTGTTCCACCACAGTATCCACCCTACCCGTAAGGGCCAGGGTATCCGATGGGAGGTACATCGGATTTCTTTAGCTATAACCCATATCCCACCTTTATGCCCTATCCTCCCTTTTACCCACCGTACCCACAGTACCCCATGTTTCCATCCTCATCTTTCTACCCAGGTCCAGCAAACTCTAACCCAGGGAATGCTGCACCTCCTCCACCGCCAACAGAACCAATAGTCCCTGATGTCCAGATACCCAAACCTGGTTCATCAGTTGGGGGTAAAGTAAAGATGACAGATTACTTAAAGTTGGGTGCCCCCAAGTTTGAATCAAGTGATGACCCTTTTGAGTACCTCAGATCGGTGAAGATGATAACTGATGAGTTGGGAGCAAATGACAGTAGAGCCATTCAGATGGCAGGGTTCACGTTGAAATGCAAGAAGGCAAGGGAATGGTTCAAAAACTATGTGGACCCAAGGCTGGGAAGCTTATCCTGGGAACAGTTTGCCAATGAGTTTACAGGATGGGCTTTTCCAGATAGTTCCAGAGAACTGAAGATGATTGAGTTTGAGCAACTAAGGCAGACGGAAGAGATGAGCGTAGATGAGTTTACAGACAGGTTCCTAGAGATGTTGCCGTTTGCAGGACAAGGTCTTGACACAGACCTGAAGAAGTCTAGGAGATATGTTATGAAGCTTCACTCCAGGTATTCCTCATTGATTCAATCAGCAGAAAGGGAGAGTTTCCATGCTATAGTGGATATGGCACGGAAAATGGAGGCTAGTGCCATCATTCAAAGGACAGTTAAACAGTACGTGGCACAGTCTTCGGATTCCAAAGTCCCGGGGACAAGTGAGGTTAATCTCTCCCCTCTGAGTGAGGCTGTCACAAAGAGTAAGAAGGGAGGCAGAGGTCTCAAAAGATCGAAGAAGAGCAAGTTCTGGGATCAGATAAAGTCTAGTCTAGGTTTAGGTGATGGTTCGAGCTCTGGTTCGGGTAGCTCCAGATGTACGCGGTGCAGTAGGCCGCACAAGGGAGTCTGTTTGATTGGGACAACAGCATGCTTCAGGTGCGAACAGGAGGGGCACATGGCACGTGAGTGCCCCACCGCGACCTTGGTGACACGGTCCCAGCAGACAGTTTCAGGCAGTGTAGCTCACCTAGTAGCTCCATCCATGAGGCAGGGTAGTGGTAGAGGCGGAGACAGGGGGACAGCCCCTTCTTCAGCAGGTTTCCCAAGTGAAGGTCCATCAGCTCTAGCGCGGATCTTCACTATGACCCAGCAGGAGGCTGACACATCGGACATGGCGGTGGCAGGTAATTTTCACTCCCTTATGTTTTGATGTGTCTGCTATTATGAACCCTGATGTTTCTCTTTCTTTGTTTGCTTTGTGAGCCTTTGTGAGGTTGGGCTTGATAGCTTATGGGTTAGAGTATCCCCTTTGGGTCGGTGGATCCAAGTGTGATCCATCAGTGTCGGAGTCAGTCTGCCGGTATAGTTCAGAGTATGTTGTGAGTAAATGCTTTCCAGCTGACCTAGCGGTTCTAGATTTGACTGTTTGACGTCATTCTAGGGTTGGATTGGTTCTTCTACTAGTGGTACTACCTAAGTTTGCAGAGACAAGGTAGTCAAGTTCAGAGGTCAGAATGGATCAGAGGTAGTCCTTAGAGGGGACAGAGTAGGGATACTTAGAGGTTTGTTATCGGCCCTATAGGCTCGTAGGTTGCTCAGGAGAGGTTGTCAGGGGTTTCTAGTTTTTGTGAGAGTGTTTAGCAGTCAGGTCAGGGAGCCCACCTCAGTGCCCGTAGTCAGAGAAATTCTTAGATGTTTCCCCAGACGAGTTCCCAGGACTACCACCTGTCAGGGAGATAGAGTTCAAAATAAAAGTAATGCATGGAAATGGACCAATCTCTATCCCTCCCCACAGGATGGTATCAACAGAGTTGAAAGAGTTGTAAGGACCAGTTGCAAGAGCAGGTAGTGAGGGTTCCCATCTGACTGAGCACTTCACCTTGGGGTGTTCCAAAGTTGTTATAAGGATGAAGGATGGATCCCTAGGACTTTGTATCGACTACAAGTCGTTGAACAAAGTCACTACCCAGAACAAGTATTTGTTACCTTGGATCGACGATCTATTTTAAGCCAGCTAGCAGGAGCTGGTTGCCTTTCCAAAATAGATCTGAAGTCTAGGTACCATCAGTTAAGATCAAGGAAGAATATGTACAGAGAACAGTGTTTAGAACCAGATATGGGCACTATGAGTTTCTAGGAATGTCGTTCGGGTTAATGAACGCCCCTACAGCATTCATAGATCTCATAGCAGAGTTGTAGTCGGTTTCTGGATCACTCCGTTATTGTCTTCATTGACGGTACCTCGGTGAGTTCCAAAAATACAGAAGAGTATGCCCATTATCTGAAATCAGGATTGCAGATCCTGAGAGAACATGGCTTGGATGCCCAGTTCTCCAAATGTGAGTTGCGGTCGAGGAGCATACCTTTCTTGGGTCATGGTATGTCGGGAAAAAGAGAAAAATGAGGTAGACCCGAGAAAGTTAAAGCTGTAGCTAACTAGCCCAGGCCCATTGTAGTGACATAAATCAAGTTTTTGGGTTGGGCAGGTTACCTACTGGAGATTCATCTAGAACTTCTTTAGAGTTGCCGCTCCTATGGCCAGATGGATCAAGAAGAATCAGAGGGTTGTGTGGTCTACTCAGTGTGAAGAGGGCCTTGAAGAGCCAAAGGGAATGTTGATGTCAGCACCAGTGGTGGCTCTGTCCACCAGTAATGAAGATGTCACAGTGTCCTGTGATGCGCCCTGAGTGGAACTGGATTGTGTGTTAATGTAAAGTGGCAGGATGATTGCTTATGCTTCTAGGTAGCTGAAGAAGCATGAGTTGAGTCATCTTACACATGATCTAGAGATGGCGATGGTAATCTTTGCACTCAAGATGTGGAGGCGATACCTGTATAAGGTATGATGACAGATCCTTACGGATCGATAGAGCTTGCAATACATCTTCAGTCAAGGGAGATGAATAAGAGGTATAGGAGATGGGTAAAAACTACGTGGTGTTTATGAATTCGAGGTTCAGTATATTCGGCTGAGGCAGATATTTCGATAGATGCCCTCAACCGGAAACCACTTGGCAGCTTACCCCATCGCTTAGGACAGTAAGAAGAAAGCCAGTAGTCAGAAAACGAGAAGAATCAGAACTGCTGTGAGTCAGCAGGAGAGTTATGAAGTTGTCCGCAAGAGGCATGTAGAGTTTCAGAAGAGAGAAGAGTTTTGTCAGAGTACGCAGCGGAAGCATGTTAAGGTTCTCGAGAAAGTCGAGGTTTGCTGGAGGTGTCTCCTAAAGAAAGAGTGATTTGTTATGGGCAAAAAGGTAAATTAGCTCTCAGATACATTGGACCCTTTGAAATCCTGCAAAGGATTGGGAATGTATCTCACGAGTTAGATTTACCTACTTCAATGGAAGAGATCCATCCGTTTTTCCATGTTTCCACGGTATATGAGCTCGTGTCGGATCAGAGTGAGGTCCTTAAAGGAACCAGAGGTGGAGATCGTAGAGGATCTCACCCATGTTGAGCAGCTAGTACGGACCGCCGACACACAAGTCAGAAAGTGTGGAAACAAGGAAATTCTAATGAAGAAAGTCCCTTAGAATCCCCTTAAGATAAAAAGGTGCTCCTGGGAGACCGAGAGGTCATACTCCAATAATACCGTGTTCCTGTATAGACTAGAGTTTATGTGTTGTTATGATTGTGCTTATGTTGTGTTTATGCATGGGTCTGTTTGTTTGAACATTCGGGGACGAATGTTCTTAAAGGGGGGAAGAATGTAATACCCGGCTAGATTTCGGCATCGGAATCCCTACCTTCCGGCGGAATTTCTGTTGGAATCTGGAATTTTGATGATGCTAGAGTCTTCTAGAGGGTTAAAATGTGTTTCTAAAATGTTTTTACTGATTTCATGGTTTTAAATGAAAAAGGATTGAGTTTTGAAAAGAAAAGACCAAGGAGGTATTTGCCAGGTTCGGCCGCCAAAAGTGAAGTTCGGCCGCTGAACATGGGAAGGTTTCGGGAGTGCCTTTGGCCTCCGAAAGCCTTGTTTGAATGAACCAAGGTTCGGCCGCCGAACATGCATGAGTTTAGGGGGCACGTTAGGCTGCCGAAGGCGGTTCAGCAGGCCAACTATAAAGAGCCCTCAGACCGGAAATGGGCGAGTTTTCTCCCCATTCTCAAGCTCAGGTGAGTTTTTGTCCTCCTTTGGTCGTTTTCATGTTTTCTCTACCCATCCCTCAAGTTTTTCATGAGATCTACCCTTGTTTTGAAGTTTTGAAGCTTAAATAGAAGTTTTGGAAGTTTGGAGGCTTTTGGAGCTTGGATCCTCCACACCTCCGAGTTAGAGATTGCACCACCTCTCGGTCTTCAAAGAGGTAAGTGTAGATCCTTGCTTTCCTAGTGTTTTATTAAAGTTTTAAGTAAGTTTAATGATGTTTTGATGGTTGAGTATGGGTAGATATGCATGTTAGGGTTTATGTGGGTTTTGTGCCCAATATGTGTTTATGTGATATTATGTTGAAGGTTTGAGCTAGTTTATGCATGTGGGAGAGTGTATGCATGATTGGGAAAGAGCAAGTGAGATTATGGGTGGTTTTGATGGTTTTGGCCTATGTGGGTCATAAGCAATCTATGTATGCTTTTGATGTTATTTTTGGAGTTTAATCAAGTTGTTAAGCTTCTTTGTGCATGGTTAAGAGTTTGTGCATGTGTTAAGAAGTTGGGTGCTTGTTTTGGGGTGTTTGAAATGGTTTGGGAGGCTGTTGGTGCATGAGGCTGAGTTCTGGATGAACTCAGGTTCGGCCGCCGAAGGTTGTTTCGGCCGCCGAACCTGCCTATGGATGCATGGATTGGCCGCCAAACCTTGCCCCTGAAAGTTGTGTTTCGGAGCTGAAGCAGGCTTTCGGCCGCCGAAGGTGATGTTCGGCCGCCGAAAGTGCCTGACTTTCGTCTCTGGAGAGAGGGTTCGGCCGCCGAAGGTGCCGCCGAACCTGCATGACTTTCGTCTCTGGAAGGGACCTTCGGCCGCCGAAGGTGCCCCCGAACCTGCATGACTTTCGTCTCTGGAAGGGACCTTCGGCCGCCGAAAGTGCCCTGTCCAGCCCTTTCATGAGTGTTCTGTATGCATGTTTCTTTGATGTTTTAGGGGGGTTTTGGGGAGTTGTTTATGAGTTGTTTAGAGTGTGTTTGGCACCTCACTGGAGTCCACCTGTGTAGGATCGGACCTGAGGAACCGAGGTGTTTAGCAGTGTCAGCCGTTTAAGAGTCGGCCCAGAGCTAGTTAAAGGTGAGTGGAACTGAACCTTATGTTTTAAAATAAATCAAATGTTAAGCATGTTCATGCATCATGATTACCATGTTATGTAATAGGTTGTTTGCATTAGAATTCACGAATATGTTGCATTGCATAATATGATGAAAGTGATGTGGATGAATCTTGAATGATCTTCTAGCCTTCAGTACGATATGATATGATATGATATGACATGGTATGATATGAGATAGAAAGACCAGGTCGCCCCTGGTACTATGCTATATGTAAGCGAAGACTAGGTGAGACCTAATCGTCCCTGGTGTAGTTGGACATGTTATGATATGAGTTAAGTAAGCGAATACTAGGTGTGGCCTCATCGCCCCTGGTATAGTTGGACATATTACGATATGTTGAGGGCTATTGGTGACAAGTTCATCCTTGATGTGATATGTTTATGATGTGATACATTCCATGATAGCATACTTCAAAATGAACTGTTTTCTTTTATGGTTTCTGCTCACTGGGCTTTACAGCTCACCCCTCTCCCCTAACTCCAGGTATGCAGGGTCGGAGATAGTTCAGGAAGTCACCAGGCTATGGCTATGGTTTTGATGTGTAATAGAATTGTAACGACCCGGAAATCGGACCGCTACCGGCGCTAGGATCCAGATCGGCTTAAGGCCGCCGGGACCCGTAGCAAGCCTGACATGCAACCTGTAAACCTGTTTAATCCCATACATGATCAACAATCATACATAAAAATTAAAAATTTTCCTTCATTCATACACCAAACTCAACCTGTGCATGCACTGAACATAAGCATAACTATAAACATTGATCCCTCTGTGGAATCTCGTCAATGCCCCAATGGGCGATATACATGTGTTGAGTTGGCTAAACATAGACATCAATAACATTAAGATCATGTGTCAAAAGGGGTTACAATATACTATGGTCAAGCACACTTCTAACCTCAATATCATTACATTACATATCTATACATCATTATACAATCTGTCATGTCCACATCCTAACTATTACATGCATAAGACTTCATTACTCTTCTTGACTTCTCTGTCTAACCCGTACCTGCAAACCTGGGGAATTTGGGAGAGGGGTGAGCTACTAGAGCCCAGTGAGCAGAATCATAAAACATTTAAAACACATGCTATCATGGAATGCATCACATCACAACTAATCATATCAAGGATGAACTTGTCACCATTTAGCCCTCTACATATTCCAATCATGCCAAGGGCGTAGTGCAGGCCACACCTGGTCTTTCTCTTATACATAACATAACATAACATACATATTCCATGGTGCCGGGGGCGTAGTCCAGGCCACTTCCGGTCTTTCTCTTACATAGTGCCAGGGGCGTAGTGCAGGCCACATCTGGACTTCCATATCATATCATCATGTCATAACATATGAGGGCTAATGGATCATTCAACATTCATCCACATCAACAACATTTTATGCAATGCAACATATTCGTGATTTCTAATGCAAGCAACCTAAGATATCACATGGCATCCGTGATGCATGAACATGCTCAAAACTGATTTATTTATTTAAAAACATAAAAGTTGTTCCACTCACCTCTGGCTAGCTCTGACACTGACTGAAGCAGCTGACTCACTGCTGAGGTCCTCGGTTCCTCGGGTCCAAACCTACACAGGTGGACTCAAATGAGGGACCACCATACTATAACATGACTTCTGAAAACATCCCCCAAAAACCTCTAAAACATCTCAAAACATCCATGCAAAACATGCAAAGAAAGGCTGGACAGGGCACTTTCGGCGGCAGGTTCGGCGGCCGAAAGTCCCTCCAGAGCCGAAAGTCAGGCAGGTTCGGCGGCACCTTCGGCGGCCAAAACTCCCAGACAGAGACGAAACTCATGCATGTTCGGCGGCACTTTCGGCGGCACTTTCGGCGGCCGAAACTCCCAGACAGAGACGAAAGTCTCCTTTCGGGGGCAAGCTTCGGCAGCCGAAGGCTGCCTCCACAAGGGGGTTCGGCGGCCGAAAGTCCCTTCGGCTGCCGAACCTGGTTTCTCCCAAAGGGCAAAAACTTGGTTCAAACATGCACAAACGCCTCCAAACTCAAACCATCATGCATTTAGCTCAACCAAAACATGCATACAAGCTCCTAGGGGTCTCAAACTACCCTAAACCCCAACTACAACACATCAAACGCACAATACAAGCCACATTGTTCATGAACATACATTTATCCCCATAAACATAACTAAAACCTAAACATGCATTCTACCGCATAGATCTAGCATAAAACTTACTTTAAACATGAAATGAGCTTAAGATCGGCTCTTACCTCTTGAAGATCGAGAGAGAGACGTCCTAACTCGAAGGTGGGAGATTTTGAGTTCTTGAACCTCAAAGCTCCAAAACTTGCTTTAAACTTGAAAATCTTCAAAACAACGTAAAAACTTGTGAAAATCTTGAAAGATTTGAAGGGAAGAAGAACTCAGGGATGGTGAGGAATGGCGGAAGGACTCACCTTGGCCGAAAATGGGGAGAAGCTCGCCCATTTTCGGCTAAGGGACCCTTTTATAGTGGCTGGCCAGGCCACGTTCGGGGGCCGAATGTGCCTCCGCATGCATGCCATGTTCGGCGGCCGAACTTGAGGTTCGGCGGCCGAACCTGGACTTTCCTCACTTAGGCCTTCGGGGGCCTAAAGCACTCCCGAAGTGTATGCATGTTCGGCGGCCGAACTTTGAGTTTCGGCGGCCGAACCTGAGTTTCCTTCAAGGGTGTTTTTATTCAAAAACTCATTTACTTCTTACTTAAAATCATCAAAAACATTAAAACATTTCATGAAAACATGGTTTTACCCTTCTAGAGGTTTTCGACATCCGAGATTCCACCGGACGGTAGGAATTCCGATATCGGAGTCTAGCCGGGTATTACATTCTCCCCCCCTTAAGAACATTCGTCCCCGAATGTTCCTCAACTAACACACAGCATGGCATACACACATCATACATGAAACATACAAGAACTAACCTTAGAAAAGATAAGGGTATTGCTGGAGCATGGACTCCCGTGTCTCCCAGGTGCACTGTTCCATATTGTGGTGGTTCCATAGGACTTTCACCATCGGGATTTCCTTGTTTCTTAGCTTTCTGATCTGGGTGTCTATGATCCGTACTGGCTGCTCAACATAGGTGAGATCCTCTTGGACCTCCACATCAGGCTCACTAAGAACCTTGTCCGGACCTGACACAAACTTTCTCAACATGGAAACATGGAAAACCGGATGGATTCTTTCCATTGAAGCAGGTAAATCCAGCTTGTACGACACATTCCCAATCTTTTGCAAGACTTCAAAGGGTCAGATGTATCGTGGGGCTAGTTTACCTTTCTTCCCAAAGCGAACCACTCCTTTCATTGGAGACACCTTGAGCAATACCAGATCCCCCTCCTGAAACTCTATCTGCCTTCTGCGGATGTCTGCATAACTCTTCTGTCTGCTTGCAGCAGTCTTGATTCTCTCTCTGATTATGGGTACCACCCTGCTGGTGATCTCTACTAGCTCAGGCCCTGCCAAGGCCTTTTCTCCAACTTCCTCCCAGCAAACAGGTGACCTGCACTTCCTCCCATATAAAGCTTCATATGGAGCCATCCCGATGCTAGCATGATGGCTGTTATTGTAGGCAAACTCCACCAAAGGTAGATGTTGCCTCCAAGAACCGCCAAAGTCCAGCACACACATTCTAAGCATATCCTCGATAGTCTGGATGGTCCTTTCTGACTGTCCGTCAGTCTGGGGGTGGAAGGCAGTGCTGAAATCCAACCTAGTACCCATGGCATTCTGCAGACTCCGCCAAAACCTGGAGGTGAACTGGGGCCCTCTATCCGACACTATCGAAACCGGAACCCCATGCAGTCTGACGATTTCATCCACATATACCTGCGCCAACTTGTCCACAGAGTAGCCACTCCTGATAGGGATGAAGTGAGCAGATTTGGTGAGTCTGTCCACAATCACCCATATGGAGTCTAATCTGTTGGACGCTGCCGGTAACCCCACTACGAAGTCCATAGCTATATTCTCCCATTTCCACTCTGGAATAGGTAGCGGGTTAAGCATTCCAGCCGGCATCTGATGTTCCAGCTTCACCCTTGACACACTTCGCAGGCTGACACGAACTGTGCCACTTCTTTCTTCATTGCTGGCCACCAATAAACTTTCTTCAGATCTTGGTACATCTTGGTGGCTCCGGGGTGAACGCTGTATCTTGCATTATGAGCCTCCCTCATAATGTCTCCTTTTTGCCCTATGTCATCTGGTACACACAATCGACTCCCATAGCGGAGGATCCCCTTATTGTCAAATCTGAACTCACTGTCTTTGCCTGACTGAACAGTCCTGGCAATCTTTACTAACTCTGGGTCCTCATGCTGTTTTTGAGCCACCTGCTCCAGAAACACAGGTGTCACTCTCATCTGGGCCACTAAAGCACCGGTACCAGACAACTCCAACTGTAGACCTTCATCAATGAGCTTGTAAAACTCCTTCACCACTGGTCTCCTCTCTGCCGTGATGTGGGATAGACTGCCTAGTGACTTCCGGCTTAGGGCGTCTGCCACGACATTCGCCTTACCCGGATGATACTGAATCTTGCAATCATAGTCACTCAGCAGCTCTACCCATCTCCTCTGTCTCAAGTTCAAATCTCTTTGACTCAGGATGTATTGCAGGCTCTTATGATCTGTAAAGATCTCACATTTTACCCCATAGAGGTAATGCCTCCACATCTTGAGTGCAAAGATTACTGCTGCCATCTCAAGGTCATGTGTGGGGTAATTCAACTCATGCTTCTTCAGCTGCCTAGAAGCATAAGCAATCACCCTCTCATTCTGCATCAGTACACAACCCAGTCCCACACGGGACGCATCACAAAAGACTGTAAAGTCCTCATCACAAGATGGCAGAGCTAAAACTGGCGCTGAAGTCAACCTCTTTTTAAGCTCTGCAAAACTCTCTTCGCACTGGTCGGTCCACAGAAACTTCTGATTCTTCCTGGTTAGTCTGGTCAGAGGAGCTGCTATTTTCGAGAAGTCCTGAACGAACCTCCTGTAGTAACCTGCCAAACCCAAGAAACTCCTGATCTCTGTCACTGAAGTGGGTCTAGGCCAGTTAGCCACAGTTTCTGTCTTCTTGGGGTCCACCTCTATTCCATTTTCTGACACTACATGCCCCAAGAAGGAAATGCTCCTCAGCCAGAACTCACACTTGGAGAACTTGGCGTATAAGCCATGTTCCCTCAAGGTCTGCAGAACCAACCTCAGATGATGGGCATGCTCCTCTGCATTCCTGGAATACACTAAGATATCATCTATGAAGACGATAACAAAGTGATCCAGGTACTGGCTAAACACTCTGTTCATGAGGTCCATGAATGCTGCAGGGGCGTTAGTTAACCCGAACGGCATTACAAGGAACTCAAAATGCCCATATCTGGTCCTGAAAGCCGTCTTTGGCACGTCCTCATCTCTAATCCTCAGCTGATGGTACCTAGATCTCAGATCTATTTTGGAGAAACAACCCGCTCCTGCTAGCTGGTCGAATAGATCGTCGATCCTTGGCAAAGGGTACTTGTTCTTGGTAGTGACTTTGTTCAACTGTCTGTAGTCGATACAAAGTCTAAGGGATCCATCCTTCTTCCTCACAAACAGAACTGGAGCACCCCAGGGTGAGGTACTCGGTCGGATGAAGCCCTTGTCTACCAGCTCTTGCAACTGTTCTTTCAATTCCTTCAACTCGGCTGGAGCCATCCTGTAGGGAGGGATAGAGATCGGTTGGGTTCCAGGCATCAATTCTATCTCGAACTCTATCTCCCTAGCAGGTGGTAAACCTGGCAGCTCGTCTGGGAAGACATCTAGAAACTCTCTAACCACTGGCACCGAGGCGGGCTCTCTAACCTGACTGCTAAGCTCTCTCACATGAGCCAAATACCCCTGACATCCCCTCCTAAGCAACCTGCGAGCCTGAAGAGCTGATATCAGACCTCTAGGTGTACCCCTCTTGTCTCCTCTGAAGACAACCTCAGACCCATCCTGACCTCTAAACTTGACTACCTTGTCCCTGCAGTCCAAGGTAGCACCATGGGTAGATAACCAGTCCATCCCTAGAATGACGTCAAAATCTGTCAAATCTAGAACCACAAGGTCGGCGGACAAGCATCTTCCCTCAACAAACACAGGACTACACTGGCAGACTGACTCTGCCACTGATGGATCACACTTGGGTCCACTGACCCAGAGAGGACACTCTAACTCAGAGATCATCAACCCTAACCTCTGGACGGCTCTCGGTGTAACAAAAGAATGAGATGCACCAGGGTCCATCAAGGCATACACATCTGAACAACCAATGACTAAGTTACCTGCCACCACGGTGTTAGATGCATCTGCCTCCTGCTGAGTCATCGTGAAGATCCGTGCTGGAGCTGATGGACCTTCACCTCTGAAACCCGCTGAAGAAGAGGCTGCCCCTCTCCCTCTGCCTCTGCCACTGGCCTGAGTCATGGCTGGAGCTGCTGGCTGCGCTACACTGCCTGAAGCTATCTGCTGGGACTGAGCCATCGGGGCTGCTCTTGGACAATCTCGAGACATATGCCCCTCCTGACCACATCTGTAACAGGCCGTCGTCCCAAACCGACATACTCCTCTGTGTGGCTTACCACACCTTGCACAAACTGCATTATCTGCACCAGAGCTTGAGCCACTCCCTAGTCCCAGACTGGACTTAACCTTGTTCCAGAACTTGTTCTTCTTAGACTTCCTGGGACCTCTGTCCCACTTCTTGCTACCTGAAGTTGCTGCACTCATTGAAGAAGAGCCTGGGGTCTTAGAACCAGAAGGCTATGCCACTGACTGTTTAACTGTCCCCTGAACGATGGCACTGGCCTCCATTTTCCGGGCCATATCCACTACGGCATGGAAGCTCTCCCTATTTGCTGACTGGATCAAAGAGGAATATCTGGAGTGGAGTTTCATGATATACCTCCTTGACCTTTTCTGGTCTGAGTCAAGGCTTTGCCCTGCAAAAGGCAACAGCTCCAAAAATCTGTCTGTGAACTCCTCTACACCCATCTCATCAGTCTGCCTCAACTGCTCAAACTCTATCATCTTCAGCTCCCTTGAACTATCTGGGAAAGCCCATCCTGCAAACTCGTTTGCAAACTCTTCCCAAGACATGCTATCCACTTTCGGGTTCACATAATTTTTGAACCATTCTCGTGCCTTCTTGCACTTAAGTGTGAACCCAGCCATCTGAATGGCTCTACTATCATCAGCCCCAATCTCATCTGTGATCACCTTGACCCTCTCCAGATACACAAACAGGTCATCCCCTTTTTCATACTGGGGAGCACCCAACTTCATGTAGTCGGTCATCTTGACCTTGCTCCCACTGGCTGAGCTAGGTCTAGGAGGTTGGGTAGCTGGGGCTGCTGTTTCTGCTGGAGGAGGAGGAGGTGCAGCATCCCCTGGGGTAGGGTTTGCTGGATTTGGATAGTAAGGTGGAGGTGGATACTTTGGGTACTGTGAATATGGTGGGTAGTAGGGTGGGTATGGCATCTGTGTGGGATAAGGGCTAAAGCTGTGGTAGTCCGATGTGCCTCCCATCGAATACCCAGGGTTTTGTGAGAAGGGTGGGTAGTAAGGTGGCTGAACAAATCCCGAGGCCTGAGTGCCTCCTTGGGATTCTCCCATTCCTTCTTCTGACATACTGACTCCCAGACTGCCATCCCTCCTCTGCTCTACATCCATATCATCCCCCATGTCCTCTGACGCTCCTCCCTGAACTGTTCCTCTGACTGATCTGCTTCTACCCAGATCCAAAGACCTTCTAGGGTCTCTTACTGCTCTTTCTCTACCAGACCTACTAGACATTGCCCTAGGCAATGTTGGAGGACGGGCGCTCGTGCCCTCATCCTCAGGTGGTACTCTAGTCAATCTTGCTGATCGACGAGTTCCTCTCATCCTGTTTTCTGAAAAACAGTACACATCACATAAACACTAACATCATATGGTTCATGTGGGCACATATGAACCCGCATCACACATCATAGCATATCATTCATATCATAGCATTTCACATCATCATGTAAGACAGGACTCCACATTCTATCCTAGTAGACATGACCTTTCCTATTGTGCTTGACCTTCTATAACATCTATGAGCCCGACACTCTAGGTCCGACCATATGAACCTAGGGCTCTGATACCATTCTGTAACGACCCGGAAATCGGACCGCTACCGGCGCTAGGATCCAGATCGGCTTAAGGCCGCCGGGACCCGTAGCAAGCCTGACATGCAACCTGTAAACCTGTTTAATCCCATACATGATCACCAATCATACATAAAAATTAAAAATTTTCCTTCATTCATACACCAAACTCAACCTGTGCATGCACTGAACATAAGCATAACTATAAACATTGATCCCTCTGTGGAATCTCGTCAATGCCCCAATGGGCGATATACATGTGTTGAGTTGGCTAAACATAGACATCAATAACATTAAGATCATGTGTCAAAAAGGGGTTACAATATACTATGGTCAAGCACACTTCTAACCTCAATATCATTACATTACATATCTATACATCATTATACAATCTGTCATGTCCACTTCCTAACTATTACATGCATAAGACTTCATTACTCTTCTTGACTTCTCTGTCTAACCCGTACCTGCAAACCTGGGGAATTTGGGAGAGGGGTGAGCTACTAGAGCCCAGTGAGCAGAATCATAAAACATTTAAAACACATGCTATCATGGAATGCATCACATCACAACTAATCATATCAAGGATGAACTTGTCACCATTTAGCCCTCTACATATTCCAATCATGCCAGGGGCGTAGTGCAGGCCACACCTGGTCTTTCTCTTATACATAACATAACATAACATACATATTCCATGGTGCCGGGGGCGTAGTCCAGGCCACTTCCGGTCTTTCTCTTACATAGTGCCAGGGGCGTAGTGCAGGCCACATCTGGACTTCCATATCATATCATCATGTCATAACATATGAGGGCTAATGGATCATTCAACATTCATCCACATCAACAACATTTTATGCAATGCAACATATTTGTGATTTCTAATGCAAGCAACCTAAGATATCACATGGCATCCGTGATGCATGAACATGCTCAAAACTGATTTATTTATTTAAAAACATAAAAGTTGTTCCACTCACCTCTGGCTAGCTCTGACACTGACTGAAGCAGCTGACTCACTGCTGAGGTCCTCGGTTCCTCGGGTCCAAACCTACACAGGTGGACTCAAATGAGGGACCAACATACTATAACATGACTTCTGAAAACATCCCCCAAAAACCCTCTAAAACATCTCAAAACATCCATGCAAAACATGCAAAGAAAGGCTGGACAGGGCACTTTCGGCGGCAGGTTCGGCGGCCGAAAGTCCCTCCAGAGCCGAAAGTCAGGCAGGTTCGGCGGCACCTTCGGCGGCCAAAACTCCCAGACAGAGACGAAACTCATGCATGTTCGGCGGCACTTTTGGCGGCCGAAACTCCCAGACAGAGACGAAAGTCTCCTTTCGGGGGCAAGCTTCGGCAGCCGAAGGCTGCCTCCACAAGGGGGTTCGGCGGCCGAAAGTCCCTTCGGCTGCCGAACCTGGTTTCTCCCAAAGGGCAAAAACTTGGTTCAAACATGCACAAACGCCTCCAAACTCAAACCATCATGCATTTAGCTCAACCAAAACATGCATACAAGCTCCTATGGGTCTCAAACTACCCTAAACCCCAACTACAACACATCAAACGCACAATACAAGCCACATTGTTCATGAACATACATTTATCCCCATAAACATAACTAAAACCTAAACATGCATTCTACCCCATAGATCTAGCATAAAACTTACTTTAAACGTGAAATGAGCTTAAGATCGGCTCTTACCTCTTGAAGATCGAGAGAGAGACGTCCTAACTCGAAGGTGGGAGATTTTGAGTTCTTGAACCTCAAAGCTCCAAAACTTGCTTTAAACTTGAAAATCTTCAAAACAACGTAAAAACTTGTGAAAATCTTGAAAGATTTGAAGGGAAGAACTCAAGGATGGTGAGGAATGGCGGAAGGACTCACCTTGGCCGAAAATGGGGAGAAGCTCGCCCGTTTTCGGCTAAGGGACCCTTTTATAGTGGCTGGCCAGGCCACGTTCGGGGGCCGAATGTGCCTCCGCATGCATGCCATGTTCGGCGGCCGAACTTGAGGTTCGGCGGCCGAACCTGGACTTTCCTCACTTAGGCCTTCGGGGGCCTAAAGCACTCCCGAAGTGTATGCATGTTCGGCGGCCGAACTTTGAGTTTCGGCGGCCGAACTTTGAGTTTCGACGGCCGAACCTGAGTTTCCTCCAAGGGTGTTTTTATTCAAAAACTCATTTACTTCTTACTTAAAATCATCAAAAACATTAAAATATTTCATGAAAACATGGTTTTACCCTTCTAGAGGTTTCCGACATCCGAGATTCCACCGGACGGTAGGAATTCCGATATCGGAGTCTAGCCGGGTATTACAAGAATAGTAGTGGACATGATGTAACGTAAGTTTATGTAATGATGTAAAAGAGTTGTATTGTAAAATGATACTATGTAATATGTTCAGAGTTATAGTATTGTGCTTGGCCCGAGTTGGATAATCCCTTTGTACATGAGTTTTTTTTTTATGTTGATGCATGTGTTGGACCGAGTTTGACATAGGGTATGCTGACCCTAGGGATTCTATGAGTTCAGTCATAGTGCGTACACAGGTCAAGCTGGTTAAAGGTAAAGTTTTAAATGTTTTATGGAAATGTTTGTTCATGTTTGGGATTATACCGACTGTATAGGATGCATAGTAGGCTTGCTACGGGTCCCGGCGGCCTTATGCCGATCTGGATCCTAGCGCCGGTAGCGGTCCGGATTTTCGGGTCGTTACAGTCTCGAAGTGATTCTGATCATTTCGTGTTTTTTCGACATAATGGCAATAGATGCATCTACTTGGTGGTCTATGTTGATGATATTGTCATTACAGGAAATGATCATAATGGAATCTCTCAGCTTAAACAACATTTGTTCAGTCATTTCCAAACTAAAGACCTTGGAAAATTGAAATATTTCTTAGGGATTGAAGTGGCACAGTCTAAAACAGGTATCGCAATTTCTCAACGAAAATATGCTTTGGACATATTGGAAGAAACAGGCATGTTAGACTGTAGACATGTGGATACTCCCATGGATCCAAATGTCAAACTGGTTCCTAAACAGGGGGAACCACTTAAAGACCATGCTAGATACAGAAGACTGGTCGGCAAGCTCAATTATCTCACTATCACTCGACCAGATATTTCCTTTGCTGTAAGTGTAGCTAGTCAATTTTTTCAAAATCCATACAGTCAGGGGCGGAGGGAAGGTACGGCAAGGGGGGGCACGTGCCGTACCGGCGACCGGAAAATGCTTTGAAGAGGGATGAAGGTGCCGCAGCGGCACAGCCGGTGGTGCCGCAGCAGTGCGCAGCGGTGCCCTACCAAAGGGAAGCTCCTCCCTCCGCCCCTGCATACAGTAGTTACTGGGATGCAGTCACTCGCATTCTTAGATATGTCAAAGGATTTCCAGGATAAGGACTACTCTATGAGGACAAGGGTCACTCACAAATTGTTGGCTATTCTGATGCAGACTGGGCAGGTTCTCCTTCAGATAGAAGATCTACTTCAGGATATTGTATTATGATTGGAGGGAATCTTATATCCTGGAAAAGTAAAAAACAGAGTGTGATAGCAAGATCAAGTGCAGAAGCAGAATATCGAGCTATGGCTTTAGCGATATGTGAACTCATTCAGGAATTGAAATATAGCGATACTGGTCAAATGAAGTTGATATGTGATAATCAAGCTGCCCTCCATATTGCATCAAATCCAGTTTTTCATGAGAGGACGAAGCATATAGAGGTGGGTTGCCACTTTATTAGGCAAAAGATTGAGTCCGGATGCATTTCTACTAGCTTTGTCAACTTAAATGATCAACTAGCTGATGTGTTCACAAAATCACTTCGAAGATCACGAATAGAGTATATTTGTAACAAGCTTGGAGCATATGATATGTACGCTCCAGCCTAAGGGGGAGTGTTGAGATTATTTATGTATATTGAGATTATTTCTGTAAATAGCCTAGATTTGTAGTGAAAATTAGGGATATGATTGTGTGATATGATTGGGATATGATTAAGCTATAATTAGGGAATTAATTTATTTTCTTACCTGGTATGTACTCTTGTAAGTAGTATATATACCTCAATTGGCTTGATGGGAATTATCAAGCATTTTCTCTCAAATCTTCTACTCTCTTTTTCTTCTTTTCATCAAAGTTTCAGTAATTAATGGGCGTCTTATGACTAATTAGGAGCGACTCAAGCGGAGGTTCACGTCTGACGGCTTTTGTCCGCGTTGTGGCTATGCTTGTGAAACAGTACTGCATGTGCTACGAGACTCACTTTGCTAGACGTGTTTGAATTGTTATATAGAACCGAGCCTCTGCTCTGAATTTTTTTCACGTGTCCAATGCTGATTGGGTTGTTCATGGTGACACAATTGCGTCGAATTTAGCCTTGGAAGGATCTTCTTCCTCCATACTCTGGTTTATGACTTGGTGTTTATGGAAGTGGTGAAATGATTGGATTTTGAAAGGAATAACTTACATCGATAGCTCTTGCATGGCTAGCATCAAACAATAAGTATTTACTAACTTCCAGGCTTGGCAGAACCATTTGAACCTTAGTCTAGACCGTAAGCATATCATGTTTGTTGTATCATGGCAGCTACCTCAATTTGGATGGTGGAAGCTTAACATTGATGAAGCATGCAAGGAAAATCCGGGCCGTGGTGGAGGTGGTGGAGTCTTTCATAACAATCATGGCAGGTGGTTAAAGGGTTTCTTCGTATGTCTCAAATTATGCACTTCCATGGAAGCTGAACTTTGTGCTTTATTACATGATTTACATATTGTCTGGAATAGTGGTTGTCAAAAATTAGTGGTTGAGCTGGATTCACTCATAATTCTTTGACTTCTCTCCTCAGCTGTGGAAGCTCATTTGAAGCTGGATTCGTTACTGTTGCAATGCAAGCAATTCCTTGGTCGTGATTGACAGATATCTCTTCAACATATTTTTCGGAAGCTAACCAAATAGTGGATTGGCTGGCAAATAAAACTATGGGTGTTGAACGAAAACTCTTACCTTTTTTTATATTCTCTTAGTGATGTCGTACCTCTCCTTCAATTGGATTGTCAGGGTCTATATACCCCTAAATTTATTCATTAATTAGTTAGATTGTCTATTAGGTATCCTCTTCCTTGGCATAAAAAAAAAAAAAAACAACTGATGTTTATATTCTTAAAAAGAAAAAAAAAACCATATTGAATTGTTAATTTTTAATGTTAACTTCTTTAATACCATTTTTATATAAGATTGTATCACTATTCCATCATAAATTTCTCAGGTTCTCTTAACTCCAATTCAAAAATTGGATAAAATAGTAAAAATTTTAAAAAATGGAATTATTTTTTTAAAATTAAAACATTGAAATGAGATCAAAATAGGAGAGAAAATTTGAGTTTTTTTTTTTTAAGTAACTAGGCCAAAATATCAGTATAATAGTATTTTGAATGTGTTATTTATTTAATGTTTCAATGCAATAAAAAAAGTAAATAGTTTTTTTAATGTAAGCAGTGAAATTTTATTAATGAAATTAAAAAAATAACCCAAAAAAAAAAAAAATAACCTCATAGTTAAAATAGTTCATAACCTGAAGATAAATAAATCAAAATAAAATAAAAATTACCATTACATATTAACTATTAATTATAATAAAATTATATAAAATTCATTATAATGAATGGTATAATACCTTCGTTATATACAATAATTATATTTTAAGAATTTCTCAAAATTTATTAGGCTATAAATTAACCAAAATTGAAGAAATACAATAAGAAATATTAATGATATTATTCAAATGTATTTTTACTAGGCCATGGAATCTCGTAATCCCATCTTTGATCAATCTCATCAAAAGCATAAAGACCATAAACTCCAACTCCCCACATGCAATGCTTAAAGCAATCACGTCTTCTAGTTTTTTTCTTGCTATCATAAACTACAAAATGGCCTCTATTTGGCAAGCTTCCATTATAAAACTCTAAATAGCATTCATATTTTGTATGTCCAAAAAATAATTCATTGGAAAATTGCCATTGAAAATTTTCTTTATATTCAAGGTAATGTGTTCCTAATGAATTGTCTTTTGACCAGCAATGCATCATCAATGTCCCTTTATTCTCCAGCCAATTTACTATGTGTATATGCATTTCCTGATATAAAAATCCCATTGATTCTCTCATTGTTGCCATTATAACTACACTTGAAACCAGAATTCGCAGTTGAGTCTTCATCGCTTGTATCATTAATATGTAAAAGCTTAGCAAACAGTCATACTGGACAAAACAAAATTATCTAAGTCAAAGTCCTGGAAGGTATCTAAAGTTAAAGATATTCAATGGCATCCATGCATACCCTCAAGCCACAGAAACCATCTAAGGTGATATCTTCCTCAAACTTTCAGATTGTAAATTTGAATTTGATTCCTTCATAGTTGATGATGTTTTGATTGAAGGCGAAAACAACAGAACAAAGGGACAATTCTAATTTGATTGAAGGATGGTGTCAAGCTAATAATAGAAGGGGAGGAGATGACCACAAGAATGAAAAAGAAAAGGGAAAGGGAAAAAATAGGTACCAAAAGATTTATTCCTTTTGTTTGAGGAGATGTATATGATTGACCAATTCTTATCTTTACTCTCCTCATTTAGAAATGTTGATTCCCTTTGCTGTCTTGTGTTTATTTTTAACAAAACTCTGAGTTTTTAGAGCTCATATAATAAAGAGCGCTGGTTTATATAGAAGAGAATTACAATTAAGTATTTAAATTTCTAAAAGATTCATTAACTCATCTCTATTTAAAATCAATCAATTAAAATGTCATGGTATCTTATAAAACAAACTCTTTAATTTTTTTATAAAAAAATTGTTAGACAATTTATTTCAATCTTATCAAAAAATAAATAATATGAATATTTAAAATTATACAAAATAAATAATATATATAATTATAAGAAATAAACAATGTAAATAATTGAAGGCAATTAACGGGTTTTTTTTAGCAAAGGACTAAGAATTTGATTTTATAAAATATAATAATATTTCATTTGAGTTTTGAAATAAGATAAATTAATTAATTATATAAAAATTTAAGAATTTAATAATTATTTATCAATATATGTAATTAAATATTGTATTTTAAGTACTTTAGTTAAATCTTTGAGGTATAAAAAAGGATTTTTTTTTTTTAACAAGTAACCATTTATTTTCGATAAAACTGTGGTAGTTTTTGAAGAGTATCACAGCATAATCGCATGTACACTTGCAATATATATTATTATAAGAATTAAAATTAAATTTATGTTTTATTTATTTCATGAAAATATTTTTTTAAATTATTTTTTATATTTTTTAATTAAAAAGAAAATTTAATTTATCTTTTTAAAAAAATATATATATTTTTTAAAATTTTAGAAATTTATTAACATTATTATATATAAATTATCATAACATCATTTATTTTATGAATTACAATAAAAAAACACAAAATAAGATTTAAAAAAAAAATATTTTCTTCTAAAAACATATTCCATGAAAAATATTTTTTATATACAAATTATTTTCAAAAGTAAATTAATACGACATAATAATCGTTATTAGTTTATTACTATAAAATTTAATTACATGATAAAATCTAATAAATTGACATGCAGTTACAGAGATCTCGTCTATAAAAAAAATTAGATAAAACTCATCATTTTCTGAGTTGATGGAGTGTTCAGGCAAAAAAAAGATCAAATCACCCTAATACATGATACTTCACTAAGACTCGCCCTCTTTAAGTAGATACAGTATTCATGAAAAATTATCGTTAGTATATATAATTTAATAGATCCCCACTGACTCTATAAACACAAGATCTCCTCTCCGATAATCAATTTATCTTTTTATAATATAAAAGTAAATATATATAGAATTTAACATATATATTTTTATACATTTATTCTAAACTCAAAATAATATAATATATACGTTTATTTTATCCGTTTGAGCATTATTGGAGTGCACTCACAGATATCAACTATCTTATTTTTAAATTGATGTATCGTAATTCACCTCATTTTCATTCACATCGTAAATAATGCATAAATCTTATTTATATTGATTTCATTCACCGAGAATTGCACTGAAATTTCTCCCAGACTATTACAAATTGAAACTATTTTACATTACTTTTATATTTTTAAATATATATAATTTAATATTTTTTATTTATTAATTTTTCAAATAGTTTTGGTCATGTTAAAATAACTTATAGCCCTTAACTGCATCATATAATCATATGGTATATACGTTATTTATACATACATATATATATGTATGAGAAATTATTAGAAGCTAATCATATGGTATATAAATTTATTTATAATATATTTAATATTATATATAATAAATATGAGAGATATTTAATTTTAATATAAAATTTAAATTAAAGGGTTATATATTTTATTAATAATATAAAACTTTAAGTACTAGATTGTCAGTAACTTTTTTAAATTCAATTTAATTCTTAAATTATAATTGTAAAAAATTAAAAAAAATTAAATTTTATTATTCAAAATTAAAGTATATGATATAAATATGAATTATCATAAAAATTTGACACTCTCTTAAAATTTTATTATTATAATTCAATTAATTATAATAAATAACAAAATTATTTAATCTCTAAAATATAATCTCTAAACATGTATTTAAATATTAAAGAAAAAAACTCAACACAGTCTACTACTTAAATTAAAATAAAAAATTTAATTCATATCAATTTAATTATATATATAGTTATGCACCGATTAGTTTTAATTTTTAAATGAAATAATTTTAAATGAAATTCAGTCTTTATTTTTTTATTGATTCAATTTTAAATTAGATTGATTAAAGTTTCAGTCTAAAAACAGATAAAGAAAAAGAGAGACTAATAGGGAGGAAAAAGATAGAAAATATCAAATTATGTGATTGAGTTTATTTCTATCCATCTACAAAAAATAAATACTTCGATGATTTTAATTTTTTATAATAATTTTTTTAAAGTCTTTAAAATATTTAATTTAATAAAATATAAATTATTATTAACAAATAATAATAAAAGTAATATAGATTAATAAATAAGTATTAAAAAATTAATGAATTGAAATAATTAATTTTTTTTGAGGATTTATTATTATTATTATTATTATTATTATTATTAGTAACCCCTATTAATCCCGACCACTTAAAATCAAAACTCTTTTTAAACTCAAACCTAAAATTAAATTTATAATGGTAATTGAATTTAAAAAATTATAATGAAAGTATATTCCTTACAAAATTTAGAGTTTAAAATTAAATAGGATCTTCATCTATTCAAATAAAGATTTTTTACTTTATAATTTTAAACTTAAAATAAAATTATAAAAAATCTTATTATTAATGAAGTGAAATTTAAAATCAAACTAAAAACTCATCTAACCCATCAAACTAAAGATTTTAAATTATATAATAATATATTATTATATATTTTTAATCAATTAAATATTTTTTAATAAAAAAAAACTTGTTGTAATTATCCTTCTAACTAAAGGTATTTTGGTTAATCCAAATAATTCTTCTCTTTTTCACTCACATATAAATATAAATTATTAAAAAATATCATAAGTGTAGTTTGAAATACCATTTCTGCTGCATATTTATCAAATTAAAAATAAAAATAAATATAATGTTAGAATGCATATAATAGGGTCATGCATCCACAAAATAAGTAAAATTTTATTAATGTTGATAAGTTTCAGATTTGTGATTTGGTTTTTACAATATTATTGTTTAAAATTTAATATTTATTTATTCTATTTTATTTATTCTATGTTCCTATTTAACACAATAAAATAAGTACTCTTATATTAATGCTAACAAAGTTAAAAAACTTCTAAAATAATTATACAATTATAGATATTTAGGAAAGTAAAATGATTTTTAGGATCTCCTCTTTCTATATGTAGAGTGAGATCTTTTAGATTTTTTTTATCTTTTAATTAAAATGATCTCCTCTCTTATTTAATATGTGAGTGCCCCTTTCATTGATCTCCTCTCTTATTTAATATTTGAGTGCCCCTTTCATTGTTGGGTGATATTGTAATTATTTCTTTTATTTTCCTTTTCATTTTGTAGATGATAGCTTTATTGGAAGGGACCATTTAACATTAATGTTGTTATATATATTAAAATTTTTTTTTGTTACAGTTATCATAGGTTTCTAGGTTATATATATTAACAAATGTATTTATTTTTATAATTTTAAAAATTACTTATTATATCTATGTGTTTTTTTAACTAAAATACTCAATTTTTTATATTTTAAATTAAAAAAATTATTATTAAAATATAAAATTATATTATATTAAATTTTATTTGGCTCTTAATAAAAGTATATGGGTTTAATTGATTAAATAATTTGAATTGATCTTATTTGATTTTTTTTAAAAAAAATATAAAGATTTAATTAAATTTATTTTTATAATATTTTTAACTTTTAAATTTCAAGTTTAATTCAATTTTGATGTTATTAGTATTTCAATTCCACCTGAATTGAAATGGAAAAAGGATTTCTAACTCAGCTAAATATAAGGAAGTAAACAAGTATTGTAAGACAAAATAATAGTTTTAAAATAATTATAATATTCTAGATATTTAGACGAATAAAAAATACTAAATATTTCTTTTGTTTTTCCTTTTGTGTAGATCTAATTAGAACGGACTACTTAGATCTATTATTGTTCAATGATTTTCATGTATATATATATATATATATTTTTTTTCTGGTGTAGATCTAACCTAGATCTTCAATCATTGAACAATAAAGAAATTTCTATTAATTTTATCACCTTCTAATCATTTGTTAATTATATATATATATATAAAGACTATAAATTATATTATATTTATTTAAAAATATAAAATAATGTGAATAAACCTTCTAGTTAGGATCTTATGTGATTTTAATGCACCTCCTAATCAAAGCAAGAATATATAAATAACATTTAAACTATGTTATCTGTGGAAAATAATTTGTATATATATAATATTTTTAATAAAATATATTTTTCATGTAATATACTATTTATAAAAATATTTTTTTTTATTATTTTATTATAATTAAAAAATAAATACATTTATATATAAGTTATAAATAAAATTTTTTTAGCGAATTTTTTATTTATTTTTTTAGAAAGAGTAAGTAATTTTTCATGTATTTTGTTAATTAAGAAAATATTTTCATTAACTTTTTTAAGTATTTTAAATATTAAAAAGTAAAAAAAAATATTTTTAAAAAATATATTTTGTGAAATAAATAAAATTAAATTAATAATTTTTTTAAATAAACGGAGTTAAATTCTTTTAACTTTATTTAGAACTTCAAAAAGCAATCACCGAAAATAAATTGTCACTTTAAATAATAATAATAATAAATCAACCTGTTATATTTACAAAATTAATTTAAATTGTCTAAAAATAAAATAATTTTGTTATATACTAACTTTATCAAAAGTGGTTGGTAATCATTATAAATTTGGTTTTTTTATCTAATTTTATATAATTTATTTTATATAATCCAATCAAATAAAAAAATTGCTATGTAAACAATAAAATTAAAAAATAAAAGATAGATTTAAAATATAATATAATTTTATTTATGACAAACAAAGTAAATATACAAAAAATTAAAAACTTTCTAAACATATTCATTCAACTTCTACTGCTAGTATCCTCTCTGATTAATTGGTGTTCATTTTCTTTTTTATTAGTCGGGCTTCTTAATATTTTTTTTTAAAAAATAAAATTTTTTATTGTAATTTTTATTTTTCATAACAAAATCTTTTTTTAATGATTAAAAGACTTAGATCCTAGTTCAGAAAGCTGAAAAAATTAAAACATCAATACATGTTTGTTAAAAAAAAAAATCAATTTATACTAAAAATCTAATAAAAATTAACCCAACTTGAATAAAAAAAATGCTAAGAAACAGATATTTTAAAATATTTGCAAGAATTTATTAATATAAATTCAACAATATTTTAATCCTCATAAACTTAGTTATTCTCATTGCTAAGACCATTTTTAGGAGTTTGAATTTATTTTTTCTTTGATTTTATTTTTCAAACAATTTATTTCAACTATGAAAATTATCATATTATTTTAAATTTTTTCTTATTTCTACTGACATAAAAATTACTTTATTATGAAGGAAAAAGTCTAATTATTAGTCTCTATAATTATTTTTAAAAATTCTTGCTATCTTATTTTAATATTTAAATTATCATTTTATATAATGTTTGCAAAATATATATACATATTATTGATTTTATAAATTATATTATCCAAGTATATATTAACTAAAATTTTTTAATTATGTTAAATTCGTTTTTTCTCATTGAAAATTTATTAATATGTATCCTTTTAAAAATTAAAATTTATCATTATTTCACATAAATATTAATTTTTACATCATAAAAAGTCATTGATTTAATTAAAATTTAATGAGTTTTAATTTTTTATTTTTTATAAAAATCAATTTAAAAGGAAAAATATTTTTTATTTTATTTTTTAAAAGAATATGAAATGTTCATAGTATATTAAAATCATTATATTAGTTTTTTTGTTTTATAAAGTGAAAGTAACTTTTTATAATTTTTTTATTTTTGAAATCAATTTTAATACAAATTAATTAATTTTTTTTAAGTTTATTGTTAAAAATGCATTTAATGTTGCATCACATATTAAAATTATTATTTTAAGTTTTTAGATTTATAAGGTGGAAATACCTTTTGCTTTATTTGAATTATAATAAAATAAAAACTTAATTAAAATAATTTATTTACAAAAAGCTTAAAAATTTTAAATTTATATAAATTTAAAAAAAAATATTTAAATATAGTTTATAAGAATATTATAGTTCATAAGAATATTTAAAAATATTTTTCATTTTAAATCTAAAACTATCTTACATATAGTTTATAAAAATATTATATTAATTTTTAATAATTTCTCATATATATATATATATATATATATATATATACACACATAAAAAGTCTATATCATATGATTGTATCATGCAGGTAAAAGGACTATAAGTTATTTTAATAACACCAAAATTATTTTAAAAATTGATAAATAAAAAATATTAAAGTATATATATTTAAAAGATAAAAATAACATAAAATAAATAATTTAAAAGAATTTGAGTGTAGTTCTTAATAAAGAACAGTAATGAAACCAATAAAAATAATATATGCTTCATTTATTTTTAAAAAATAATTTATGTATAGAAAATATTTTTAAAAAAATATTTTTTTGAAATATATTTTATGTTGTTTTATTGTAATTTAAAAAAATAAATGATATTATGATAGTTTATATATAATAATGTTAATAAATTCTTAAAATTTTAAAAAATTATTTTTTCTTTTTAAAATATAAAATTATTATTTAAAATAATTTAATTTTTCTTTTTAATTAAAAAATATGAAAAATAATTTAAACAATATAGTTTTTATAAAATAAATGGAACCATAATCCCGTTTTAATTCTTATAATAATATATATTGCAGTGTTCATGAGTGTTCATGTGATTATGCTGTGATACTCTTCAAAAACTACCACAATTTTATAGAGAATAAATTGATAGTTGTGAAAAAAGAAATGTTGTGCTTTTCTTATACCTCAAAGGTTTAATTAGAGTAACTAAAATAAAATATTTAATTATATATATTGATAAATTACTATTAAATTTGTAAATTTTTATAAAATTAATTAGTTTATTTCTATTTTAAACTTATTCAAATAAAATATTCTTATATTTTATAAAATTAAATTCTTTGGTTATTCTCTTACAAAAAATCATTAATTATCTTAAATTATTTATATTATTTAATCTTTATAATTATATGTATTATTTACTTAGTCAATTATACTAAGGATTTCTTTGATACAAAATTTAAAAAGATTAATTTTATAATATACAATGATATTTTAATTGATTAATTTTAAATAGAAATGAGTTATAGAATTTTCTAAAAATTTAAATACTTAATAGTAATTTTCTATATAAATATATATATACTTCAAAAAATATATATATATATATATATATATAACAAGCCTAAACTGCACACTCCCTATATATATATATATATCTCTAAAAACTCAAGAGTTTTGTTAGAAATAAAAATAAGACAACAAAGAGCATCAACATTTCTAAATTAAAGAGAGCAAAAGTAAGAATTGGTCAAATTATATATCTCTATCTAAACAAAAGGAATAAATGGTTTAGTATCGATTATTGTAAAAATTATATCTAAAAATTTTTTTGTCCCACCTATAAAAATATAAATATTTACATTATGCACATCCCTTGGATGATAAAACTGAAACATAATTTTATTTTATTAAAAAACATGTTATTTGTTATTATAGATTTCGGATTAAAAAAATATAAAAAATCGTTCACTTTCTTGAATAATCTTTCTCCAATCTTTTTTTCTTTTTTAAAAAATACCTATTAATAGTTTCAACATCAAAAAATTTTAAATTTTAAACTAAAATATTATTTATTAAATATATTAACTTTAAAGAGTTATTTTTTTTTACTGATAAATTTATTCATTTTAGCTAGTTCAGTTGTTGTCTAATTAATCTATGAAATTTTTTTAACCATATTAAAAGTTAACATTTTATAAAGTATGCAAATAAAAGCAAAAAAAAAAAATTTTGCTATTAAATTAATTATTTTTATTATTTTATTTTATTTTTATTTATTACATGTTAAATATAAATTATTCAATAAATATTTTAATCAACAAAATATTTAAATTATTTTTAATAATGCTATTTATAATATTTGTAATATTAAAATAGTAATTACAATTATATTCAACAAAATAAAATTGCAATTAAAATTTATAATATTTATGGTAATATTTTAAAATTTATGAATTACTATAATTTAGTTAATATTCAACTATTTATTTATTATTTAATATCAAAAATAAATAAGAAGAGTAAAAAACTTAATTCTATTTAAATGAATTAAAAAATTATATTTAATAATTAGAGATAATAAAAATTAATTTTATATATAATGTTGTTAATGTAAATATATTATTATTAGTGAAAATATCTAAAATTTATTAATTTTTAATTAAAAAAGATGAAGTTATATAAAAAAAATAAAAAATATTTTAATTGAATTAATCTGAAAGTTTAATGATTTTTAAATTAAAATTAAATTAATTATTAAGAAATAAATTAAAATTGGGTGATGTTTGATAGGGTGAGTATTGGGCCGGTTTGATTTAGAATTGAATCGAATTGAATAAATCAAAAATTAAAATTTTGGTATTTATGAAAATCAAATTAAATTGGTTTTAGTCAAAAATCGAATCAAATCGAATTGATCTGATTTAGTTTGATTCAGTTTTATTTGATCGATTTAAATTTTTACTAAATTTTTTATTTTTTACACTTTATTTTTAATATTTTAAAATTTAATTAAAATATTTTAATTTTAATATGATGTAATCTTTTATATTATTGAAAATAATATCCTATTATTACTGATTGGCTCGTTTTAGTTTTTTCGATTTTTTCTGATAAAAATTGAAACGAATTGAAAAAATTAAAATTTTTAAAATTAAAAATTAAATTAAATCGAAATAAATAAAAAATTAAACTGAATTTTTAAATTAATTTAATTCGTTAATTTTTCTAATTTTAACAGAATATTGTGCATCCCAGTGATTGAGAAATTGCAGATAAAGATTATCCATTAAATAACTTAATAAGTGTGAGTGAACGCTGAAAAAGCCTTACCATCTCCATTTATTGCAGAAGATCTGAATGCTTCTAGCCTTGTTTTAGACTGTTTGACAGTGAGGTTTATACTTTTATTGCATGCAAGTTTTTTATTTTATGGGCTACTGCTTAAAAAAGTTTGTTGCTGCAGCATGTTCTTTTTTCTTATGGGCTTTATTATTGGACTTGATTATAGATTTGGTTAAGGCTTTCCTTTATGGTCATAGCATGCTTTTGATGATTGGATCTGAGATTCTCGTTCTTGTTACTGTAATGGGGCTTAAGATTTTTTTTTTTTTCTATTAACATTATTTTTTAAAAAATAAAATAAATCTATTCTAAATTGCACTTTTCATTAGTTTTAATAATTAATAATCATTTTAAAGTTCAAAAAATTTCATTTTTTTAAGGGCTTTGTTTTCTAACTATGGTTTGTTTTGGTCAGTGGATTTGAGACCCTTGTTATTCTAGTTATTGTAACGAATCTTAGGACGACTTCTTTCAATATCCATGAACTCCACTTTTGAAAAAAAAAAAATAGATGTAGTTTTATTGGACTAATATTTTTTAGCATTATTCTTTAACAAAATAAAATAAATCTATTCTAAATTGCACATTTTAGTTAGTTTTAAAATTAATATTCATTTTTTAAGTTCAAAAAAATAATATTATTTTTTGTTGATCATTTAGATTTTTCAATTTTATCTTTATTTTTTATGATTCTTAATTAGTCGTAAAAACTAATTTTTCTTTATGATAATTAAATCCAGATAATGTTATTTAAAAAAAATCAAGAGAGACTTAAAGATAACAACCAATTTTTTTTTCTTCCAACAATTAATACAATAATATTTTTAAATTTTAAATTTCTACTTCAATCAAAACTTTGATGTTATCAGTATTTCAATTGAACATAGAGTTACAACAGAACAAGAACTTCTCCTCAATCAGGATATTATAAATAGAATTATCATTATAGATTGATGATTAATTATTCGGGATAAACTACAGATAACCAGATAGTATCTCCTTCTGTAGTTGTTCGTTTGAGTATAATCTAATCCCATAAATTTCTATAAGAATCTCTCTCTCTGTATCTCTCTTTTTTCTCATCAGATTCCTACAATGGAGGACCAACAAATGCGGGAAGAGTTTGCTGTAACAAACCCTAATAATACAAATTATGACCTAAACCCTATGTATCCTTCTTCTTCTTCTTTTTCTCATGCTGCAAACTACGTTAATACAGCTGATGCTTCTCTTGATCCTGTGATTAATCAGAGCAATCAAATTCTTACTGTTTGTGATGATGATCTTCTCCCTGAGGATACTGATTCAGATGATGAAAAAAATGCTTATTTTGATTCGTTTCCTGCTGGGTATAGATTCAAACCCTACGATGAAGAGCTTGTTGTTTATTACCTGCAAAGAAAGATTTTGAATAAGCCTTTGCCACCTAATAGAATCAAGGAGGTTAAGTTGTATAAATTTGATCCTCAGACTCTTGCAGGTATTTTAATTTTATCGGATTTTTTAGGGTTTTTATTTTTGCTTATTCTATTTCAATTTTCTACGATGATTGTTTATTAATTGATTTTTTTTTATTTACGATGAAGTTTGCATGATATTTAGTTAAATTTCTACTTGAATTTCTTTCCTTGTTTATTGATTTGAACGAGATCAGAAAAAAAAAAAAAAGAAACAAAAAAGAACTTGACATATAAATTTATATAAAACAATAAAAATATAACAACGTAAAAAGAAATAATATAAACAGATAAATATAAAAACATAAAAAAATAAATTAAAAATAAGAGAGGGATCTGTATGAAATTTTTTTCTTTTTTGAAGGAAATGATATCGTTGTTGGTAAATTTTGCAGCACATTACAAACCAAATGGCGAAAGAGAATGGTACTTCTTCACACCAAGAGATCGAAAGTACCCAAATGGAGAGCGACCAAATCGAGCTGCCGGAACTGGATATTGGAAGGCTACCGGAGCTGATAAGCCTATTATTTTTAAAGGAACTAAAGTTGGATTCAGGAAGGCTTTAGTTTTCTACAAAGGGAAACCTCCAAAAGGTGACAAAACTGATTGGATCATGCATGAATTTAGAGTCAATGCTCCTTCTAAGAGAAAAAGAGAAGGCGATATGAAGGTCTGTGTAATTAATTCTTCTTCAGTTCTTTAATGTTATGCATGGCTAATGGAATATTAACCTAGTTTCTTGTGGCAGCTTGATGACTTTGTCTTGTGCAGGATTTATCAGAAGCTTGATAGATCTTTCAAAGGTCCAAGGCCACGAGATCAAGCAATGAAGGAATATCATCAACCAGTACAATATGATCATCAACCTGCAGAAAATGTAATGATTCAGCCTGAACCCAGCCAAATTACAATGCCTGTCATGGCTGCAGGGAATTATAATCCAGGGATGGACATGAGTTATCTCAATTCAAATGCTGGTTTTGCTCCTCGCTATCTTATGAATGGTGCTGCTAATGTTGTTGCTGAAACTTTTAACACTACTCCAATGGGCGGGCTACTTTATTATCAGAATTCTGTTCAGCCATTAATGGATCCTTCTTCATCAAAATTTCCATTCATGCAGAGTCATTACAGCAATGAGCAGCCTGCAAATGAATATCTTAATCTTTCAGAGGATATTTCGACTGTACAAAGGCTGGAAAACCTTGTTTTGTCACCTTCACTTGATAACTTTGGTTCCTTGCCCTATGAAGACCATGATCATGATCCTAAAAGATTTCAGCCTGATCGCCTTTCTTAAGGCCTGCTAGCTAGTTAAATGACATTGACTTAGCTTTTATTTTTTGGTTACTTAGTTTCCTTGAAGGACTTATTCTGGATTTTTCTTTTCAATTATTATTATTTAATTATCTTTGGTTTTGGTGATGTGGTATTAGAGCTAAATTTGTACACAGAATTTTGAACTCATCAACTGTTACAATGCATGATGGGTGATATACAGCTAGCACACAGTTGTTATAGTAGTCCACTTTGGCAAATATATATTATTTTACATCCACTTGATATCTCAGACATTATAGTGGAAGCCCAGGAGAATTGTCCCTTGGACCAATTCCTTAACCTTAGACAAAATAATATTTCCTAGTCTTGTCCACGTACACCACATCAGGCTGTTGTTGCAAATTGAAACGTGGGCTGCGAAGTGAATGGTATTTTAGCAAGTCAAAACTCCATAAGTACCTTCCTGGGCATACTAGTTATTATAATAGCGGTAACTGTTTTAGTAATATTAATTATTAATGATTTTTATGAAAAAAATAGTATGAATAATTTTTAAATATAAAATAAAAAAAATATATGTATAAATAATGAAAAAATGATAATAATCGAAAATTTATATATTAAGCATTAAATTTTAACCATTTGTTTAATCTTCCAACACCATTATAAATAAACAGTCACTTAATAATAAATAATAAATATAATATTTTGATTTAATTTAAACATTAAATACTATCACAAAACTTTATTAGAACACAGCCTTGGCAAGAACTTTCTAGAGCACTAAGATCTATCCCAATGAGTTCCTGTACTTGGGAAGCGTTCAAGTCAGGGCCTGCCCCATACAATGAGTGCCTACAGTAAACTACTAGAGAATGAATTACTTAATAACAAAGGACACAGGATTATTGAGTGTGAACATTTGTCTCTGGGGTAGGTAGACAGATTCAACCGAGGAAGCCTGCCATTGCCCACCATTAAAAAAATGCCTTCCCAGAAGCTGCTGCTTCTAGTGGATTGTCTATGGCCCATTTACAGCGTGCAATTTTCCTGCCATCCAGTTGTCGGCTTATTATTTCTTTACAACCACCCAAATTCTATATTGCTGGGAACATTCCTAAGCTAAATTCCATATAAATACCCACAAAGTTGAAGAATCCCATTGTGTCAAATACTAAAAAAAAAAATTGCTTAGTCTTCAATGGCTGCCTCTCATTCTCAACCAAATCCTTTATTGCTGCTTCTATTGGCTTCCCTTGTGCTTGCTTTTGCTGGAAATTTTTACCAGGATGTTGACATCACATGGGGAGATGGGCGAGGTAAGATATTCAACAATGGCAATCTCATTACACTTTCTCTCGACAAAGCCTCTGGCTCAGGTTTCCAATCCAAGAATCAGTATCTCTTTGGCAAGTTCGACATGCAACTCAAGCTTGTCCCTGGCAACTCTGCAGGGACTGTCACAACCTTCTACGTAAGCGCCATCCCTCCCATCTCTTTTAAATTTTTTAGGTTTTCTATGTGTTTGTATGTAATACTGAGAGAAGGAAATTTATATGTTGCAGTTCCATTCACAAGGGTCTTCTTGGGATGAAATAGACTTTGAGTTTTTGGGGAATCTTAGTGGTGATCCTTATCTCCTCCATACAAATATTTATACTCAAGGTAAAGGCAACAGAGAGCAACAATTCTACCTCTGGTTTGATCCAACGGCTGATTTTCATACCTATTCAATCCTCTGGAATCCAGGCCTTATTGTGTAAGTATATTCCAACCCATATTGTGTAGATTGTCAGAATTTTTATAAAAAATGGGAAAATAAGTGAAATACAATAAATTACTATTTTGATACAAATTAAATTATAAATTACTATTTTGATACAAATTAAATTATAAATTTTAAAATAAAATAAGTGAAATTACGTTATATTTTTTTTATTTTTTCAATTAATTAACCTGTGATTTTTGTTGATGGATAGATTCTATGTTGATGGTAGACCAATAAGAGAATTCAAGAACATGGAATCAATAGGTGTGCCCTACCCAAAAAGCCAACCAATGAGGATGTATGCAAGTTTATGGAATGCAGATGATTGGGCCACAAGAGGAGGACTAGTGAAGACAGATTGGACACAAGCACCCTTCACTGCCACCTTCAGAAACTTCAAAGCCAATGCTTGCATTTGGTCTAATGGAGCATCTTCTTGCAGCAACTCCACTAATAACCAGTGGTTCTCACAGCAGCTTGATTCTACAAGTCAAAAGCAGCTTCAATGGGTTCAGAAAAATTATATGGTGTATAATTACTGCACTGACACTAGGAGATTCCCTCAGGGCCTTCCTCTGGAATGCACTGTTGTAAATAAGAATTAGGAGTTTAATTCTGTTCTAGAAACTTCCACTTTATTCTAGGCTTTTATATTAATTCTTTTATCTGATAAGAAAAGATTGTACCAATAATGCATTAAAAGGGATTTTTCGTGCAGTTTGTATTGTGTATAAATAAATTTCCATAAATAAAAAGCTCTTTTGTATTATACTAAAGGAAAATCCACTACTCTGTTCAGCTACTCAACTTTATCTTTATATATAAAATGATGATATGTTTATATAAATAATTAATTTAATATAAAATATATTTTTATAAGATTATATAAAGTATTAATAAAATATAAAAAAATTAAATGGATTCTAAAATTATTGGATAATGAATTTAAATGTTAAAAATTGGAGGCATAGGACTTATGGTTTATTGGGTTGGGCCTTTGTTGGTGGACATGGCTACACTTCCTTTCATGGCACACCGTTATGATGACACACTAACCACTGCTATCATCAAGAGTGCATACCTTATCAAAGGCATTAGAGAATTATATATGTTAAAATAAATATTTATATACTTATATTAAATGAAATTAATTCATTAAAAACTTAAATTATAATTATAATTTATTAAATAATTAAATTTATAAAAATTATAATAAAAAATAAATTAATTATAGATCTGAATAGTCACTTATATTCCAATATTAGTTAGAATTAATCCATTAAATATATAAATTAAAATAGTAATTTATTGAACATTTTGATTATAAAAATTATAATAATTAAATATAAATTAATTATTTTATTAATAATTTATAAAAAAAATAAATTGATTACACATATTATTTTCTAATTATGCTTAAAATTTTTATAAATTGATAAAATTAAATTATAATAATTTTATGAATTTATAAAAATTTATAGTTTAATTAATAATAATAACCAAGTTATTTATGATTTTTTTTACAAGCCATTAACATTTTAGTTAGTTTTGTATTCCATTATTCCATAATTTTTGTCTTTTTTTATTTATTTTAAAATTATTTTTCACTTTTCTTTTTACACTATAATAATATATAAATTAAATATTATAATTCTATTTAATTTTTTTAAGAAAACTCTTAAATTAATTTTAATGTTTAATAAAATTTAATATTTTTTAAAATAAGTATAATTAAAAAATTAATAAAAAAATATTTTTTAATATATATATAAAATAAAATGAATAAAAATATGATATTTAATTATTATGATTTTTATATATTTAATATTTAATAAGTAACGGATGTTCAATAAGTTAAATTTTTAATTTATTTAATGATAGAATTTCAATTAGTATAATAGCATAAATATGTACTTGGTTATTAGAAAATTCATATTTTTTAAAAAAAATATTTTACTTTTTCTTTTATTTTATTTTATATTTTTTTCCATTATGCTTTTAACTTTTCACCATTAGACTCTCTTTATAATAGCAAACCAATTATTTACCTATGGATTCTACTCTAATTTTAGTTTTACCCAAAAGAAATTTCATATTCTTAAAATATTTTGCATTTTACTTTACTTTTATTTTTTTAACCACCTCCTCCTCTTGCTAATATTAATATTAATATTATTACTATTATTAACTCAAAATTAAAACATAATGATTTTAAAAAATAATTTTAATATCATCAAATCAAAACTCATTAATTTTTTTTCTTTTAATTATTGTGACAAAGAATTTATATTTATGAATTAACACATACTATAACAAAAACATGTAAAATTTCAATTTTTGGAGCTAGCGTGAGTATTAATCAATTTAGTTTAAAATCAAACTGAATTGAATAAATTAAAAATTAAAATTTTAGTATTTATAAAAATTAAATCGAACTAATTCTGAGCATAAATTAATTTGAATCAACCGGTTTGATTTGATTTGATGGATTATGATGACCGCTGGATTTCTTCACCCTGGTCTGGGGTCAGGCCCACGGTACCGGCCTATTATTTAGAGGCCTTCAAGTATCCCGCATGAACCAGGTTCGGTCCGCTCAGCTTTAAGACCGGACTCCAGTTATCTTCCTCAATCGGGCCGACCAAGTCCATACGGCCCATCGAGCAGACCCTCTATGGGCTCAGTTTTAACCTTATCTTCTGGCCCAGCTCGGAACCAGGAAGGAGTTCAGCCTATTCGCCTTATGGGACCATCTGCATGCGCACCCAGGGAAAATCAGAGGCTGTTACGTATGGGGCAGAAATCTGATATCCTCGTACGATCGTATCAGTATGGCAGAGACATGTGGCCCAATGGAAGTCAGGCCGTTACACGTCATTGGCAGACAATGGAAACAGATAAAAGGAAGAAACATTCTCTTCTCAAGAGGCTTTTTTGGGCTAATTTTAGAGAACCCTTGTAAAACCTTATTTTCTGGATCTCATATCATCAATTGGCGCCGTCTGTGGGAACGAAGGAGATCTTTTCATCGCTGGAGTTCCACTCTAAATACACCCACTAAGATCCACGATGGCTAACCACAATGAAAACAGCAATCTTAACACTCCCAATGACCTTAGCTCTGCCCAAGAGGGGCAGCAATTCTCTTTTTCCAGTCCTACAACTCCAAATAATCAACCACCCATTCCCTTCAACCCCTCATCAAACCCGGTAGGGAACATGTCTGGAGCTGCCTTATCCAACCAGAACCTCCAAGCCATGGCCCTCCAGTTACAAAACACCGCCCACTGGCTGGGCAGATGTTGCAACAGAGGGGCCTTAGCACCCCTGCGAATGTGCTGCCAGTAGTAGAAGAACCCCAGACCAATGAACCTCAACCTACCTTCAATCACCCTCAAGCCGTCAACCGAGAAACCGGAGAAAGGGGGCGAAGAACCGGGGGAGAGGAAGAATCGGAGGCCCGAGTTCATGGAAGGAGGGTGAGGGAAATGATTGAGAATGATGAGGCCGACAGTTATTCTGCCGGAACAACCAAGTGGACGAGAAGCGAGGCGGAGGAAGAGGAGTACCGCCAGGAGAAGAAACCTAGGCAGGAGGAGGAGAATATAGACCAAAAGCTGCAAAAGATGAGAGAGCAACTCTTGGCTGAGTTGGGAACGAAAGATCAAAATCAAACCCTCCTGCCCACCTCTTCACCCTTCTCGAAGTGGGTGCAGCAGGAGATCGTCCCCAAAAAATTTATGATGCCGCCTATGGCCGCATATGACGGAGCTGGAAACCCCCGGGAGCACGTCTTGAACTACAAGGCTTTCATGGAGTTGCAGACTTTGTCAGATGCCTTGATGTGCAAAGTGTTCCCAACGACGCTCTCGGGGCCAGCACGGGCGTGGTTTAATAGCCTCGAGACCGGAAGTATTAGAAGCTTTGGAGATCTGGCCACTCGCTTCATCAGCCGGTTCATCGCCGGGGTGCCTGCAGATAGGAAGACGATCTACCTAGAGACAATCAGGCAGAGAAGGGACGAATCGCTCAGGGAATACGTCACTCGTTTCAATACGGAGGCCCTGCAGATCCCCGAGCTAGACGAGGGTAGAGCGGTGGAAGCCATGCAGAAGGGAATGACCTCACTTGAGTTCTTTGGCTCTCTGAGTAGGAAGCCTCCCACCTCACTGGCGGAGCTGATGAAGAGGGCTGAAAAGTATATAAGGCAGGATGATGCCTTGGTAACAAGCAGATTTGCTAAGGGAGTGGCAGATAAGGGGAAAGCCCCGGAGGAAAGGAGGCCGGAGAGAAACGAGAAGAAGCACGGCAGGAAACTTGAGCCCTACAGACAACCATGGGAGAGAAGGGACCAAAGACCCCTCCCTCCTTGGGTCTCAGAGCAGAATCCACTCCCTCCATGGGTTCCAGAGAAGCCGACCCCACTCAATGCCTCTAGAGCCGAAGTGCTCATGGCCGTCCAGGACAAAGAGTTCCTACAATGGCCCAGACCTATGAGAACTGAAGCAGATCAACGAAATCCTAACAAGTACTGTCAGTATCACCGCACACACGGCCATGATACCAATAACTGCTTTCAGTTGATTGCTGAGATCGAGAGGCTGATAAAGAGGGGACACCTCAAGAACTTTGTGAAGAAACCGGAGGGACAAAGTCCTCAGCCTACCCCAGCAGCCCAAACGCAGAGGAGAACGGGAGCCGGACCGGTGAATGATGGGTCCAGTGGGACCATCAACATGATTGTTGGAGGCACAGGAGGTCGGATGAGCTGAAGGGGGAAGAAGAGGAGCCGAGATGGGGAAAGTAGCAATGTCGAAGTCATAAAGGTCGACGAACACAATCCAGTGGCTATCACTTTCTCTCCGGAGGACGCTCAGGGAAAGAATCCTGAAGGTGGGCGACCTGGCCCTGAGAAACCTAGAAGCTACAGGAAAAAGAGCGACAGTAGGCAAGTTGGTGCCGACCTAGGAGGGCCCATTCAAAATAGCAAAGGTGGTCAAGCCAGGAGTATATCGAATTGAAAATGTGCAGAGAAACCCTGAGCCCCATGACTAGAATATCCAGCACTTGAAAAGGTACTTCCCCTGAGGTGTTATTAAATATAAAAGACCTATTGTATTTTAAAGCATGATAATAAAATAGACGTTGATTATCATCCCAATTCATTATTTGTCTCTACTCACATTGCTTTCATGAAAGAAATAAAAAACAAAAATGAAACAGGCATAAATGCCCAGGACCTCAGGGAGGTAGAAGACCGGGATCCCCAAGATCTCCCGGAACAACAAGTCCAGGATCCCCAAGATCTCTTGGCATCAGAAGACCTCACTGAGACATAGAGACCTCAGGGAGGTAGAAGACCGGGATCCCCAAGATCTCCCAGAACTACAAGTCCAGGATCCCCAAGATCTCCTAGCATCAGAAGACCTCACTGAGACATAGAGACCTCAGGGAGGTAGAAGACCGGGATCCCCAAGATCTCCCAGAACAACAAGTCCAGGATCCCCAAGATCTCCTGGCACATAACGGCCGGCAAGATTCCCAAGATCTCCCGGAGCGAAGTTAGGCCCCGACCTCCCAAAGGAGCTCAGGCCCTAAGAGAAAGGGACTCAGATCTCATACGACAACCAAAAGAGGCAAAGCGCCATGCCGACCTCAAGAATATGCTAAAGCAGATATAAAAAGTCTAAATCCGAACTCGGATTACAGGCTAGTAAGATACCGACCCAAAGATTGATTGATGGCACTAAACCAGCTCGGCTAACCTAGAGGAAGATCTAAGCAACAAAGAACCCAGCCAGGGCATACCCAAAAACTGAATCATCAGATGAAGGACGACAAGAGGCCAAAAGTGCCGACCTGAAAACACGAACTCGAAAAGCCAAGCAAGAGAGAACCGAGCTCAGAGAGCTCAAAGACAAATCGAAGACAAAAAACCTCCTATAAACTAAAAGGAAATTCAATGGCGTGAGCAGTTAAAGCCCTAGCTTCAGTTCTTGTCAGAACAGAACTAAAAACAAGAAGGCCAGCTCTGCTCACCACTTTAAAAGGTACGTGATACATTTCACTTTGGTTATAAAGGCTGCACGCCTAAGCTCGTATGAATGAAATAATGGAAAGAAAATGAAAGATGTTAAGTCAGCTGTTAAAAACCGAGCTCGGGGTAAAGACCCAATGAGGTCAGAACCTGTGAAAGAATACAGCTTAAAAATATTTACCCTTAAAGTAAATCCAGCTCGGAAAAAGCCTTTGGATAAGAATACCTTTGCAAGATTAAAGAAATTCATAAGCCAAAAGGGCAAGTGTTTATCGCTGGGAATGTGGCTTAGGTGTTATTTCTTAATGCATTAACTCAATAGGTTTCGACAGATTATCTGATGAAGTCAGAGGAATAAATAACGAATAAAATAACTCAAAGTACCAACACAGTTAGAAAATTAAATTTCATTAAAGGAAAAAGAAAATTTACAGTCTAATCATCTAGGATTATTGGAGGAAAAACCATCCTTAAAGGACTTACATGTCTAGGAGCACTATCATCTACATTATCTATATTTACATTGTTTACATTGCTGTCCATGGGAGGCCCAGCGTCCTCCTGCTCAGACCCCCCAGTGCCCACGAAAGGCACGATCTCCTGCCCTCGAGGCCCAGCATCGTCGTTCCCCAGCTCGGGTTCTGCCTCAGAAGGCCCAGCTACAGTGCGAGAAGCTCTTTTGGGCAGAGGTCTGTCATCCTCCCCATAAAGTACCTCCTCTCCATCAGAGTCTTCTTCAGCACCTGGGAGTTTGGCCAAAGGAGTGGAGGGATTGTATCTAGCTATCCTTAGACCTCTGTTATACCCAAAGAAGAACATGCGGAACCCCTTATTCCATATGGCAGTCTTCATTTCATTAGAGCCTTGGAACTCCGCAAGTCGCCTCTCACAAGCCTCAGCTATCTCAGTCTTCAACTCGGTGGACTCTTTGTAATTCTTGAGGTAAGCTTCACAGGCTTGCTGAATTTTCTCTTTCAGCTCAGCTGACTCTTTATACTCCCTCAGACGCCTCTCACACTCCAGCTGAATCCTATCTTCGGCAAGTTTAGCGTCCTCGAGCAGGGTCGAGCATCTATGCTCCAAAGCCGTGACCTCATGGCGGAGCCCTTGACTGAGAAGTCTAGACTCCTCTACCGCTGAGGCCAAATCTCTGATGCGATCTGAACTCTTACTCAGCTCCTGCTCGAGAACCTCGACCCGAGCTAGCGCCCCCTCCTTCTGGACCTCCACCTTATTAAGACGAGCCTGGGCTCCTTCAAAATCAACCTTCAAGGCCTCGTACTGATGCTGGGCCTCGTCCCTCTAGTTCATAGCCTCGTCCCTTTCACGAAGGGCATCCACCGTGGAGGACAGCTGCTTCAGGATTTCTTCACAGCGGACCTCAGCAGCAGCTGCCCTCTCGTCAGATTCTTTAAGAATCCTCCAGGCGTGAGACAACTCCGCCTCTAGGGACTTGGCATGCTCATGGGCCGCGGCTAGATTGCTCCGGGCATCACTAGTTGCTGACAGGTTCTCCTCCAGACGTGCCTCCTCAATCCGGCGATCCACAGACTCCCGGAGAGAGTGGTCATGAGCATCCACCTCCATAAAGAGGCCCATCACCTAGTGCAAAAAGAGAAAATTGTCAGAACGAAGAAACAAAGAAAACTAGAATACGAGCAGAAACCAGAACGAACGACTTACCATCAGAAGCATCTCCCTGATCCTATATCCGAGCTCCCCTCGAGGTAGAGACCGGAATGCTGCCTGCTCTCGTGTGAAGCTAGCCAAATGGCCGGTCAAAGCAAGCAGACGAGAGTCTGAAGCCTCCGTGATTCCCCCAAACATCCGCTCTCGCAAGATCTCCGCTACAACGCTCGCCGGAGTTTGATGAGTGATGTCCTCCGCGTTCAAAATGTCGTTGTCAGGAGCAAACAACAGGGGTATCACAGGGACATCCTTCTTCTTTTCAAGAGGAGGGAGAGCTGGAGCTGATCCCTTGGAAGCTTCCTTTTTCTTTCCAATAGGAGGGAGAGCTGGAGCTGATCCCTTGGAAGCCCTGGATTTCTTCCGAGCAGGAGCTGGGGCGGACTTTGCAAGGGGGGCAGGACGCTTGTCCCCAGCCTTCTCTGTGACACCTCCTTCATTAACAGGGCCGGATCCAACCTCCTCAGGAGCAGGGGGCATCTCCAGTAGGGGCCTCCTGGACATCTTCTTCCACAAGAATAGCCTCCATTCTTCTCCCTGGAGCTTCCTCTTCAGTAATGGGGGCCTCTAGCCTCACCTCAGGGATGTCCTCCTCAGCAACAGCGGGGACCTCGAGCCCCACATCAGAAGCATCCACAGGAGGAAGGACAGGATTCATCCTCGCCAGCCCGGCATCCTCAGCCACTTCAGAAATAACTCTTGGAGCCTCTCCCATCCTCTCAGTAGAAGCATGTCGAGGCCGGGGGGCTTGAGAGGACTGGTGAGCCGAGCCCGACTTGCTGCGGCTGGAGGGACGAGATGACTTGCTACGTTGAGAGCTCGGTCTAGGAGCCTGAGAGGAGACCGGAGGAGGAGGAGGAGGTCGGATAGCCGACCTGGAAGAGATAGCTTCGGCCACCCTTTGAGTAGCCTCCCTCACGGATTGCCCAGCCAGGAAGGCATCCAGAGCAGCGTCCATGCTCTCCCGGGACAGCACAAGATTCTTGGGGGGCTTAATCTGGTCCATTTTCACTGAAGAAGCTGCAAGAGCCATAAAAATAAGACAGGTTAGGACCATTTTCAGCAAAACGTCATAAAGACAAAATTAACGCAGGCAGATAAAATAAGATACCCACGTCCTTAATATCCCGAAGGTTGGATGCGAACAAGCACTTTTCGACGTCATACTTCTTGTCTACAGAAGTCAGTCGAAGGTATCCGACCTGGTCGGAAAGGCTCAACTGGGGCAGATCATTGCAACCCAGAGAGACATCCTCCCAGGGGAGATCAAACTCCCAAGCCAACCCCGTCTCCTTCTTCAACTCTACCACCAAAAACCCCTTTACCCAGCCTTTGATAGAGTCCTTATAGCCCGTGAAGATGGACAGTCCTCCTCGAGGGGCAAAGTAGTAAAATTTTTGGCTCGCTTTGACCAACCTGAAGAAGCTGACGAACAGATGAACCGTGGGTGTGAACCCTCAGCTCAGACACACAGATTCGAAGGAAGACATGAAAAGAATGGAGTTAGGGGTTAGCATTCGAGGAGTGATCTCGAAATACCGGAAGACCTCTTTGAAGAACGGAGAAAAGGGGAAAGACAAACCATACTCCCTCTGCTTGAGGAAGAAGACTAGACTGACGTACCTTTGAGGGTCGACTAGGCCAGGGGGAGAAGGATCAGGGAGAACGATCCTCTCATTCTGGTAAGGAGCCCGGATGTGAAAAAGAGGTATCAAGGTATTCCCTGGAGATGAAACTCCTAATGTTGGACGGGGTGATGCTAGACTCTAGGTTGACGACATCGGGGAGGCTAGAGCTATCCATGGCAAAAGAAGAGGCGTACCTGGAGAATAAAAACAGGAAGGCAAAGACAACAATGTGCTCGGGGAACAAAGGAATGCAAGAACTTGGAGAAGACAGAGGAAATTTGAAATCTGAAATGACAATAAGGTGAAAGGGTGTTCTGAGGCAAATCATACTTAGACGGCGCGGTCATAATTGTAATATCCGGCTAGATTCCGGCATCGGAATCCCTACCTTCCGGCGGAATCTCCGTTGAAATCTCCGTTGGAATCTGGAATTCTGAAGATGCCAGAGGCTTCTAGAGGGGTAAGATGTGTTTTCTAAAATGTTTTTTTACTAATTTTATGGTTTTAAAGGAAAAAGAATTGAGTTTTGAAAAGAAAAGACCAAGGAGGCGTTTGCCAGGTTCGGCCGCCGATAGTGAAGTTCGGCCGCCGAACATGGAAAGGTTTTGGGAGCGCTTTTGGCCTCCGAAAGTCTTGTTTGAACGAGCCAAGGTTCGGCCGCCGAAAGTCAAGTTCGGCCGCCGAACATGCATGAGTTTAGGGGGCACGTTAGGCCACCTATAAAGGGCCCTCAGATCAGAAATGGGCGAGTTTTCTCCCCATTCTTGAGCTCAGGTGAGTTTTTGTCCTCCCTTGGCTATTTTCATGTTTTTCTTCATCTCCTTCATGTTTTCATGAGCTCCATGGTTGTTTTGAAGAGTTTTTCAAGCTTAGATCAAGTTTTGGGAACTTGGAGACCCAAGGAGTTGGTTTCTCCCATCTCCAAGTTAGAGCTCGCACAAACCCTCGATCTTCAAGAGGTAAGTGTAGATCTTTGCTTTCCTAGTGTCTTTTGAAGTTTTAAGAGGTTTTAATGGTTAAGTATAGGTAGATATGCATGTTAGGCTTTATGTGGGTTTTTATGTAAATGTATGTTTATATATGTTTATGTGATGATGTGTAGGAGGTTTAAGCTAGTTTATGCATGTGGGAATGAGTATGCATGATGGGGAGAGAGTATGTGAGGATTTGGGCGGTTTTGTTGGTTTTGGCTTATGTGGGTCATAAGCCATTTAAGTATGCTTTTTGATGTTCTTTGTTGGAGTTTAAGCTTGTTTAAACTCCTTTGTGCATGGTCAAGGGTGTAATACCCGGCTCGAGTCCGGCATCGGAATTCCTGTAGTCCGGTGGAATCTCGGGTGTCGGAACCCTCGAGAAGGGTAATGCATATGTTTTCTAAAGTCTTTTCATTTGTTTTCATGGTTTGAAGGGTTAAAAGACTTGAGTTTTGAAAGAAAAGCAACAAGGGAGAAATGCAAAGGTTCGGCCGCCGAAGGTAACTTTCGGCCGCCGAACATTGCATGGTTGCGGCTTCACGTTCGGCTGCCGAAGGTGGTCTGGCCAGCCACCTATAAAAGGGCCAAGGGTCGGTGGAAGGAGGTTATTTCTCCTCCACTTGCAGCCAGAGGTGAGTTCCAGCCTCTCCTACGTTGACTTTCCTGTTTTCCATGATTTTCATCAAATCTTTCAAGAGTTTTAAGAGTTTTGGTGATTGATGAAGGTTTTGAGCAAAAGAACCAAGTTTTGAAGCTTGGAGCTTTGGAAGAGCTTTTCTTCATATCTCCACGTTAGGATCCTTCATCCTCAAGTTGTGTAAGAGGTAAGTGAAGATCCTGAGCTTCTTTGATGATTTTGAAAGGTTTTATGAAGTTTGTATGGGTAGTATGCATGTTTAGGTGTAGGTGAGGTTTTGGTGATTTGTGGTGTTCTAGCATGATTAAGTGTTCTGTGCTATGTTTGTTTGGGGTTTTAGGATAGTTTTAGACCCCTTTGTGCATATATATGTGTATATGCTAGTTGGGAGTCGTTGCTATGCATGTTGGTAGGTTTTTGGGCAAAGTTTGCATGAAACAGAGCAGGGTTCTGCCCTTCGGGCAAAACCAGGTTCGGCCGCCGAAGGAAGGTTCGGCCGCCGAACCCTTTGTGGAGGCAGTTCGGCTGCCAAAGGTTGTGCCGTCTCACATAAGCAATGTACAAGGAGCAATGCCAAGTACAAGGATCAATGCAATGCATCATCTTTGTGTACACTAATGCACTCACCCTAAAGCATATTCATGATGCATGAAGCATGATAAAATATCAGTTTTCATATTAAAACATTAAGTTAAATTCCACTCACCTGTAGTTCTCTCTGAACTGACTCTGCAGGTTCTGACACTGAACTCACTGCTGATGTCCCTGATTCCTCTGGTCCGTACCTACACAGGTGGACTCAAATGAGGGACTAAACTCACTCAAGAACATCTCTAAGAAACTCCCCAAAACCCCTCTAAACAATCCTCAAACCATCACATAAAACATGCAAAAGGAAGCTGGACAGGGCACTTTCGGCGGCAGGTTCGGCGGCCGAAACCCCACTCCAGAGACGAAACTCATGCATGTTCGGCGGCACCTTCGGCGGCCGAAGGTCTCGTCCAGAGACGAAACTCACATACTTTCGGCGGCCGAACTCCCTCTTTCGGCGGCCGAAAGTCCCTTTCTAAACCGAAAGCCTAGCTTTCGGGGGCAACCTTTGGCAGCCGAACTGCCTCCACAAAGGGTTCGGCGGCCGAACCTTCCTTCGGCGGCCGAACCTGGTTTTGCCCGAAGGGCAGAACCCTGCTCTGTTTCATGCAAACTTTGCCCAAAAACCTACCAACATGCATAGCAACTACTCCCAACTAGCATATACACATATATATGCACAAAGGGGTCTAAAACTATCCTAAAACCCCAAACAAACATAGCACATGGTTTTACAGAAAATGTATGATCATGTATGGGAGTTCACAGGTCTACAGACAGGATAGCAGGCTTACTACGGGTCCCGGCGACCTTAAGTCGATCTGGATCCTAGTGCCGGTGGCAGTTCGGTTTCCGGGCTGTTACAAAGGGTTTATGCATGTTTTGGTAAGGCTGGGTGCTTGTTTTGGGGTGTTTGGAAGGTTTGGGAGGCTTGAATGCATGAGAAGCTGAGTTCTGCCCTTCTGGGAAGAACTCAGGTTCGGCCGCCGAAGGTGGTTTTGGCCGCCGAACCTGCCTTTGGATGCATGGATTGGCCGCCTAACCTTGCCCCCGAAAGTTGAGTTTTGGCTTGAAAGCAGACTTTCGGCCGCCGAAGGAAGGATTCGGCCGCCGAAGGTGCCTGACTTTCGTCTCTGGAGTGGGACTTTCGGCTGCCGAAGGTGCCGCCGAAAGTGCCCGAGTTTCGTCTCTGGAGAGAGGGTTCGGCCGCCGAAGGTGCCGCCGAAAGTGCCCTGTCCAGCCTTTTCAAGGTTGTTTTCTATGCATGTTTAAGTGATGTTTTAAGGGGTTTTTGGGTAGTTGTTTATGAGTGGTTAGAATGTGTGTTGGCACCTCATTCGAGTCCACCTGTGTAGGACCGGACCCGAGGGATCGAGGAGGCCATCAGTGTTAGCAGTTGCAGAGTCAGTTCAGTGTCTGCCAGAGGTGAGTAGAACTAAACTTAATCTTTATTTTATGAAATCAAATGCTTAAAGCATGCTCATGCATCATGTTTATATGTAATAGGTTGATTGCACTAGTTACACGAATATGAAGCATTGCATTATTTTACTGTTGATGGAGATTGGACTAAGGACGACCCCACTAGCCCTAGAGATGTTGTGAGACCTGGCTGGGCCAGGCATACATATACAGTTGTTGTAAGACCTGGTCGGGCCAGGCATACGAAGGTTGTGAGACCCGACCGGGCCGGGCATACTGAGACTGGAAGGGATGTTTTGGGGTTGGGTCCAATCCATGATATGATTTAGTTGTGCTGTGACGCATTTCATGAAAGCATGTAATTAATGAACTGTTTTCTTTGTTTCTACTCATTGGGCTCTTTAGCTCACCCCTCTCCCCTAACCCTAGTGTTGCAGGTTTGAGGTCGTTCAGGAAGACGCCAAGGGTAAAAGTCTTGTAATAGTATTAGATTAGTATTGTTAGTGTGGACATGTAATGTAAAATGAGATAATGTATTGCAAGATAATGAATTGTAATGTAATTAAAGTAGAGATTGGTTTATGTATTAGTACTGTGCTTGGCCCTGAGACTTGGTTAGTCCCTGTTTCGTACATGATGTATGTTATGTTTAGTGTTGAGTTATGTTTGAACTAAACTGGTGGCATGTGTTGTTTACCACGCTAGTGTTTGATGAGGACCCTAGTGGAGGTCTTATGTTTGTGGTTTTGATGCATGCACAGGGTAGGTTTGGTTCTTTGGATGTGACTCCGGCTTGATGTATGTTATGTTGTCCCAGCTAGAGTTGTTTTGAGGGCTCTAGTAGGGGGGTTCTTTATGTTTTCAGTTTTGTTGCATACATGTCAAGCTCGGTCTATACATCATATGTTTCAGTTTTTATGTTAAAGTTTTGATCATGTATGGGATTTGACCAGGTGATAGGAGGTATGTTTGGCTTGCTACGGGTCCCGGCGGCCTTAAGCCGATCTGGATCCTAGCGCCGGTGGCGGTTCGGGCCGTTACGGTAGGGTATCGGTTTCCGGGTCGTTACAGAGTGGTATCAGAGCTTTGGGCCTCGAGAGTACGGTGTGTTGCACATCGGAAAGAGGTTGGCTTAGAGGTCATAGAAGGGCAAGCACAGTAGGAAGAATCATGTCCACTAGGATAGGATGTTGAGTCCTGTCTTGATTGATGATGTGAAATGCCATGATTTTATGCATGTGCATTAATGTTATGTATGATATGCTATGTATGTTGCAGGTTCATGTGTTTTCATATGAACCGTATGATGCTAATGATTGTTTGTATGCTTGTGTGTTGTTCTTCAGAGGAGCCAGAATGCGAGGTGCTCGTCGATCTGTGGAATCGACTGGAGTTCCATCTGAGAGGGAAGGTATGGACACCTTTCCCCCTGCTCTGCCAAGAGCGCAGTCGTGGGGAGTCAGCAGATGGGGAACATCAAGGGACCCTGGAAGGTCTTTTGATGTAAGCAGAGAAGGAATGGCTCCAAGAAGGATGTCAGCTAGTATGAGGGAAGTGGAGTTGGATGTTCAGAGAAGAGATGTCAGTTTGGGAATCAGAGTGTTAGAAGAAGGTATGGGAGATTCTCAGGAGAATGTTCAGACTCAGGATTCCAGAATCTCAGGTTCAAGAGGGATTGATCCCTCCACTCTGAGTACAGCCTCCACGAAAAGCAAGAAGTGGGGCAGAACCCTGAGGGGGAAGAAGAAGAAGTTGTGGAGACGGTTGAAGTCTAGTCTGGGATTAGGTGGTGGTTCGAGCTCTGGCTCAGGCAGTTCAAGATGCATGAGGTGCGGAAGGCCGCACAAGGGAGTCTGTCTGATTGGGACTAATCTATGTTTCAGATGCGGTCAGGAAGGGCACATGGTACGTGAGTGTCCCATTGCGCCCTGGTTGGCACAGTCTCAGCGGGCAACTTCAGGTAGAGCGGCTCAGCCAGCAGCTCCAGCCATGGTTCAGGTTAGTGGTCGAGGCAGAGGAAGAAGGTCAGCCTTTTCTTTTGAAGGTTTCCGTGAAGAAGGTCCGTCAGCTTCAGCTCGGATCTTCACCCAAGCTCAGCAAGAGGCAGACACATCGAACACAGTGGTGCCAGGTATGCTCACTTTTGAATGTTCTGATGTGTATGTTTTTGTGAACCCTGGAAGTTCTCTTTCTTTAGTTGCTCTAGGAGCCGTCGAGAGGTTGAGTTGATAGCTTCTGGGCTAGAGTGTTCTCTTTGGGTCAGTGGACCCGAGTGTGATCCATCGGTGGCAGAGTCAGTCTGCCAATTCAGTTCTGTGACAGTTGGGAGTAGATGCCTTCCACCCGACTTTGAGGTCCTAGACTTGGCTGTCTGGACGTCAGTTAGGGTTGGATTGGGTTTTTCTACTCGTAGTGCTATCTTGGTCTACAGAGACAAGGTAGTCAGGTTCATAGGACAGGATGGGTCAAGGGTTTTCTTCCGAGGCAACACAGTAGGGATGCCTAGAGGTCTGATGTCAGCCTGTCAGATTCGTAGGGTACGTAGGAGGGGTTGTCTGAGGGTTCTAGCTCTTGTTTGAGAGTTTTGCAGTCAGGTCCAGGAACCAGCCTCAGTGCCAGTTGTAGATGAAGAGAGTTTTGGGTTAGCAGTGAGAAGAAGCCACTTAGTAAAGATGAAGAGAGAAGAGTAAGAATCAGAGAAGCGCAGCGGAAGCCAGTGGAGTTCAGGAGTAGGTTGGGTACTGCTAAGGTGTTTCTTTTAGTAAGGGTGATTTCCTATGGAGAAAATCCATTCGGATTTCCGGGTTCCTGTGTTATGGAAGCTCGTGTCAGATCCAAGTGAGGTTCTTAAAGAACCAGAGGTGGAGATCTCAAGGGATCTCACCTATGTTGAGCAGTTAGTGCGGATCATGGACACATAAGTCAGGAAGTTGAGGAACAAGGAATCCTGATGGTGTAAGTCCTTTGGAATCACCACAGCATGGAAAGGTGTGTTTGGAAGACCTGGGAGTTCTTACTCCAGCAGTACCTGTGTCTCTCTTTTAGGAGAGAGGTTTTAGGTTTTTGCTTGCTTGTTTGTTTGATTGATGCTATGCCTGTTTGTTTGTTGAACATTCGGGGACGAATGTTCTTAAAGGGGGGAAGAATGTAATACCCGGCTAGATTCCGGTATCGGAATCCCTACCTTCTGGCGGAATCTCCGTTGAAATCTCCGTTGGAATCTGGAATTCTGAAGATGCCAGAGGCTTCTAGAGGGGTAAGATGTGTTTTCTAAAATGTTTTTTTACTAATTTTATGGTTTTAAACGAAAAAGAATTGAGTTTTGAAAAGAAAAGACCAAGGAGGCATTTTCCAGGTTCGGTCGCCGAAAGTGAAGTTCGGCCGCCGAACATGGAAAGGTTTTGGGAGCGCTTTTGGCCTCCGAAAGTCTTGTTTGAACGAGCCAAGGTTCGGCCGCCGAAAGTCAAGTTCGGCCGCCGAACATGCATGAGTTTAGGGGGCACGTTAGGCTGCCGAAGGTGGTTCAGCAGGCCACCTATAAAGGGCCCTCAGATCGGAAATGGGCGAGTTTTCTCCCCATTCTCGAGCTCAGGTGAGTTTTTGTCCTCCCTTGGCTATTTTCATGTTTTTCTTCATCTCCTTCATGTTTTCATGAGCTCCATGGTTGTTTTGAAGAGTTTTTCAAGCTTAGATCAAGTTTTGGGAACTTGGAGACCCAAGGAGTTAGTTTCTCCCATCTCCAAGTTAGAGCTCGCACAAACCCTCGATCTTCAAGAGGTAAGTGTAGATCTTTGCTTTCCTAGTGTCTTTTGAAGTTTTAAGAGGTTTTAATGGTTAAGTATAGGTAGATATGCATGTTAGGCTTTATGTGGGTTTTTATGCAAATGTATGTTTATATATGTTTATGTGATGATGTGTAGGAGGTTTAAGCTAGTTTATGCATGTGGGAATGAGTATGCATGATGGGGAGAGAGTATGTGAGGATTTGGGTGGTTTTGTTGGTTTTGGCTTATGTGGGTCATAAGCCATTTAAGTATGCTTTTTGATGTTCTTTGTTGGAGTTTAAGCTTGTTTAAACTCCTTTGTGCATGGTTAAGGGTTTATGCATATTTTGGTAAGGCTGGGTGCTTGTTTTGGGGTGTTTGGAAGGTTTGGGAGGCTTGAATGCATGAGAAGCTGAGTTCTGCCCTTCTGGGAAGAACTCAGGTTCGGCCGCCGAAGGTGGTTTCGGCCGCCGAACCTGCCTTTGGATGCATGGATTGGCCGCCTAACCTTGCCCCCCGAAAGTTGAGTTTTGGCTTGAAAGCAGACTTTCGGCCGCCGAAGGAAGGATTCGGCCGCCGAAGGTGCCTGACTTTCGTCTCTAGAGTGGGACTTTCGGCCGCCGAAGGTGCCGCCGAAAGTGCCCGAGTTTCGTCTCTGGAGAGAGGGTTCGGCCGCCGAAGGTGCCGCCGAAAGTGCCCTGTCCAGCCTTTTCAAGGTTGTTTTCTATGCATGTTTAAGTGATGTTTTAAGGGGTTTTTGGGTAGTTGTTTATGAGTGGTTAGAATGTGTGTTGGCACCTCATTCGAGTCCATCTGTGTAGGACCGGACCCGAGGGATCGAGGAGGCCATCAGTGTTAGCAGTTGCAGAGTCAGTTCAGTGTCTGTCAGAGGTGAGTAGAACTAAACTTAATCTTTATTTTATGAAATCAAATGCTTAAAGCATGCTCATGCATCATGTTTATATGTAATAGGTTGATTGCACTAGTTACACGAATATGAAGCATTGCATTATTTTACTGTTGATGGAGATTGGACCAAGGACGACCCCACTAGCCCTAGAGATGTTGTGAGACCTGGCTGGGCCAGGCATACATATACAGTTGTTGTAAGACCTGGCCGGGCCAGGCATACGAAGGTTGTGAGACCCAGCCGGGCCGGGCATACTGAGACTGGAAGGGATGTTTTGGGGTTGGGTCCAATCCGTGATATGATTTAGTTGTGCTGTGACGCATTTCATGAAAGCATGTAATTAATGAACTGTTTTCTTTGTTTCTACTCATTGGGCTCTTTAGCTCACCCCTCTCCCCTAACCCTAGTGTTGCAGGTTTGAGGTCGTTCAGGAAGACGTCAAGGGTAAAAGTCTTGTAATAGTATTAGATTAGTACTGTTAGTGTGGACATGTAATGTAAAATGAGATAATGTATTGCAAGATAATGAATTGTAATGTAATTAAAGTAGAGATTGGTTTATGTATTAGTACTGTGCTTGGCCCTGAGACTTGGTTAGTCCCTGTTTCGTACATGATGTATGTTATGTTTAGTGTTGAGTTATGTTTGAACTAAACTGGTGGCATGTGTTGTTTACCACGCTAGTGTTTGATGAGGACCCTAGTGGAGGTCTTATGTTTGTGGTTTTGATGCATGCGTAGGTTTGGTTCTTTGGATGTGACTCCGGCTTGATGTATGTTATGTTGTCCCAGCTAGAGTTGTTTTGAGGGCTCTAGTAGGGGGGTTCTTTATGTTTTCAGTTTTGTTGCATACATGTCAAGTTCGGTCTATACATCATATGTTTCAGTTTTTATGTTAAAATTTTGATCATGTATGGGATTTAACCAGGTGATAGGAGGTATGTTTGGCTTGCTACGGGTCCCGGCGGTCTTAAGCCGATCTGGATCCTAGCGCCGGTGGCGGTTCGGGCCGTTACGGTAGGGTATCGGTTTTCGAGTCGTTACAATAATGATTCTCGGTATTTACCCCCTCGCCAGTCGGACAATAACTGGCGAAAAGGTAAAAGGGCAATTGATGACCGCTGGATTTCTTCACCTCGGTCTGGGGCCAGGCCCACAGTACCGGCCTATTATTTGGAGGCCTTCAAGTCTCCCGCATGAACCAGGTCCGGTCCGCTCAGCTTTAAGACCGGGCTCCAGTTATCTTCCTCAATCGGGCCGACCAAGTCCATACGGCCCATCGAGCAGACCCTCTCTGGGCTCAGTTTTAACCTTATCTTCTGGTCCGGCTCGGAACCAGAAAGGAGTTCAGCCTATTCGCCTTATGGGACCATCTGCATGCGCACCCGGAGAAAATCAAAGGCTGTTACATATGGGGCAGAAATCTGATATCCTCGTACGATCGTATCAGTATGGCAGAGATATGTAGCCCAATGGAAGCCAAGCCGTTACACGTCATTGGCAGACAATGGAAACAGATAAAAGGAAGAAACATTCTCTTCTCAAGGGGCTTTTTTGGGCTACTTTTAGAGAACCCTTGTAAAACCTTATTTTCTGGATCTCAGATCATCAGATTAAAATTTTTAAAAAACTTTTAACACTTTATTTTTAATATTCTAAAATTTAATTGAAATATTTTAATTTTGATTATAATCTAATCTTTTTATATTATCAAAAATAATATATTATTATCACTAATCGCTTGATTTATTTTTTTATTTTTTATTAAAATTAAATCGAATTGAAATAATTAAAATTTTTAAAAATAAAAATTAAATCGAAATAAACAAAAAATTAAATTAAATTTATGAATTAACTCAATTCGATTGATTTTTTTAATTTAAACTGAATCATATTTATTCTAATTAGAGCAAAAGGATTCTTAAGTATAAACTGTGATGATATAAAAAGGTGAGAGAACTCACAAGAATCCGTAATGTGGGGAAAGTAAGAGAGTATTGTCATAAAAATGGATACTGAATCACATCATTGGAAGCCAAGTTGAGAATAGAGATGAGATGAATGTAGGAAAGTGGAAAAGGGATCATGAATGCCTAAAGTGAAATATACCAGTGGAAAAGGGAAAGTGGAAAAGGGATCATGAAGCCAAGTTGAGAATAGAGATGAGATGAATGTAGGAAAGTGGAAAAGGGATTAGTTAGAATTAATCCAATCTCATATGTCAGACTTAATTTGATAGACTTTAAAGTTAAAATCACTATTTAGTACTGTTTCTTTTGTTCAAAATAAAATATATGTTTTCTTCTTTTTTTTTATTTTAAAAGTAATTTAAAATTTACACATCGAAAATGAATTTTTAGATAAAAAAATAAGAAAATTATTTCTATTGAAAATACAAAAAATTATTGCTTTTTAATTTAGTAAAAAAAATAACAATACAATGTAAAATTAAGTACTAGAATTGTATTCATTTGGAAGAACTATTCTTCTTAATTTTTCAACAATCCTAAAATTTACATATTGAAAATGAACTTGTTTCCCATCCCATTTGCATTTTTAAATTAAAAAGAAATTAATTATTTGATTAAATAATTAGATTGTACAATATTATCAAAGAATGAAAATGAAGCGGAAAAATTATTTTATTATTCTTGAGATACAATATAATTAACATATTTATTTTTTTATTTTTAAAATTCAATATTTTAATTTTTAAAATTTGATTCCGTCAAAATTAAAATTTTTATAAAAATATAGTAAGTGACAAAAAAACAATCGAATCATATTTTTTAGAATTTAACACTTTTAATTTTTAAAATTTAATTATCGTAAATTTATAATTTCCTTTCTAAAAAATCAAATCAATAAAATTCTATTTACAAATTAAAGTAATAAATTAAAAATCTCAAACTCAATCAAGTAAATAAAAACTTTCATAAATTCAAAATTCAAACCAGGAAAAATTATTTTTTCATTTTTAAGATATAATATAATTAATATATTTGTTCCTCTATTTTTTTAATCTAACACTTTAATCCTGAAATTTAATTTTATCAAAATCCAAATGAAAAAAATCTCAAACTCCATCTTTACAAATAAATAAAAATTTTAATAAATTTAAGATTTAAACTCAACAAATATAATAAAAATTAAAATATATAAAATTTAAATTATTAAAAATAAAAAAATAAAACTAAATATAAATTATTTTTGCGATGCCACTCGCTGTCGATCACCACTCACCATTCGCTACTTCAGTTGCTCGTTGCTCGAACCATTAATTGTTTCTATTGCTTGCCACTCGATATGCGTTGCTCATATTGTTCGTGTCTTTAGCCACTCGTATTGATCATTAACCACATTTTAAACAATTCATGTCGCTCGTTACTCTATTTTGAAAATAACAAGTTGATAGATGTATATTAGAAAATTTAAAAATTTTATTATTAATTTATATATTTTTATTGCTTATAATAAGAATAAAAATGATTTAGTTGCACAAGGGTTTAAATGAATGAAAATATTTATTTTGTAATATTTACTTTGATGGTGAAAAATAAAAAAAATTTGAAAATGGTGAAAATTTTGAGAAAATTGCTGATTTTAAATTCAAGTACTGATCTATTTTAATATGTAAAAATTGAAAGATTTAAATGTTCATAATTACTTGAATTTTATACCAAAAAATTTATGAAATGATAGTCGGTTAGAAAATTTTAAATTATTTTGTATTTGTGTATATAAAGAAAAGAGTTAATATTATATATTTAGTTTTATTTTATATTAAAAAATTAAAAATGATAGAAATTTTGAAAAAACTATAGATTTTGAATATAAAGATTAATCTGTTTTAATATATAAAAATTAAAGGACGTAATGTTTATAATTATTTGAATTTTATATTCAAAAAATTTGAAAAATGGCAATAAATCAGAGAATTTTAAATTATTTTATATGTGTTAAAAAAAATTTAATATTATATATTTAGGTTGATTTGATATTAAAAAAATTAAAAATGATGAAAATTTTGAGAAAATCATAGATTTTGTATCTAAAGATCGATATATTTTAATACATAAAAATTGAAGGATTTAGATGTAAAATTATAGATTTTGAATCTGCATACTTATATGTTTTTATACATAAAAACTATAGTATCAAAAAGAAAAAAAAATGATTTAAAATTTTAGATGTAAAAATTTATTTTATATATATTATATGATATAATAAGGATATTATAGAAAGAAAAAATAATTTTGAGAGATTTGAATAGTCATTTATTTTTGAATCAATCGAGAAATAAATGGAGAAAATGTGCATTTGAATATAATAAAAATAAAGGAGTTTAAGTGTTTGATTTTAAAAATATAAAAATTAATCCGTTAATTATATTATAAGTCAGAAATTAAAAATATAATTTACCCATAAAATAATTTTGATGTTTCTAAATTTAAACATTCATATTTCTTTTATATATATATATATAATTAATTATAAATATAACTTAAAACAATTATATTAGGATTGATTAATAGTTATTTTTTGTAAAATTAACCACTATTTTTTTAATAGGTTATTTTTATAAAATTTGAATTTTACCACATTAATGACTATATTATAAACGTTATTGACGATTAAAATTAATAGTATAATTAATTAATAAATTTTTAAAATATTAAAAATATTTTAATATATTTTTTAAAATAACAAAATTATTTAAACTAAATAATAAAATTCTTCAAATAATATCACAAGAAAGACAAAAATAAAAATAAAAAAGCAGTGCACTCAACAATGACACAGCGCAGACCCAAGCCTTGAGAAAAATGTGAAAAACATAGAGAGACTGAATTGACTTCTTGGGGGATTTCATTAACAAACAAAAAGAAAGCAAATGGTTGAGGTGGGTGCATGCACAGGAGACAATTTTGGAGTTTAGTTGGCCAATTTGTACACATTACACATGCTGGACTTGGATAACTATCACATCACATCTTTCAAGCGGCAAACACTTGACCTATTCTCTCTTTTTACACATTTTATTTAATTATATATATAATAAAAAATTTATTATTTAATTTTTATATTATAAAAAAATTTATTAATGAATCTTTTAATTTTAAAAATATTTTAAAAAATTTATTAATTTATCTATTAATTTTAATTATTAAATATTTTATTATTTAATTTTTATATTTTTAAAAAAATTATTAATTAATATCTTAATTTTATAAAAATTATATTAATTAATTCTTTTATATTAAAAATATTTAGATTTTTATTATAAATATTTAATAATTAAAATTAATCTAAATTTTAATTAATAAATTTTTTAAATTATTTAAATATATTTTTAAAATTAAGAGATTAATTAATATATAAAAAATTTATTAAATATATTTTAATATATTTTTTAAAATTGAAAAATTAATTAATAAATTTTATATTGGGAATAAATGATAATTCCTTTATAAAATGAAAGAAAACTGACTCTGTTTGATTTCTGATTTTCCAGCTTCTTTTGTTTCGCAAAATATTTTCATAACTTTACACCAGGAGAATAAAGAAGAAAATGAAATTTAAAAGAAAAATAATTTTATTTTTACAAAAGAAAAATAAGAAAATAGAAAATAATTTTATAATTTCATCTCGTTGATTGAAGGGAAAGTGAGAGTAAAATTTCTTAAAATTATAAATATATCCTTATATTTATTATATTCTTTTAAAATATTTTAAAATTAAATTGTAATTTGCTATTTAAAAAACAATTTCCTTTTAATATTTTTCTTTAAAATAAATTATTTTTTATATTTCAAAAATTTTATTAATCAATTGAATTTCTTATACATAAATCTATTAACATCATTTATCCTTTAGCATTACAATCAAATAATATAAAATAATTTATTAAAAAATAAAAGATTAAAATTACATAAACCTGTGAAGGAGATAAATATGGGAAGGGACATGGAAGGCAGCTGTTCACAGCTTGAAGACAGCTCCCCTTAAACGCCAAGAATGCTTTCCCAAAAAAGCATTTCCTCATCCATATTTCTTGTCGTTTTGCTTTAATTACACTATGACGGGTCGGTATGTTTTCGTCTTTTCTACTGTGAATTAACCTTTTTAAGTTTATTACAATTCAGTTCTTAGTTTACAAATTTTAAGAGACAAACTTATTATTTAGCCACCATAATTTAAATTACATTAATTATTAAATCTCTTAAAATAGATATATTTATTTTACATTTTTAAACAGTTAATTATTTAAATTTATTTTATAAATTAAAAATATTAAATAAATATGATTTCAAAATTATAGTAATCAAAGAATTATATTTTAAAATTATAAGAATTAATGTTTATATTTTTAATTTTTTTAACTTAGTTTCTATGATTATATCTAGGGCTCGTTTTATGTAAAATATATTTAAAAATATATAAATATTTTATTCCAAAACTATATTTATTGTATATAATAAATGTAAAATATCTTAATTATTTAAATATAAAGTTTAAATCAAATTCCTATTCTCTTATTAAAATGAAATTTTAGGGATAATTTTTTCAAATTGAAATAAAAATTAAGGCATTTTCATCATCTTTATTGTACTTAATGATAACTTAGATGGAAAATTAGGCAAAAATATAATAACAATTTGATAATTATTTTTTATTATAAATTATTTAATTGTAAAAAATGTACCAACTTGGGTTATAAATTTAGCAAAACCTAACTAAAAATAATTTTAAAATATTATTACATATTAAAATTGTTTTAGAGTTTAGGCAATGCCAATTGGCAGTGTAAAATTATTGCAGGAAAATTTAATTTCTTTTTATTAATACATAATATATTTTAATATAATTAAATTATAATATTAATAATATTTTTATTTATTATAATAAATAAATAAATTATTGCTCTATACTACAGTAAAAGAGAGACAGTAATTCTCTAACCACTATTATTTACTCATAATTACTGTTTGACTATATAATAAAATGATCATTCCGCAACATCGTAATTAAATTTTTAAAATTTCGAGATAGTGATCTAAATATATACCAATAAAAATATCACTAAAACTGTAACTATTAATTTGGATATATTATTATTATTATTATTATTATTATTATTATTATTAATGTTTTGAGAGAATGAGATTTATAATAGTTGTATAAACTTGATCGTAAAAGGGAGTATTTCTCTCGTTTTATTCCTTTTCTTTTCTAAAATTGAGAGAATGAGATTTATAATAATTGTCTAAACTTGATTGTAAAAGAGATTAATTCTCTCGTTTTATTCCTTCTCTTTTTATCTGTTAGTAACACTTAAAATCTGCTTCTGTTATATAGATCCGTATGTACGAAAACGTTAAACGCTCTTTTTACGCAAGATATTAATTCTTTTCGGCGTGTTTATGGATAAAACTGCGAAGTGACTGGACCTGCTGTAGGTCACGTCACTGGACTGAATTTTTTTTATCAGACCTGAGTTTATGAGTGATTCGGTCCGCTCTGCGTGTTCTGAGCAGAGCTGAGGGTGCTAAACCGGTCTATCGGAGAAATCTCATGGACTTTGGACTAATACTGCCTTCTTAAATTCGATTTTATTCCGGAATCGTGAAATCTCGCGGTCATCTATTATTATTATTCGATAAATATGATTATTAAGTTTATATTTATACTAATTACCTTTTATATATTAATATTATTAGCCAATAATTTTCATATACAAAAACGATGTCAGAAAATTTGACAAAGAGACATTTGAAACTCTTTTTACTTGTATAATATGTGATTATAAGATTTGATATAGTAATTAAAAAGCATATTATTCATTCATTAGATTTGAATTTAAGCTTTCATATCTCAAACACTTGCTGAAAACCTATGATCACTAAGTTGATTGAACTATCAATTGCCCAGTTGGGGCAGTGACGGAGCGGGTCATGGCCTCCCAATAAATTTCAAATTGTATGAAAGTGTTTAAGTAGTTTTATATATTAGAAAAAGTTATTATTAAATTTTTATATATTTAAAAAATCTATTAATAATTTTTATTTTAAAATTATTTAATTAAAGTATTTATATTTTATAAAATTAATTTTTTATCAAATAAATCTTTATTTATTTTTAATATTATTTAATTTATTTAATGTTAATTATTTTATTTAATTTTATTTCTCTCATTTTTATTTTTTTAATCTAAAAAATTTATTTTTCATCTTTAAAATTTCAATTTCAATAAATAATTTTTCATAATTTAATCTTATATACTATTTTTAATAAAAAAGTAATTACCTCTCTTAATTAGTTTTAAATAAAAAGAGCACCTAATCTTATAGATAATAAATTATTATTTAAATTTAAAAAATAAAATAAAAATATTATTTCTAAATCAGATAATTTAATTTTAAAAAATAAATTTTATAGTAAATATTATATTACATTAATATATTAAGTATTATTTTTCCATGGATGATATCACAATTATATTATAAAATTTTTTTTATAATAAATATTATTAAAAATTAATTTCATAATAAAATAGTAAATGGATTATTATCGATTAATTATTAATTTATATTAAAAAATATATCTGTAAATATTAAAAATAAATTGTTATTAATTTATTTTAATTAATAAAAAATTAAATAAATTGTAATTTAGTTATAATATTTTATTATTTTTTATAAAATTTTTAAATATATATTTATTTTAAATATTTTATTTTTATTTACCATTTATTAAAATTATGCCACTCTCGATAAAATTTTTGAATCCATCATTAGATGGGTATTAGGTTTTTACCCAATTTCAATTTTCAAGAGATTTTTTTTTTTTTTTTTTTTCATAATCAAGAGATTAATTATAGGCTCGATTCTCAAGTTTTCCGATTGAATCGATTCCGCATATCCAAATTTAAAAACAATGGTGTGAGCTGTAACCAAATCAACTAGATCACAGGGTTTTTATCCAGTCTGCAAATTTTGGTTTTCAGTCCTTTTATAAGTGTAATTTAAACCGACATGAATAGAACCGCAACGAGCTAAGTGTTTTAATATTTAATCCGGTTAAATTCTATTAATATAAATTTAGATAAGATACAAAAGTGTATTAGAAATTAGTAACAGTTATAAATTTAGTTAAATTCGAATTTGAATTTTATATATTAGTATTTATTCTTTAAAATTGATTATATAAATAATTATTTAAATATAAATTTTTTTTATGATAATATTTATGAGTTGTTTAATTTTAAAATATAAAGTAATAGGAATTGAATCGACCGGTCCGATTTGAAAACAATGTATTTAACCCATTACACCGGTCATTTGTCTCCAACATCCAAACTTGCTTAAAACAACACTCAAAAACATCAATGGCTTCCTGTTGTTGTAGATCAAGCAGTTTTAAACTGGCAGTATTCTCCATTTTCTCTGCACTCGTTGCTTCAGCTGCCAATAACTTGGATCAAGATTTCGATATCACCTGGGGAGGTGGCCGAGGAACCATACTCAACAATGGCCAGATTCTGACTCTGTCTCTTGACAGAGCTTCAGGCTCAGGATTTCAATCAAAGAATGAGTATCTGTTTGGGAAGATAGATATGCAGCTGAAGCTTGTCCCTGGAAACTCTGCTGGAACTGTCACTTCATATTATGTATTCTATATAGCCTTTCATTTTCGCCATTTTAAATTAATTGGTTTCTGGAGTTTATGACCATTTTTTCATGTTTTGGTTGTTTCAGTTGAAATCTCCAGGGACTGTGTGGGATGAGATAGACTTTGAGTTCTTGGGAAACGTGAGTGGAGATCCTTACACAGTTCATACAAATGTGTATACCCAAGGCAAAGGTGACCGAGAGCAACAGTTTCGCTTATGGTTTGATCCCACTACTGATTTTCACACTTACTCTATTCTCTGGAATCCTCAGCGCATTATGTAAGTAACTGACTATTCCTGGGAAATTCTTAGTTGCATTTCGGTTGCATAAAATAATGTATTTTTTTAATAAAATGATTAAATAAAAATTCTCCCTTATTTCAATGTTGTGCAGCTTCTCAGCTGATGGGACACCATTGAGAGAGTTCAAGAACTTGGAAGGACTAGGAGTGGCATTTCCAAAGCAGAAGCCGATGAGGATATATTCAAGCATATGGAACGCAGATCAATGGGCAACAAGGGGTGGCCTTGTGAAGACAGACTGGAATTTAGCTCCTTTTACTGCTGCTTACAGAAACTTCAAGGCTGAGGCTTGCACTTGGGCTGCTGGGAGACCTTCTTGCTCTCCAAATAACAATTGGCAACACCAGCAATTGGATCCAATAAGCCACCAAAGGCTCCTCTGGGTTCAGAAGAACCACATGATTTACAATTATTGCACTGATACTAAACGTTTCCCTCAAGGCTTTCCTCCTGAATGTTCTCACTAGTTCTCTTAATAATAATATAATAGTTAATTTGTGTACAAAATTTAGCTGGCTTTTAAAAACATATTAATCATCTCTTTTTTTTATATGGTGTGAATTATAATGTTTCTAATAACTAAAATTAGAAATGGGTTTATCAAAAAAATTTTTAGAAAAAAGGTTGTACTGAATAACATGTAATAAATTTTAATTAGTAATTTTTTTAAAAAAATTTAAAAAATCTACTAATAAATTTTTTAAAATTATAAAAATTAAATAATAAAATATTTTTAAAACATCAAATGTTAAAAATATTTTAATATATTTTTAAAATTAAAAAATTAATTAATAAATTTATTCATATTATAGAAATTAAATAATAATTTTTTCATAATTTTTGTATCATACCAACCGGAGGAAACCTACTATAAAATATATGAACTATTTCAGGTTTATCATTTACTCTTTCTTTTTAAAATATTAAACTTAAGTATTTATTTATCTCTTCAAATTAAATTTATAACATATTCAACCTCTGAATTTATAATAATTAAATACAATTAATATATTATTAATAATTTATAATTAAAAAATTAAAAATATTAAATTGACTTAAAACTTTACTGATTAAATCTAAAATTTTATAAAATAATAAAGTTATATTCATATAACTCGTGTGAATTTATAAAAATTTAAAGAATAATTATCAAAATTTAAAACACAATTAGCTATGTGTATAATCAATTTTTATAATTCTTTGTAAATTATCGATAATATATGACTAAATTTATATTTAATTATTATAATTTTTATAAATTTAAAAATTGAATATATCATAATTTTAACTTAAATATTTAATAAATTAATCATCAATATAGAAGTGCCAATATATATTTAAAAAAAATTATTTAAATTAATCCAAGTCAGCACGCCTATCAACATTTACCTAACTTAAAATTCGAAACGTTAACTAAAAAAGTTGAAGCAATCAAGAATGTGCCTCTTTATATGCTGCTGTAATGGTGTTATGTTGAATAAAAAAAAATAATAATAAAAAGGCAAATATGAACACAATTTCCCAATTCATAGATAGGCTTGAAGAAGTTCCTATCTTCAAAAGGTTAATGGGCCCAAGAACAAGGTTCTTCAGACAAAAACTGAAAAGCAAACCTAGTCTTTCCACGTAATTAATACATTCATGAAGATGAAGCCCACAATTTGCTAGATTTAACTCAAGATCCAACAACACTTGGCAACTCCATCAATCTAATGCACTAATGGGTTTCCATGACTGATTAATTCAATTGGGTGGGTTGGATTAAAATTTAATGAATTTTGAAAATTATAAAAATATTATGACTTAATCTTATTGATTGTATCATGAAAAATAACTTGTCTGTAAAACATTTTGTAAGAAATTTATTTTTTAAGAAAATTATTATTATTTTTTATTCTTTGTTCACAATATTAAAAATAAATGGTATTACTGAGGTTTATGTATAAAAAGTTTAATGATTTTAATAATATTTTCAAAATTTTGGAAAAAATAAATTATTTTCTAAATGATTTAACTTTTCAGTAAATACTTTCCACTTAACAATTTTTTCAATAATCCAAACAACTCAAAATATAAAAAGAGAGTAAATTTCCTGAATAATATTTTTAAGAAATTAAGACTCCATTTGACTTTTACATGAAAAATATTTTCTATAAAAATGTTTTTCAATAAAATAATTTTTTTATTTAATTTTAATTCAAAAATTAAAATATATTAATAAATTTATATATAAATATTTAATAAAATTATCAAAATGTAAAAAATAATTTATTTTTTTTAATTAAAAAAATATTTTTCGTTAATTAAATTTTTTAAATGTTCTAAATGTATATAGAAAATATTTTTTAAAAAATATTTTTTTTTGAAACGAAAGGTTCTAAAAAGAGTTTTGATTTTTAGTTAATTTTCAAATAGAGAATTGGTATAATATTTTTTCTTTTCCGGCTATAGTGGAGGCAGGGGGAGTGGCGGTGGATCGGTTGCCTGGTTCGAGTTTTAGTGGCTCCTAATTTGGGTTGAGAGCCTGCGGATTATGGGAGTTGAACTGGACCTTCTACTGGGGTTTGAATTTCACTTGGGTTTATATCTCCACTTAATCTACTGGTCGTTTTAATGCAACAAGCATGATTAGAAAAAAAAAAAAAAAAACTGATCTAATAAAAAAAAAAAATCTTTTTCACATGTTATGTAATTTAATTCTTTTAATGTTCTAATTTAAGGCAGTTGATTGCAATGCATTAAACATGTTAAAATTAGTAAAAATATTCAAAATTAAAATCATTAAATTCAAGTATAATTTTGCGAAAGTATTAAATAAAATAAGTAAAATAAGTCGAATGGATGATTAATTATTCAATTCTTATTAATCGATAAAAGTTCTGGTTTAATATTAACAACAAAAATTATAACATGTTAAAATTAGTGAAAAAAATTAAAATTAAAATCATTAACTTAAAATGTAATTTGTGAAAATATTAAATAAAATAAATAAAATTAGTCTAATTGATGGTTAATTATTCAATTCTTATTAGTGAAAGCATGGCTATATAAAATAGAAATGCGTCAATTCTTTAAGGGAGTTTTACAGTTCTTTAGTTCGAAACAAAATAGTAATTATTTTGTTATTAAATTAAACATAACTTATAAAATTTTATACTTTTACTTTAATTCTTTCTTAAAAAATAATTGTTTTTAATTAATAATATTATATAAAATGATGTTAATGAAAAAGATAATAATTTTAAAAATATAATATTTCTAAAAAAAATTTAAAAATTGCAATCTATAATAATTGTATTACAGGTAATTTTATAATTTGTAAGTAATGATATATATATTTTAAAGTATTATTTTATGATAAATGATTAAATTAATAAAATAATGATATTTTCAAATATAAAAATAATAATATATTTTTATAAATAATGAATAGTAGACAAATAAAATATCAAATTATATATCTATATAAATTTTTTTATAGTATTTATATATATTCATAATTGTTGTTATAAATAAAATTGAGAAGAATTTTTTTATTGAAAATTTTTTTTATATAATTAGGAATAAGGAAATACCATCACAACAAAAAAAAATTTAAAATAATTACAGCCATTATCAATGACGTCAGTTTCGTTGGTCTTTACCGATAGATTATCAACCATTAATAAAGTTAAAAAATGAAAAAATAAACCAACAATAAACTAATAATTTACTGACCAAGTATAGATGGATGCTTGCTTATATTTTCGTTGCAAAATATGGCATCATTTAATATAACAACTAACAACAAGATAAAAGCCGACATCAAGTGTCGATGTGAAGTACAACACAACTGTTTGCAGATAATATAATTGATAAATATAAAAATATTAGAAATGTCACCAACCGTAAAGAATATCATAGATAATATTATTTTATAAAAAATATTAAAATAAATATTTACATAATTTTAGGGTGTACCGATATAAAAGATAATATTAAAAATATTGAAATTCTTATCAACGATATATTATCATAGAAAATTACTCAATATAATATATTATAGGTAAGTTTATTTGATAAAAAAAAATTAAAAATATTACTTACGACTAAGTATAATAGCAACTTACTCACAATAGAAATGCAGTAAGTAATATTACAAGTAAAATTATGCACTATATATATATTGTAGGTAAGTTATTTGGTTAAAAAAATTGAACCATTAATCGCATTAGTAGTAATCTGTCTAAATTTTCTTATTCTGCATATCAATTAAATTGATTTTACTGATCTTATCATTAATTGTTTGATCATATCAAACAATTATTGACTGTACAGAAAATGATACCATCGTCTATTAATCATGTTAAAAAACAACAGTAATGCATATGTGTGTGTATACTTTGTAAAAACTATTAATCATATTAACAAACAACAGTAACGCATATGTGTGTGTATATTTTGTGAAAACGATTTTCACATAAAACCTACAGATATCATGGATTCATATCACATATAAATATATCGTTTTTAACATCATATGTAAAACGAACTAAACAATTTAATTATCATGCCATTCGAGCAAACTTATATTGCATATAGCACATCAACCATGACATATTTGACTTAAACGAAAAGTACAAGTTGGCTCTGATACCATGTTAGAAAACCTAGGAATTACTGCAATCCAAAACACGCAGCGGAAAATAAAATATCTGGTTTCCTTTACAGAATCCGAGTGCTTCATTTATTTCGAAAGGAAAAATAAGAGACTAACCTGTTAGATTCGACGAGAAGATACTGTTCCGGACTGATGGTGCTGCTTTTGAAATGAACACCCTCTATGGTATCCACACGAAGTCTTTTATCCTTCTAGAATGCTAGCTCTCTCAAAGATGGATAAACTATGTGCTCCCCAATCTACAACTTAAAACGATTTCTCCAAAAATGTCACTCCCACAATTCGTAGAAGAGGTTTTTATTCGTTTTCAGTCTTTTATTTTCCCACAATTCTTTTCGTAAAAGAGTTGTGTTCATAACCAATTATTACAATCTCACAGATACTCAAATATCTTACGTGATAGTTTGTTTTGATAAAGAAAATCAAAAAATCTTTTATTTGTAACAGTTACAGATAGACTGCAGATCTTTTAAATATTATTATCTTATAATAATAATTAATATTAATAATAATAACATATTTATTATTATTAATTATATTAATGGGCTTTTACCCCATTAACATGACACAACACATCAACAACGTTCTTTTGTGTGTGACCCAATAGGCTCACATTAATTTTGGCAATAAGTCCAGTTCCATAAGACCCATAAATCATAAGCGGCCTCTAGCAAGACATTATGACTACCCAACTAATATGAGGATCGATAGTCCGATAAAGCCTAATAAATAAAACATGTATTAATGCTTTTGTCACACGATATCTAGTTTGAACATAAGTCATGGTCAATGCCAAACTTATAATGTTCAAACTTATGATTTCTCGATCTTTAAGTGGACTGATAAAATCAAATGATATTGATCACACTATCAATTCATTTGAGCACGACCATGCATTTCTCAATCTCACTTATCGAGGGGCCCAAAAGATATCTCTCTCAAAAAGAGGGATAAATTCTATCTTAATTGTTCAATATCCTTTATATAATTTCTATTATACTCAATTATAACCTTTATGATTATCCGATTAAAGACAATGTTTGGTTATGTCAAAACATATCAGTCCTTATGTTAGAAACTATGACAATCTCAAGTCAAAGGATTAAGATATAACTACTTTGAGATTCACTTATGACAATAACCCATGTAGTGATCTCAATGCGGGTCCATCCAATACTTTGTTCTCTAATAAGTATCTATGATTATTGAATTATATCAACATATACATAATCATCTCATGATTATCAATCAATAATCATACTAGTAATGTTTTATTATTATCACCATAATAATAAGTAACCAGGAATGTTAATCATTATTATGTAACATGCAAATAAATAATAATGATAGTAAAACCTCTTTTATTAATAACCAAAACGACATATAAAAAGGTCCAAGATAATGGCCTAGGGCAAATACACTAATACTTCAGGTAGCAGCTTTCATTCTCTAACATTTACGGAATTGCATAAATACTTCTATTTTCAGAAATTAGAATTAGTCCTTCATTGTTCTGGAGTAAAGCTAGAAGACATCAATAAGACTTTGTTGCAATGATAGCACATTAACCTTTGATTGATCAAAGAAGTGTGGCAACTCAGTTACAGGAAGAACCAATAGCTTGGACTCCTCCTACGTCTCTCTTTCTTGAACTTAATGTTGATGCAACAATGAATAAACATACAAATAGGGATGCAATTTGTAACAGCCCGGAAATCGGACCGCCACCGGCGCTAGGATCCAGATCGGCTTAAGGCCGCCGGAACCCGTAGCAAGCCTAACATACATCCTGTGAACCTGTTTAATCCCATACATGATCAACAACATACATAAAAATTAAAACTTTTCTTTTCATTCATGAACCAAACTCAACCTGTGCATGCATTAATATAGACATTAACATTAACCCCACCATGGAGTCCTCATCAATGCTCCAATGGGGTGCCATAATCATGCATTAAGTTTGGTAAAACATAAACATCAATAAAAGATCATGCATTCATAAAGGGATTACACAGCTAGGGTCAAGCACACTTCTAAACCTCAATACCGTCATTACATTACATAACTCAACATTACATTACAACATCCATCATGTCCACTACTAGCTATTACATAACCAAAACTTTACTCTATCCGGCCTCCTACTCTATCCTGTACCTGCAAACCTGGGGGTTAAGGGAACGGGGTGAGCTAAAAAGCCCAGTGAGCAGAACCATAAAACATTTTAATTATTCATGCTTTCATGGAATGCATCATAGCACAAACATTTCACATCAAGGACGGACTTGTCGCCAATAACTCTCATTTCCATAAACAATAATGTAATTGCCCGAACGCGTGGCATGGGCAGCCCGGGACTTCATGACATGGTGCCAGGACGCGTGGCATGGGTAGCCCTGGACTTCATATGTTACATACTGAGAGCTAGTGGGTCATCCAACATCCATCCACATCAACAATAAAAATGCAATGCATCATATTCGTTATTACTAATGCAATACAACCTACGTAAACATAGCATTTATGATGCATGGATCATGCTAAACATTTTATTAAATTTTAAAGCATAGTTCTGTTCCACTCACCTCTGGCTAATGCTCTAAGGACTCTGAAGCAGCTAGCACTGCTGACCTCCTCGGTTCCTCGGGTCCGAACCTACACAGGTGGACTCAGATGAGGGACCAAACACACATAAACATAACTCTAAAACATCCCCTAAAAACCCCCTAAAACACCTCAAAACAATCAAGGAATTCATGCAAAGGAGGGCTAAACAGGGCACTTTCGGCGGCAGGTTCGGCGGCCAAAAGTCCTTCCAGAGCCGAAAGTCAGGTAGGTTCGGCAGCACCTTCGGCGGCCGAAACTCCCAGACAGAGACGAAACTCATGCATGTTCGGCGGTACTTTCGGCGGCCGAAACTGCCCTCCAGAGACGAAAGTCCTCTTTCGGGGGCAGGCTTCAGCAGCCGAAGGCTGCCTCCACAAGCGGGTTCGGCAGCCGAACCTGAGTTTCTCCAAAGTGGTAGAAACTCAACTCCAACATGCACAAACGCCTCCCAAACCTTTCAAACATGCATAAACCTGATCTACAACATGCATACTCAAGCATACAAGCTCCTAGGGGCTTCAAACTATCTTAAATCCCAACTACAACACATCAAGCAACCACAAACATCATACATTGCTCAAAAACTTAACATAACCCATAAAACCAACCAAAACCTAAACATGTATTTCTACCCCATAGATCAACTTAAAACTTGTTTAAAACATACAATGAGCTCAAGATCGGCCCTTACCTCTTGAAGATCGAGAGGAAAAACGATCCTAGCTCGGAGATGGGAGAGATCGAGTTCCTTGAACCTCTAAGCTCCAAAACTTGCTATATGCTCAAAAATCTTCAAAACAAAGTGAAAACTAGTGAAAATCGTGAAAGATCTGAAGGAAGGAACTCAAAAACGGTGAGGGATGGCGGAGAGCTCACCTTGGCCGACAATGGGGAGAAAAGCTCGCCAATTTCGGCTAAGGGACCCCTTTATAGGTGGCTGGCCAGGCCACATTCAGGAGCCGAACGTGCCTCCGCATGCATGCCATGTTCGGCGATCAAACTTAAGGTTCGGCGGCCTAACCTGGACTTCCCTCACTTATGCCTTCGGGGGCCTAAAGCACACCCGAAGTGCAAGCATGTTCGGCGGCCGAACCTGGGTCTTCCTCCAAGGCTATTTTCATTCAAAACTTAATTTCTTTCTTGCTTAAAACCATAAAATACATTAAAACATTTTATGAAAACATGGTTTTACCCTTCTAGAGGTTTTCGACATCCGAGATTCCACCGGACGGTAGGAATTCCGATATTGGAGTCTAGCCGGGTATTACATTCTTCCCCCCTTAAGAACATTCGTCCCCGAATGTTCACCAACAAACATGGCATAGCATAAGACATGAACATACACACAAAACACATAAAACTTACCTTAGAAGAGATGAGGATATTGCCGGAGCATTGACTCCCGTGTCTCCCAGGTACACTCTTCTATGTTGTGGTGATTCCAAAGGACTTTCACCATCGGGATTTCCTTGTTTTTCAACTTTCTAATCTGGGTGTCTAGAATCTGTACTGGCTGCTCAACATAGGTGAGATCTTCTTGGATCTCCACATCAGGCTCACTAAGAACCTTGCTCGGATCTGACACGAACTTTCTTAACATAGAAACATGAAAAATCGGATGGATTCTCTCCATTGAAGCAGGCAAGTCCAGCTTGTACGATACATTCCCAATCTTTTGAAAGATTTCAAAGGGTCCGATGTACCGTGGAGCCAGCTTACCTTTCTTCCCGAACTGAATCACTCCTTTCATTGGAGACACTTTGAGCAATACTAAATCCCCCTCCTGAAACTCTACTTGTCTTCTGCGGACATCTGCATAACTCTTCTGTCTGCTTGCAGCAGTCTTGATCCTCTCTCTGATTATGGGCACCACCCTGCTGGTGATCTCTACTAGTTCAGGCCCTGCCAAGGCCTTTTCTCCAACTTCTTCCCAGCAGACAGGCGATCTGCACTTCCTTCCATATAAAGCTTCATATGGAGCCATCCCTATGCTAGCATGATGACTGTTATTATATGCAAACTCCACCAAGGGTAGATGTTGCCTCCAAGAACCGCCAAAATCTAGCACACACATTCTGAGCATATCCTCTATTGTCTGGATGGTCCTTTCTGACTGTCCGTCCGTCTGTGGATGGAAAGCAGTGCTAAAATCCAACCTGGTACCCATAGCGCTCTGCAAACTCCGCCAAAATCTGGAGGTGAACCGGGGCCCTCGATCAGACACTATTGAAACAGGAACCCCATGCAGCCTGACAACCTCATCAACATACACCTGTGCCAACTTATCCACAGAATAGCCACTCTTGACAAGGATGAAGTGAGCAGATTTGGTGAGTCTGTCCACAATCACCCATATGGAGTCTAATCTGTTGGACACTGCCGGTAACCCCACCACGAAGTCCATAGCTATATTCTCCCATTTCCACTCTGGAATAGATAGTGGGTTAAGTATTCCAGCCGGCTTCTAATGTTCCAGCTTCACCCTCTGACATACTTCACAGGCTGACACGAACTGTGCCACTTCTCTCTTCATAGCTGGCCACCAATAAACCTTCTTCAGATCTTGATACATCTTGGTGGCCCCAAGGTGAACGCTGTATCTGGCATTATGAGCCTCTCTCATAATGTCTCCCTTCAGCCCTATGTCATCTGGTACACAAAGTCTGCTCCCATAGCAGAGGATCCCCTTGCTGTCGAATCTGAACTCACTATCCTTGCCTGACTGAACAGTCCTGGCAATCTTCACTAACTCTGGGTCCTCATGCTGTTTCTGAGCCACCTGCTCCAGAAACACGGGTGCCACTCTCATCTGGGCTATCAAAGCACCTGTACCAGACAACTCCAACTGTAGACCTTCATTCATGAGCTCGAAGAACTCCCTCACTACTGGCCTCCTCTCTGCTGCAATATGGGACAAACTGCCAAGTGATTTCCGGCTTAAGGCGTCTGCCACAACATTCGCCTTACCCGGATGGTACTGAATCTTACAATCGTAGTCACTGAGTAGTTCTACCCATCTTCTCTGCCTCAAATTCAAATCTCTCTGACTCAGGATGTACTGTAGGCTCTTATGATCTGTGAAGATCTCACATTTAACCCCATAAAGGTAGTGCCTCCATATCTTGAGTGCAAAGATTACTGTTGCCATCTCTAGGTCATGCGTAGGGTAATTCAACTCATGCTTCTTCAGTTGCCTAGAAGCATAAGCAATCACCCTTTCATTCTGCATTAGCACACAACCCAGTCCCACACGGAACGCATCACAATAGACTGAGAAGTCTTCATTACTAGATGGCAGAGCTAACACTGGTGCTGAAGTCAACCTCTTCTTGAGCTCCTCAAAGCTTTCTTCGCACTGGTCGGTCCACACAAACCTCTGGTTCTTCTTAGTTAGTCTGGTCATGGGAGCTGCAATTTTGGAGAAGTCCTGAACGAGCCTCCTGTAGTAACCTGCTAAACCCAAGAATCTCTTGATCTCCGTCACTGTGGTGGGTCTAGGCCAGTTAGCTACAGCTTCCATTTTCTTGGGGTCTACCTCGATTCCATTTTCTGACACTACATGCCCCAAGAATGAAATGCTCCTCAGCCAGAACTCACATTTGGAGAACTTGGCATACAAGCCATGTTCCCTCAAGGTCTGCAAAACCAACCTCAGATGATGGGCATGCTCCTCTGCATTCCTGGAATACACTAAGATATCATCTATGAAGACAATAATAAAGTGATCCAGGTACTGGCTAAACACTCTGTTCATGAGATCCATGAATGCTGCAGGGGCATTGGTTAACCCGAACGGCATCACAAGGAACTCATAATGCCCATATCTAGTTCTGAAGGCTGTCTTCGGCACATCCTCTTCCCTTATCCTCAACTGGTGGTACCCCGATCTCAGATCTATCTTGGAGAAACAACCTGCTCCTGCTAGCTGGTCGAATAGATCATCGATCCTTGGCAACGGGTACTTATTCTTGGTAGTGACCTTGTTCAATTGCCTGTAGTCGATACAAAGTCTGAGGGATCCATCCTTCTTTTTCACAAATAGCACTGGAGCACCCCAAGGTGAGGTACTCGGTCGGATGAAGCCTCTATCTACCAACTCTTGTAACTGTTCCTTAAGCTCTTTCAATTCCGCGGGTGCCATCTTGTAGGGAGGGATAGAGATCGGTCTAGTTCCAGGCATCAACTCAATTTCGAACTCTATCTCCCTAGTAGGTGGTAAATCTGGTAGCTCGTCTGGGAAGACATCTAAGAACTCTCTGACTACTGGCACTGAGGCGGGCTCCTTGACCTGACTATCGATCTCTCTCACATGTGCTAGAAAACCCTGACAACCCCTCCTGAGCAGCCTACGAGCCTGTAGGGCTGATATCAAACCTCTAGGTGTACTCCCCCTGTCTCCTCTGAAGACAACCTCTGACCCATCCTGACATCTGAACTTGACTACCTTGTCCCAGCAGTCCAAGGTAGCACCATGGGTAGATAACCAGTCCATCCCTAGAATGACATCAAAATCTGTCAAATCTAGAACCACAAGGTCGGCTGGCAGGCATCTATCCTCTATAAACACTGGACTAAACCGGCAGACTGACTCTGCCACTGACGGGTCACACTTGGGTCCACTGACCCATAGGAGACACTCTAATCCAGAAACCATCAAACCCAACCTCTCAACTGCTCTCGGAGCCACAAAAGAATGAGATGCACCAGGGTCTATTAATGCATACACATCAGAACAACCAATGATGAGATTACCTGCCACCACAGTGTTAGATGTGTTCGCCTCCTGCTGTGTCATGGTGAAGATCCGTGCTGGAGCTGATGGACCTTCACCCCGGGAACCTGAAGAAGAGGCTGCTCCTCTCCCTCTGCCTCTGCCACTTGCCTGAGTCATGGCTGGAGCTACTGGTTGGGCTGCACTACCAGAACCCGTCTGCTGAGACTGTGCCCCTGAAACTGCTCTAGGACACTCCCGAACCATATGTCCCTCTTGTCCACATCTGAAGCATGTGTTCGTCCCAGCCCGGCAGATTCCTTTGTGTGGTCTACCACACTTCATACAGACATGACCGCCCAAACCAGAACTTGAGCCACCTCCCATTCCCAGACTAGATTTTATCTTGTTCCAGAACTTGCTCTTTTTGGACTTGGATCTGTCCCACTTTGCACTGCTTGGTGTCTTAGAAGCTGAAGACTGATCCACTGACTGTTTAACCTTCCCCTCGATGATTGCACTAGCCTCCATTTTCCGGGCCATATCCACTATGGCATGGAAGCTCTCCCTTTCTGCTGACTGGATTAAGGAGGAATACCTGGAATCAAGCTTCATGATATACCTCCTTGCCTTCTTCTGATCTGTATCTAAGGTTTGCCCTGTAAACGGCAGCAACTCCAAAAACTTGTCTGTGAGCTCCTCCACACTCATCCCATCGGTTTGCCTCAACTGTTCAAACTCAATCATTTTCAATTCCCTGGAGCTATCAGGGAAAGCCCATCCAGCAAACTCGTTTGCAAACTCCTCCCAGGTCATGCTGTCCACCCTCGGGTTCACATAATTTTTAAACCACTCACGGGCCTTCTTGCATTTGAGTGTGAACCCAGCCATCTGAATGGCTCTGCTATCGTCTGCTCCTATCTCATCTGTAATCATTTTGACCCTTCCAAGGTACTCAAACGGGTCATCCCCTTGGTCATACTGAGGAGCACCCTGCTTCATGTAGTCGGTTATCTTCACCTTGCTCCCTTCAGATGAGCTAGGTTTAGGTATGTGGGTTTCTGGAACTGTGGGTTCTGCTAGGGGTGGAGGAGGTACAACATTCCCCGAGGTAGGGTTTGCTGGATTTGGATGGTAGGGAGGGGGTGGATACATAGGGTACTGTGAGTATGGTGGGTAGTAAGGTGGGTATGGCATTTGAGAGTGATAAGGGTTATAGTTGGGGTAATCCGATGTACCTCCCATCGAATACCCGGGGTTTTGAGAAAAGGGTGGGTAGTAAGGTGGCTGAACAAATCTCGAGGCCTGAGTGCCTCCTTGGGACTCTCCCATTCCCTCTTCCGACATACTTACTCCGAGACTGCCATCCCTCCTCTGGTCCACATCCATCTGATCCTCCACATCCTCTGACATCCCACCTTGAACTGTTCCCCTCACTGATCTACTTCGGCTCATATCCAAAGACCTTCTAGGGTCTCTTACTGCTCTTTTCCTGCTAGACCTGCTAGACATTGCCCTTGGCAATGCAGGGGGACGGGCACTCATGCCCTCATCCTCAGGTGGTACTCCAGTCAATCGTGCAGATCGACGAGTTCCCCTCATCCTGTTTTCTGAAAAACAGTACACATCACATAAACATTAGCATCATATGTTTCATGTGAGAACACATGAACCCGCATCACATACATAGCATACATAACATATCATTAATGCTCATGCATATAATCATGGCATTTCACATCATCATCAAAAGACAGGACTACTCATCCTATCCTAGTGGACATGATCTTTCCTATTATGCTTGACCTTCTATAACATCTATGAGCCCGACACACTATAGGTCCGACCATGTGAACCTAAGGCTCTGATACCAATCTGTAACAGCCCGGAAATCGGACCGCCACCGGCGCTAGGATCCAGATCGGGTTAAGGCCGTCGGGATCCGTAGCAAGCCTAACATACATCCTGTAAACCTGTTTAATCCCATACATGATCAACAACATACATAAAAATTAAAACATTTCTTTTCATTCATGAACCAAACTCAACCTGTGCATGCATTAACATAGACATTAACATTAACCCCACCATGGAGTCCTCATCAATGCTCCAATGGGGTGCCATAATCATGCATTAAGTTTGGTAAAACATAAACATCAATAAAAGATCATGCATTCATAAAGGGATTACACAGCTAGGGTCAAGCACACTTCTAAACCTCAATACCGTCATTACATTACATAACTCAACATTACATTACAACATCCATCATGTCCACTACTAGCTATTACATAACCAAAACTTTACTCTATCCGGCCTCCTGCTCTATCCTGTACCTGCAAACCTGGGGGTTAAGGGAACGGGGTGAGCTAAAAAGCCCAGTGAGCAGAACCATAAAACATTTTAATTATTCATGCTTTCATGGAATACATCATAGCACAGACATTTCACATCAAGGACGGACTTGTCGCCAATAACTCTCATTTCCATAAACAATAATGCAATTGCCCGAACGCGTGGCATGGGCAGCCCGAGACTTCATGACATGGTGCCAGGACGCGTGGCATGGGCAGCCCTGGACTTCATATGTTACATACTGAGAGCTAGTGGGTCATCCAACATCCATCCACATCAACAATAAAAATGCAATGCATCATATTCGTGATTACTAATGCAATACAACTTACGTAAACATAGCATTTATGATGCATGGATCATGCTAAACATTTTATTAAATTTTAAAGCATAGTTCTGTTCCACTCACCTTTGGCTGATGCTCTAAGGACTCTGAAGCAGCTAGCACTGCTGACCTCCTCGGTTCCTCGGGTCCGAACCTACACAGGTGGACTCAGATGAGGGACCAAACACACATAAACATAACTCTAAAACATCCCCCAAAAACCCCCTAAAACACCTCAAAACAATCAAGGAATTCATGCAAAGGAGGGCTAAATAGGGCACTTTCGGCGGCAGGTTCGGCGGCCAAAAGTCCTTCCAGAGCCGAAAGTCAGGCAGGTTTGGCGGCACCTTCGGCGGCCGAAACTCCCAGACAGAGACGAAACTCATGCATGTTCGGCGGCACTTTCGGCGGCCGAAACTGCCCTCCAGAGATGAAAGTCCTCTTTCGGGGGCAGGCTTCGGCAGCCGAAGGCTGCCTCCATAAGCGGGTTCGGCGGCCGAACCTGAGTTTCTCCAAAGTGGCAGAAACTCAACTCCAACATGCACAAACGCCTCCCACACCTTTCAAACATGCATAAACCTGATCTACAACATGCATACTCAAGCATACAAGCTCCTAGGGGCTTCAAACTATCTTAAACCCCAACTACAACACATCAAGCAACCACAAACATCATACATTGCTCAAAAACTTAACATAACCCATAAAACCAACCAAAACCTAAACATGTATTTCTACCCCATAGATCAACTTAAAACTTATTTAAAACATACAATGAGCTCAAAATCGGCCCTTACCTCTTGAAGATCGAGAGGAAAAATGATCCTAGCTCGGAGATGGAAGAGATCGAGTTCCTTGAACCTCCAAGCTCCAAAACTTGCTATATGCTCAAAAATCTTCAAAACAAAGTGAAAACTAGTGAAAATCGTGAAAGATCTAAAGGAAGGAACTCAAAAACGGCGAGGGATGGCGAAGAGCTCACCTTGGCCGTCAATGGGGAGAAAAGCTCGCCCATTTCGGCTAAGGGACCCCTTTATAGGTGGCTGGCCAGGCCACATTCGGGAGCCGAACGTGCCTCCGCATGCATGCCATGTTCGGCGGCCGAACCTGGACTTCCCTCACTTATGCCTTCGGGGGCCTAAAGCACACCCGAAGTGCAAGCATGTTCGGCGGCCGAACTTGAGGTTCGGCGGCCGAACCTGGGTCTTCCTCCAAGGCTATTTTCATTCAAAACTTAATTTCTTTCTTGCTTAAAACCATAAAATATATTAAAACATTTTATGAAAATATGGTTTTACCCTTCTAGAGGTTTCCGACATCCGAGATTCCACCGGACGGTAGGAATTCCGATATCGGAGTCTAGCCGGGTATTACACAATTGCTGTCATTTGTCAAGATAGTCAGTGTCAGGGTTTCAGATTTTAGCACTTACTTGAAATTGTGCGACACTTAATTTGAACGTTTTTCAAACCAAGTCAGCTTGAAGAACACCTAACAATCGTAATAATAAGCAATCATGTTAGCCAGGATTATAAAAGCGAACAGCGAAGCTAACAAGCAACATATACTTATAAGCCTCACAAGAGTCATCAGAGAAATAATTGGACATGAGAATTCATGGACATACAACTTATTTTATTCAAGGGGAAAAATAGTAATTGTACATTATCATTGATACCATTATTACAGTAATTTTTATCTCTCTTGTAGACAGGAGGTACGGTCTACAAGGAGTGAAGGCATAACTCAGGAACTCCATAGGCTTACAGTAGCCAACTGGGCTCAAGTCTCGCTGGTGGCCAACTAGTCACTCTCCCCCTAAAGAGCCTTAAAAACAAATAGGCTTGTGACAGGAGAAGACATCAACATGTCTCATATAACACCCCTCCCTCCAAAATAAATGCATGGAAAGGAATTACAAAAAATTGTCTCGGCCCTTATCTTTCCATTAATTTATACTAATTCATCCCAATATTGCCTAGGAATTTCAATATTGGAAAATTATAATTTATGTCCCTAAAAACTCTATGACCTTGATACTCCCCCACTTAAATGGTCGATGTCCTTGTTAATTGAGCGTTTTAGGGTTCTTCAATCTTCGAGTCTGACGCTTTTAGGCATGCTCGCAATGTGACCTGATCCAAATCCTACTTGATTAAATTGTTGGACAGTTGTAATCTTTGCTATCAAATCATTCAGCTGTTGGTGTCTCCCTCAATTGATCTCTGTGAGCTGCTAGCTCTTATTGATGATGAAACTAAGAAAGCTTTGTCTCCGGTTAGTAAATGTTTAGCCATTGATTCCTTAATCTACTGCAAATATTGTAAGAAGTTGTTACTTTACTCCTCTGCACGAACTTACTGCCTGAACTCGTTGATCACTGGTTCTTTTCTCCTTAACCTATCTCGCCATTACTTGTCTTTAAATGTTGACCTTACTCTTTGCCTCAAAAGCACGACCCTGTCATACAGTAATCTATCAACTCGCATAAACTCATGCCACAAGACATCGTGATTCACCTGTAATAGTCTCATAAGAAAGGTTAGTACTAACCAAGTTAGATTCAAGTACTAATTAATATAGTAAGTCATCTAAAATACAACACAATATGAATCAACAAGTGTGCCAACAACACTTAACCTCTAAGACATGAATAACCTTTACCCATCTCCTCGACATAACACAACCTTATCCCACTTGTAGCGAAGCTCAGTGAATCTTCCTATGAGAGCGGCGTCCCCACTTTCAAAAGAACTCACTTAGCACTCTCTTCCTTTTTTATACGTCTTACGGTCCTCCCCTTCGTAAGCTCTGCCATTCTGCACACTTTATCTCCTTTCTCTCTATCTAAGAATGTAGTTTACCCAAATACCGCTTTCAGTGTAACTCACAACGTTGACTTGCCTCGAGCAACCTGTACTTCTTGACCTATCTCGGTCCTCCTGCACATTGACCTAGTTGTGAGAACTTTTGTTTGGCCATGAGGTCTTTTTCCTGCTCAACCACACAGGTAGGAGTAAACTTGTCTTTTAATAAGACACATCATTCTATAATCCCTTCTCAAGAAAGCTATACACTATATGTTTACAATATCTGTTAGTACAAACTTGTCACGTCCCACATCACTAGGAACCTAACTCAACAATATGCAAAATATCTTGGAATAAATGAATGCATAAATAAATTAAGATAAAGAAAGATACCAGAAAACACAAGAAACGTTATACCTATTTGATGCGAGAAGGTTCCCTCTCATTAAGTTTCCATTGCACGTCACCATTTTCTCATATAAAGTGTGAACATTCTCTATCTATAGGATTTTACAATTCCCTTCTTCGAATAGATAGCTTTATAGTTTGACCACATAAATGTTATTCTCTATATGTCTACATAGTCACAATTCTCAATAATATTAATAAATAAGTTCATATTGAAGAGAAAATTATTTACCTCTAACCCACGACAAGGATTGAGATTCTGAGATTCCACCCTTGCCTACTTCATAGGCATTAGCTTGTAATTCATGCCATTGATGATTGCTCCTCTAGTTCACTTTTGAAGTACTGCTCATAGTCTCTCTTATGTCATATTTAATATTTTCGCATCGTTCCTGCAAAAATACATGAGAGACCTCTGCCTCAATTCTATCTCAAGAGGCATCTTGCCTTAATTCTGTCTCAGGAGGCCTCTTGTCTCAATTTTGTCTCAGGAGGTCTCTTGCTTCAATTTTGAGTGAAATGATCTTAGGATTCTTAGATGGCCTTAGGCACTATTGGCTCATCCTTCCCCTTATCACTATACCCCGAGGTCATTATCTCTCTCCAAAGGTCACTAAAAGGGAGTATGCAGCACCTAGTCATTACCCTCTCTCCAGAAGACATCTCAAATGGAGTGTATTACACTAGGTCATTACCTCTCTTCTAATAGTGTCCCTAGTGGAGCGTGTATGTAACATCCCAAAAATAAAAATAAAATAAAGTAAAAATAAAAATAAATAAATAAATAAATAATTGAAATAAAATAAAATAAATAATAAATAATAAATAAAAGAATAAGAAAAAAGAAAAAGAGAAGAGAAAAAGAGAAAGAAAAAAAAAGATAAATAAAAATCTAATTTAAAGACAAGTGGCAATGATCAGTCACTTAACTAAAAAAAAAAGGAAAAAGAAAAAAGAAAGAAAAAAAGTTTGGCAGAGAAGAAAAAATCCATTTTTCTCCCATTCTCCTTCTCCTTCCCATCAACTAAGAGGAAATACCTATTTCTCTATCTTCTTTTTCCACACCAAAATTTCTTCAAAATTCCACCTCCAATCAATTACCCATCTTATCCCAACACCTTTTCAAAGTAAAATTTGAAGAAAAGAAGAGAAATCAAGAGAAAATTCAAGATTGAAAGAGAGTGAATAGTAACCAAGGGTTTGGAAATTTAAAGGTATGTTAGGGGTTTTTGTTGTAGGGATATTGCTTATCATTTTATGTGAATATTTATGAGAAATATTGTATTAATTTGATTTATTGGTTTATTTTTTTTCATGAAGAAGAAGTGGAAGGGAAAGGAAAAGAAAAGGAAGAAGTTCTGTGGAGGAATCACAAAGTAGAAGAAGCAACTTGAGAGAACGAAGATGTCATGAAAGCACAATATCCTCATCTCTTTAATACATGTATAATTTCGAGGACGAAATTTTTATAAGAGGGGTAGAGTTGTAACATCCCAAAAATAAAAATAAAATAAAGTAAAAATAAAAATAAATAAATAAATAATTGAAATAAAATAAAATAAATAATAAATAAAAGAATAAGAAAAAAGAAAAAGAGAAGAGAAAAAGAGAAAGAAAAAAAAAGATAAATAAAAATCTAATTTAAAGACAAGTGGCAATGGTTAGCCACTTAACTAAAAACAAAAAGAAAAAGAAAAAAGAAAGAAAAAAAGTTTGGCAGAGAAGAAAAAAACCTATTTTTCTCCCATTCTCCTTCTCCTTCCGGTCAACTAAGAGGAAATACCCATTTCTCTATCTTTTTTTTTCCACACCAAAATTTCTTCAAAATTCCACCTCCAATCAATTACCCATCTTATCCCAACACCTTTTCAAAGTAGAATTTGAAGAAAAAAAGAGAAATTAAGAGAAAATTCAATATTGAAAGAGGGTGAATAGTAACCAAGGGTTTGGAAATTTAAAGGTATGTTAGAGGTTTTTGTTGTAGGGATATTGCTTATCATTTTATGTGAATATTTATGAGAAATATTGTATTAATTTGATTTATTGGTTTATTTTTTTTCATGAAGAAGAAGTGGAAGGGAAAGGAAAAGAAAAGGAAAATTAGGGAATTTTAAGCTTGTGGAAGATCTTGGGAAGGTTTGTGCTCAACTCTATTTCAATAAAATTGTTATTTATGTTCTATTTGAAATTTTACTACCCTAATAGAAAGACCAAGTGAATAATAATTTAATTATATTAGTATAATCAAAGTTTGAGAAATAATAGATTTAAAATTTATATGTAATTTAACCAAAATATAAGTTATGGATATAATGAAATGACTCTATTTTCTTTGATAGAAAAATAATTTGGTTAGATATAGTGACAATAAAAAAAAATTTAGTAGACTAAAGAAAAAAAAAAAAGAAGAGATATTAGATTAGATGGAAAAAAAAAAGAAAAATGAAATAAGATATATTGTGATAAATAGAAAAAAAAAGAATATTAGATTAGAAAATAATAATAATAATAATAAAAAGAATAATAGTTAATTAATTAAAAATTAAATTATGAATTTGTAATTTATGTAGTTGAATTAAATTAATAAATTTACATGACAATGTTTAAAAGTATAGTTGTAATATGATAAAGTATTATAGTTTAAATAATTGACAGTTACACTGTATTGATAGTTTTTGTCCCTCTGTTTAAATGTATAAATTATTCAAAGTCTGATCCTAGTGAATTTGATGGGTATTGTGAGTTAGTTTAAGGGTGTGGCATGCCATATACAGATCTTTCAGTACTGCACTACAGTTACACTGATTCTTGGGATACAATGAGGTATCCTACAGTTATAGAATCGGCTTTTGAGCCATACAGTTATTTGGCACTTTGTGCCCTACAGTTACAGTTTCCTTATCTGATTTAACAGTCCCATTTAAATTTATAGGGGCCAACAGAAAAATAATAAATAAGTAAAAGTATTAAGAGAAAATAAAACTTTTTACATGATGAATAAAAAGAAAATGATGATGAAATTAAAATATGTATCTCTATGTGAATTAATAATGTGATTTAGAGTATTTCAAATTATTTGTTATATAGCTATTTGTCATTTGTTTGAATTACTGTTATTAAATGACTTTTGATTTAAATATTTTATTAAAAAAAAAGTTGAACATCACTAAGCAAATTGCTTAGCGCGTAGGAATTTATTTTTCCTCGCGCAGGCTGTAGATTCAAGGAACAGTAGAGCAAGATCTGCTTCAACCCCGTCAGAGTTACATTATTAACTATCCTGGGGTATATTTTGTAAATTTTTATATGAATTTGATTTTAGAAATATGGCATGTACATAAAGTTTTAGAGATGAAGTTGTATATGGTTGGTATTAGATATTTTTTTAAATATTTTAAGTTTAATGTAAATATGGATGATTAGTATAAGTTTCTGTGTTAAGATTAATGAAATGTTATGAAGTGTTTGATCTGAGTTGAATCTGTGTTGATGTTGAAAGAAGTTTGAGAGTTAAGGTTGAAATTGATAGAAGTGTGATATTACTATTCATAGGTGGAATTAAGTCCATATTTTAGGGGAAACTCTGCCGGATTTTCGGTAAAAAAAAAAAAACCATGATTTACATGATATAAAATAAAGGAAAAATAAGAAAACTGTTACAAAATGTAATGTCTCCGGCTTGGTTAATTAAATAACCGGGTAGGGGGTGTTACAGTGTAACACCTCTAGTTTATATGGCCACTATAGGTAGAATATTTACACTTTTGTCTTCTCTGCCTCACAACTATTTGTGCTACTACTCCTTGTAGCTTTCTAATTGGAAAGTCACTGCCTCCCCTTTTATCATTTTTCACTCAAGATCATCCCACCGAGTGTCATTCGCAAAAAAATCACAAAAGTTTTAAAATGTAAATAATAAATTTTTTAGTTAAATTGTTTTAAAATAGATGTTTTAGAACGTGGTTTTTTTTTTCAAAGGAGTTTATGTAATTTAAAATTCTTAATATTTTTGTACATAAGTTCTATTTTTACTATAAATTATATTTTAATAACCAATTAAATTCAAGTTTCAATGTAATAATAATAGCTCCATGGTTTGGTTTAGATTCAAGAAATTTGGAAACTTGAATTGCAGATTTGAACCGGATGAATTGGCAAGTTCAAGGATTTTGAAAACTTTGAATTGGTGGTTCCAAATTAAATCGAATTGATAGTTATAAACTAAATATCACTGGAAGTTTGAAATTATATCAAACCAATAATTTTTTTTATAAAAAAAATCCTTTAACCGTCTATAAGTTTTAAAATTTTTTAAAATTAATTTTAATTAAAAATTACCATATTAACTTTGCAATAAATATAAATAACTAATTTTTAAAGAGTAGATATTTCCTACTCTATTCTATTGAAAAAAAATTTCTAATCTCTTTTCAATCGTCTAATTTGACTATTAATTTAATTTGAAAAGATGAATTAATTTTGTTAGTTGTTTGATTTTAAAAGAAAGATTTCATTTATTGCTTGTGTAATTTATTTTTCTTTCATTAATTTTTTTTTTCTGAACAGCTAAAAAAAACCACCATTTAAATCTTCTTTAACTATCCAACTCCAAACCGCCTCTCAAATGGTTTTGAACCACAGCTCGAACTGGAACAGGTGATTCCGAGACCATCCTATAAACCAGATTTGGTTTAGGTTCGAAATCTTGAACCTGAACCATGAACATGTCTAACCTTGGGTTTCTGGGTTGGGCTTTTTGATTGGGCGGGGCTTGTTTTCTCGGCCTCTTATTTCTTTTGCATGTTATGTCCAAGTTAATTGGTTGCAATTTTAAGGCGTCTTTAGTAATAGCGTAGGATTTCTATTTTCTTTTTTCTTAAAAACTAAAAAACTGTTTTTAATTTTTATTATTTGCTTCTAAAATGCCGTTTTTCTAAAAATAAGCTTATAAATTTTTATTATAAAAATAAATAATAATTTTTTTTGAAATATGATATTTAATGATAAAATAGGAATATATATAATTTTATAAATAGTTGAAAAAATAATAAATTATTTTTATAATATATATGATAATTATAAAAAATTATTATATAATTTGACATTTTTTTAAAATATAATTCAATTTAGCCTTGCAAAAAATAATTTATATTTAAAAAGTATTTTTCGTGAAAAATACTTTGTGCAAAAAATATTTTTCATAAAAATATTTTTGAATAAAATAATTTATTTTTATTTAAAAAATAAAATTTATTAATAAATTTATATAAAAAAATTTTAATAATAATTTTAAAAATATAGAAAATAACTTTATACGAAAACGACTTTCTATTTTTTTTTAAAAGTTATTTTTCTTAAAATGACTTAGATAATTTTTTTATTTATCTAAAAAAATATTTTATGTTAATATTAAAAAATAAAAAAATATTTTTCTATAAAATATTATTCAAGAAATAAACGGAATATTAATTATAAAAAAATTATTTGATTTCACTCAATTTAGTAAAGTGGATCTTTTCTTTCCAAAATCATTAATAAATATTTATGTAATATTTAAAAATAAATTTAAAATAATTTTTAATTAAATAAATTATTTTTAATCTTTAAAATTCAGTAAAACATATAATTTAATCTATATATTTCTAAATTTAATTATAAAATTTTATTTTATTAATAAAATAATGCATATAATTATCATTTATTTATATATTTTTGAAAATTCATCCTTAAATATTATAACTATTTACAAATAAGTAGTTATATTTTTTTTAACATATTAATTTGCTATTTTTATTAAATTTTAGTATTTTGTATTTGATAATAAAATAATAAATAAAAATTAAATATAAAATATTGGTACAATATATGAATCCGGATTTAAGTCAGAAGGATTCTTTTGTTTATTTTTTTCTTATCAGTGATTTTTTTTAATTAATTAGATAAAGAGGAAATAAAAGATTTTTATTTAATTTTTATTTTATTATCTTTTATATATAAAATATTAAAATTTAATATATATAAATATAAAGATTTATTAATAATTATAATAATTAAATATTAAATTTATAAAAATATTAGGATTAATTTTAATTAAAAACATCAATGTTAAATTCGGGAATTATGTTATTATCAACGATACTTTAAGAACTAAAGTTTTATTTTTATTATTTTATTATCTTCTACATATAATATATTAAAATTTAAAAAATATAAAAATTAATTTATAAATATAAGGATTTATTAATAATTACAATATTTAATAACTAAATTTATAAAAATATTAAAATTATAAAGCTTTGGATTAAAAAATTATTTTATTAATTAAATAAAACTTTAAAAGTTAAATTTAAAAATATAGTCACTAATATATTGATTTCACTAAATATAAAAAAATAAATTATAACTAGTAGTATTTAGCAATATTAAAAGAAAAGACTTATTTTACTAACGGCTTGACAGTATATTATCATTTCTATTACAAATTAAAATACTTGACCTGTTTGAGAAAGCTAAATCATGGATGCTACATGAGATTTGTTTAAAGTGGACAATGAGTTGTCGCCGTTAGATAGAGCCACGTGATAAAAATATGATAAATCTATACACGGTTCCATCTGTGAAAAAATAGGGTCCGGGTGCTTTAGGTCGATTTTAGGACAAGTCGGTTTCAGGTCGAATAGATTCGCGCTCTCAACTTTAGGGCAAGACTCTATAAGGAAATTACTGTTAATAGTTATAATCCAGTATATTCCATTTTCACCTGCGATCACGGAATTACTAATGAATTAGTCAATGAATATCCCTCACCAACAAGCTGGCCATATCATACTGGATTATCAGAAAATTTTATATTAGTCTTCATTTTCTTACAGTATAAAAAGAGGACGATTATAGAGGCAAAAATATATTATTCTCTCACACAACTACTCTTGAGTTTTATACATTATACTCGCCATTCTATTCAACTTACTGAATTGTGCGTCAGAGTAGCTGTCGTAGGCGCCAACCACCTCACATTCTCTGTCTTGTATGTGGACCAATCACAGCATAACTCCGTTGGACCAATCATAGCACAGCTCCATTCCAACCACGTCATCAATTTGATTTCAGCAACATCATTTGGCTCTATCGCTCGGAGATCCATAGAATTCTCTCTATTCATTTGGATTAAAATTGATTTCTTATCCCTTCTCTCTTAAAAAGAAATCTCTATTTTATCTCTCGAAATGGCAGACAATTCACGAGCTGCTGCTAAGATTGCTACTGATGAGGATGCTATCATTTCTTCCACTTCTGGTAATGGAAAAAATACACCTTCTATGGTCAACGAAGCAGATTTCAACAATATAAGCATCGAGCAAATGCTACAGTATGTCAGAAGGTTGCATGTTACTTTTGAGCAATGTAAAGCTCGGGAGGTGGCATCACTCATAACTCACAGGAGAAGGAAGGAAGCCTCCATTGATACATCAAGAACTCGGACAAGGGCAATTCAAACGCGATCCAAAGACAAGTTCAAGGAAGGAGAGTCATCAGACAACGCTCCGAAGGGCATCGATTGAAAGCCAGTATGGGCCGCTCCAAGGTACTAAGAAGAACAGGAAGAGGACAAAAGGACGAGCCAAAAGCAATGACAAAAGCCAACGAAGCAAGGGTATGAGGGAAACCATAGAAGTTACTCAGTCTCCCGAGGAAGGAATGACCGAGGTAAATATAAGAAATATACCCTATTGGACAACTCACGAATGTATATTATAATGTAGATTAGAAAAAAACGACAAGAAGATCAGGTGGCCTCTCAAACTCAACCCTAAGAAAGCTGAAAAACAAGATAGGATCAGGTACTGCCATTTTCATGAAGACCACAGACATGTAACGGAGGAGTACCGACAATTGAAAGATGAGATCAAGAGGTTAATAAGGAACGACACACTTTGGAAGTTCATCAAAAAGAGTAGAAAAGGTAGGAAGCTCAAGCTCGAGGTAACAATTCCCAAAACCATCCCTAACAGTGAACCTGTGGTGGTTATTCATGTCATTGCAGGAGGACCTGATAAGGGCAAAGGAAAAAATAGCGCGTGGCAGTAGATGTCTTGTCAATTGGACAGGAGTCATGGGTTAAGAAGGAGGTAAGGTTCGATCCTGTAGACAAAGCTATCAGAATCTTTAAAAAATGACCCGCTGGTCGTCAAGATCCTCCTAAATGGGTACGAAATAAGGTCAGTATTGGTGGATACATATAGTTATATTAACCTTCTCATCTTAAATGTTTTTAACAAGTTAGACTTGGATAAAAATAGTATTGTCAAAGTTCTCTATCTGTTAATAGGATTAGGAGATGAGACCATAGCAGTACTGAGTACCATCAACCTCCCCCTAGTGCTGTGTGACAAAAAGTATAGGCAAGAGTTGTATGTAGAGTTTGCAATAGTAGATATCCCATTTGCATACAATGTGATACTCGGCCCACAATCCTAAACTGCCATAGTATTATTATTAATATGGGTGCTATGTATCTTAAGCTACCAGCTCTTAGGGAATAGCCGTAGTTCGAGGCAACTCGAGGTTGGCCAAAGAATATTATAGACACCCAGCAAAAAGTTTTGGAAAAGCAACAATGCCCATCGACTTATGAGAAAAGCTGAAATCTCACATAAAACCAAAGCCAGCAGACTCGATACAGGAGATCCAGCTAGGTAAGGAACAAAAGGTATAGTTTGGTACTACGTTAATTCATAAAATAAAGACTCATTTAATAGAATTACTAAAGAGCCAAGTAACCACTTTTGCTTGGTCTTCAAAAGATGTAATAGGGGTGGATCCAGCTCTCATCACTCATAAGTTGTCTGTTGGCCAAGCCATCAAATCAGTTTAGCAAAAGAAAAGAAGGTTTGCACTGGAGAGGCATTAAGTGATCAAAGAAGAGGTGGACAAGCTATTGAGTGCAGGGTTAATAAAGGAAGTTTGGTATCTCACATGGCTTGACAATGTGGTCCTGGTGAAGAAGGCTAACAGGAAATAGAGAATGTGCATAGATCTACTGACTTGAATAAAGCATATCTGAAAGATCATTACCTATTACCATCTATCGACAAGTTAGTAGACTTGACCTCGGGTCACGCAGTAGCTTCCTTTCTTGATGCCATTTCAGGTTACCATTAAGTCATGATGGACACCGAGAACACAAAGAAGATTGCATTCATAATAGATGAAGGAGTTTTCTGCTACAAGGTGAAGCCATTTGGATTAAAAAATACAAAGGCGACTGATATCATGCATTTTTAAAAACATGGTGGGGTCAACAATAGAAGTGTACGTAGATGACATAGTGGTAAAGAGTTGATCCTTAGATGACCATCCAAAAGATATCTAGAAAGTTTTTAACGTATTAGATAAGGTAGGTATGAAGCTGAATCCTAAAAGGTGCACCTTCGGGGTAAAGCTGGAAATTTTTTGGGGTATATAATATCAGAAAGAGGAATAGAAGCAAACTTTGAGAAGATCAGCACTATCCAAAACATAGAAGCACTCGAAACATAGAGGCACCCAAAATGATTAATGAAGTATAGAGGTTGAATGGGTGAGTCACTAGCTTGGGACAGTTCATATCGTGCTCAGCCAGAAGGTGTCTCCCATTCTTCAAAGCCTTAAAAAGAAAAGGTAAGTTTATGTGGGGAAGAATGTGAAGAGGTATTTGAAAGTCTGAAAACCTTTTTATTATATCCTCCATTACTAAGCTCACTTGTCGAAGGCGAGCTTTTATGTCTATACTTATCTGTGACATAGGAGACAGTTTGCTCAGTACTCGTTCATGATAACAATGGAGGACAAAGACCAATATATTATGCCAGCCAAGTCTTGAAGGAGGTAGAGCTGAATTATCCTCCTTTCAAAAAGTTGGCGTTTGTAGCCCTAATGTCAGCCATAAAGTTACGTCCATACTTCAAGTCACACACTATAAAAATTAGAACAGATTACCCTCTGTAAAAGATTTTGCACAGGCCGAAGTTGTCAGGGCGGCTATCCACCTAGGCGGTAATATTGTCAGCTTTTGATATCAGGTATGTTCTAAGAAAGACTATGAAAGCCTATGCAGTAGCCAATTTTATAGCATAAATGACTCCATCACTAGATCCTTCGGAATCCCCTAAATCAACCATAGAGGAGTGGAAGGTTTGGGCAGATGGAGCTTGTGGGGCTGGGAGTTCTGGAATCAGAATTCTGTTGTAGTCTCAAACTAGTATAAAGTTTCGATATGCGGCAAAATTTGCCTTCAATGCTACCAACAATGTATTGGAGTGCGAGACTGTAATAGTGGCCCTAAGAATCATAAAAAAAATTAGGTATATAAAAATCTACCTTTTTAGTGACTCACAATTAGTTAATAAGTTCTAGGGACAATTTAAAGTTCGAACATTGAATATTGTCAAATGCGAGGAGAAGATTTGGTCCCTCATGGAAATGATCAAAGATGGGCAGGGTAGCTGCAAGCTTCGCCAGGTCGCCAGAGGCGATAATGAAGAGGATGATTTTCTAGCCAAAATAGCTGTGACGGGTGAACAACACCTAACTCAACCATTTCATTCAAAGAATTGCACACTCCAGCAATGAATGTGGAGGAGTATTTTTCCATAGAGGATGGAGAATTATGGATGATGCCCGTATATAAATTTTTGACACAATATGATTTTCCAGCTGACGAGTCAGCGGCCAAACAGGTAACAAGAAAGTCCTCTAAATATGCACTAATTGATGGTTGGTTGTATAGGAGGTCCTCAACACAGCCATAGTTGCATTGTGTTACGAAAGAGGAATGCCAGAAAATCTTAAAGATATCCATGAAGGCGATTACAGGAGCCATAAAGGAGCTCAGACAATCGTCTGGAAGGGATTCACACAAGGGTATTACCGGGCGATGATAATGCAAGATGCGAAGTAACTTATCTAGAAATATTGAAGATGTCAAGTACATGCAACTATCTCAAGGACCCCGTGAGAGATGCAAGAGGCAATTGGAAGCCTTTGGCCTTTTTTTTAGTGGGAGTAGACATGCTTGGTCTATTCCGAAAGGTAACTGGGTCGAGAAAGTTCATAATTATAGTGGTAGATCATTTCAGCAATTGGGTTGAGGCTGAAGAAATACAGTCCATCACCACCCAACAAGCGATCTCTTTCATCAACAAAAACATCTTCACTCAATACTGAATCCCAAAGATAGTGACTACCAATAACGTAAGTCAATTTGCAAATGCCAGGTTTAGAGACTTCTGTAGGAAATGAGAGATTGACTTAAGGTTCAGCTCGGCCTACCACCCCTAGACCAATGGAATGATTGAGGTAACAAACAAGACCATCTTACAAGCGGTAAAGAGAAGGCTCAACTAAGCCAATGGCAACTAGACCGAGGAGTTACCTCACATACTATGGGCCTATAGGACAATTCCTAGGACAACCATAGGAGAAACAATATTTTCTCTTGTATATGGGGCCAAAGCGGTCATCCCCGTGAAAATTCAGGTAAGCAGGTTCAGGACATAACACTCTGAGATTTTAAGAAATCCCTGAGATTCAATTTGGATCAATCCGAATTTCTATGAGAAAATGCCACAATCAAAATAACAGTTTACAGAAATAAAATATCCAGAATATTCAACAATAGGGTCAGATCGCGTGCTTTTAACGTAGGGGACTTAGTCCTTAAAATAACAGAAGTAACAAGTGGTAGTGCCGGGTTTGATAAGTTGCGCAAGAACTGGAAAGGACCATTTAGGGTCTCGAAAGTCATTTGTCTAAGTTCCTATAAGCTGGTCAAGTTAGATGGTCGAGTCATTCCCCATTCCTGAAATATTAGTAATCTGAGAAAATTTTATCAATAACAAAGCTAGCTAGAAATTTTTCATATGTTTGTGCTCTTCAGTGACAAAGAACGATAGAATTATCTTCTTCAAAAAGATAAGGAGCATTTGGGCGTTGGACCGCCAAAACAAATAAATAAGGCCATTCAGACATGGGTCCCATATAACAAGGCATCTCATTTCAGATCATAAAGCAATTGTTAGGCCATAATCCGAGCGTTGGACCGTAGAAGCAAACAAATTTATAAAAGGCCATAAGGCAATTCGGGCATGGATCTCGCATAACAAGGCATCTCATGCCAAGCCATAAGGCAGTTGCTAGGCCATAATTTGGACGTTGGACCGCAGAAACAAAAAAATTCATAACATGCCACAAAGTCATCTGGGCGTTGGTCCCGCTTAACAAGGCCACAAGGCCATTCGGACGTTGGTCTCATATAACAAGGCCACAAGGCCATTCGGGCATGGGTTCCGCATAATAAGGCCACAAGGCCATCCGGGCGTCAGTCTCGCATGACAAGGCCATAAGGCCATCTGGGCATGGGTCCCGCATAATCAAAGCAACTCAGATGCCAGATCACAAGACGAGTGTAATACCCGGCTAGACTCTGGTATCGGAATTCCTACTGTCCGATGGAATCTCGGATGTCGGAAACCTCTAGAAGGGTAAAACCATGTTTCATAAAATGTTTTAATGTATTTTATGGTTTTAAGCAAGAAAGGAAATGAGTTTTGTATGAAAATAACCTTGGAGGAAGACCCAGGTTCGGCCGTCGAACCTTAAGTTCGGCTGTCGAACATGCATGCATTTCAGGAGTGCTTTAGGCCCCCGAAGGCATGAGTGAGGGAAGTCCAGGTTCGGCCGCCGAACCTTATGTTCGGCCGCCGAACATGGCATGCATGCAGAGGCACGTTAGGCCCCCGAAAGTGACCTGGCCAGCCACCTATAAAGGGGTCCCCATGTCCGAACGGGTGAGCTTTTCTCCCCGTTTTTGGCCAAGGTGAGTTCTCCGCCGTCCCTCATCGATTTTGAGCTTCTTCCTTCGAATCTTCATGATTTTCTTATGAGTTTTCACTTGGTTTGAAGATATTTGAGCAAAAGAGTAAGTTTTGAAGCTTGGAGACCAAAGAGTTGATTTCTCCCCATCTCCAAGCTAGGATCGTCTTTCCTCTCGATCTTCAAGAGGTAAGCTTAGATCCAACCTTCCTTGTATGTTTTAAACAAGTTTTGTGAAGATTTATGGGGTAGAAATGCATGTTTAGGTTATTGTTGAGTTTATGGGTTTATGTTATGTTTATGAGCAATGTGGGTAGTATGTGTATGTTTGATGTGTTTTGGTTGGGGTTTAAGTTGGTTTGAGACCCCTATGTGCTTGTTGGCTTGAGTTTGCATGTTGTAGACTAGGAAAATACATGTTGAATGAGTTGGGAGGCTTTTGTGCATGTTACAGGCTGAGTTTATGCCCTTAGGAAGAACTCAGGTTCGGCAGCCGAAGGCTCTTTCGGCCGCCGAACCTGCCTGTGGTAGCATGTATCGGCTGCCGAACCCTGCCCTCGAAAGAGGACTTTCGGCTCTGGAAGGGAGTTTCGGCCGCCGAAGATGCTGCCGAACATGCATGAGTTTCGTCTCTGGAGGGAACCTTCGGCCGCCGAAAGTGCCGTCGAAGGTGCATGACTTTCGGCTCTAGAGGGACTTTCGGCTGCCGAACCTGCCGCCGAAAGTGCCTTGTTCAGCCTTCTTTTGCAGGATTTATGTGATTGTTTTAAGGTGTTTTAGGGGGTTTTTGGGGAGTATTTTAGAGTCATGTTCATGGATGTTTGGTCCCTCATTTGAGTCCACCTGTGTAGGTTCGGACCCAAGGAACCGAGGACCCTAGCAGTGAGACAGCTGCTTCAGTGTTTTGTCAGAGCTAACCTGAGGTGAGTAGAATAAACACTTATGTTTTAAAGCAAATAAATATAGATTTGAGCATGTTCATGCATCACGAATGCCATGTGATATTCTAGGTTGTTTGCATTAGAATTCACGAATATGTTGCATTGCATAATTTGATGATGATGTGGATGGATGTTGGATGATCCTTAGTCCTCAATATGATACGATGTAATATGATACGGTATGGTATGGTATGGAAGTCCGGTTGACCCATTCTACGTCCCGGCACTATGTAAGAGAAAGACCGGTTGACCCATTCTACGTCCCGGCACGTTGGAATGTTATGATATGTTATGTTTAAGAGAAAGTCCGGTTGACCCATTCTACATCCCGACACCTTGGAATGTAGAGGACTATTGGTGACAATACCATCCTTGATGTGATTTGTTTGTGATGTGTTGCATATCATGAAAGCATGAAATTTAAATTGAATGTTTATTTATTCTGCTCACTGGGCCTTATAGCTCACCCCTCTCCCTTAACCCCCAGGTTTGCAGGTACAGGGTAGACCAGGAGGTCAGCAGGAGTAGAGTCATGTTATATATAATAGCTAGATGTGGACATGAATTTGATGTAATGTAAAAGTATAGTATAGAAATGTAATGTAATGATGCTTATGGAAGTTTAGAGTTATGCTTGACCATAGTATGTTGTTAATCCCTTTCTAGTGCATGATGTTTTATGATGTTATGTAAACCAAACTTAATAAATGTTATGTTACCCCATTGGAGCATTGTTGAGGACTCCAATGTGGGGTTAATGATTATGTATATGATTAGTGCATGCACAGGTTGAGTTTGGTGAATGAATGAAAAGAAAAGTTCAAAATTTTTATGTAATTGTTGATCATGTATGGGATTAAACAGGTTTACAGGTTGTATGTTAGGCTTGCTACGGGTCCCGGCGGCCTTAAGCCGATTTAGATCCTAGCGCCGGTAGCGGTCTGGATTCCGGGTCGTTACAGATTGGTATCAGAGCCCTAGGTTCATATGGTCGGACCTCGAGTGTCGGGCTCATAGATGTTCTAGAAGGTCAAGCACAATAGGAAAATTATGTCCACTAGGATAGGATGTAGAGTCCTGTCTTGATTGATGATGTGAAATGCCATGATTCTATGCATGTGCATTAATGATATGCTATGTATGTGATGTATGTGATGCGGGTTCATGTGTTTGCACATGAACCATTTGATGCTAATGTTTTAAGTGATGTGTGCTGTTTTCCAGTAAGCAAGATGAGAGGAACTCGTCGATCTGCACGATTGACTGGAGTACCACCCCAGGACGAGGGCACGGATGCCCGTCCTCCAACATTGCCTAGGGCAATGTCTAGCAGGTCTAGCAGGGAAAGAGCAGTGAGAGACCCCAGAAGGTCTTTGGATATGAACAGAAGCAGATCAGTAAGGGGAACAGTTCAAGGAGGAATGTCAGAAGATGTGGGGGATGATATGGATGTGGACCAGAGGAGGGATGGCAGTCTTGGAGTGAGTATGTCGGAGGAGGGTATGGGAGAGTCCCAAGGAGGCACTCAGGCCTCGGGATTTGTTCAGCCACCCCAGTACCCACCCTTTTGTCAGAATCCTGGGTATTCGATGGGAGGTACATCGGATTACCCCAGCTTTAGCCCTTACCACTCTCATATGCCATACCCACCTTTCTACCCACCATACCCACAGTACCCTATGTACCCACCCCCATCTTTCTACCCAGGTACAACAAACCCTACCCCAGGGGATGTTGTACCTCCTCCACCACCAGCAGCACCTACTGTCCCAGAAACCTAAGTACCAAAACCTAGCTCATCTGGAGGGAGCAAGGTCAAGATGACGACTACATAAAGCTGGGTGCTCCCCAGTATGAAACCGGTGATGACCCGTTTGTGTACCTTGAGAGGGTCATAACGATTATAGATGAGATAGGAGCTGATGACAGTAGAGCCATTCAGATGGCTGGGTTCACACTGAAATGCAAGAAGGCCCGAGAGTGGTTTAAAAACTATGTGAACCCGAGGTTGGACAGCCTATCATGGGAGGAGTTTGCAAATGAGTTTGCAGGATGGGCTTTCCCTGACAGTTCAAGGGAGTTGAAGATGATTGAATTTGAGCAGTTGAGGCAGTCAGATGAGATGAGTGTGGATGAGTATACAGACAGATTCTTGGAGCTGTTGCCGTTTGCTGGGCAAAATCTGGACACAGATCAGAAGAAGTCAAAAAGGTATATCATGAGGCTCCATTCCAGGTATTCCTCCTTAATCCAGTCAGCAGAGAGGGAGAGTTTCCATGCCATAGTGGATATGGCTCGGAGAATGGAGGCTAGTGTCGAAGGGAAAGTCAAGCAGTCAGTGGCACAGCCTTCTGGTTCCAAGACCCCAGGTGGGGGAAAGTTAGACCCTTCCTCTTTGAGTTCAGGCAGTAAGAGGTGGGGCAACACCACCAGGAAGCCAAAGAAGAACAAGTTCTGGAGCAAGATCAAGTCAGGTCTGGGATTAGGAGGTGGCTCGAGCTTAGGTGCAGATAATGCGGTATGTATAAGGTGTGGTAAGCCACACAAGGGAGTCTGCCGAGCTGGGACGATAGCCTGCTTCAGATGTGGGCAGGAGGGACATATGGCACGGGAGTGTCCTAGGGCAGCTTTTGTGGCACAGTCCCAGCAGACAGCTTCGGGCAGTGTGGCGCAGCCAGCAGCTCCAGCCGCGACTCAGGCCAGTGGTAGAGGCAGAGGGAGAGGGGCAGCCTCTTCTTCAGTGGGTTTCAGGGGTGAAGGTCCATTAGCTCCAGCATGGATCTTCACCATGACACAGCAGGAGGCAAATGCATCAAACACAGTGGTGTTAGGTAATCTCATCATTGGTTGTTCTGATGTTTATGCCTTAATGGACCTTGGTGCATCGCATTCTTTTATTGCTCCGAGGGCCGTCGAGAGGTTGGGGTTGATGGTCTCTGGGTTAGAGTGTCCCCTATGGGTCAGTGGACCCAAGTGTGATCCATCAGTGGCAGAGTCAGTCTGCCAGTGTAGTCCAGTTTTTGTGGAGGGAAGATGCCTTTCTGCCGACCTTGTGGTTCTAGATTTGACAGATTTTAACGTCATTCTAGGGATGGATTGGCTATCTACCCATGGTGCTACCTTGGACTGCAGAGACAAGGTAGTCAGGTTCAGATATCAGGATGGGTCAGAGGTTGTCTTCAGAGGAGACAGGAGGGGTACACCTAGAGGTTTGATATCAGCCCTACAGGCTTATAGGCTGCTCAGGAGGGGTTGTCAGGGTTTTCTAGCTCATGTGAGAGAGCTGGATAGTCATGTCAAAGAGCCCGCCTCAGTGCCCGTGGTCAGTGAGTTTTTAGATGTGTTCCCAGACGAGCTGCCAGGTTTACCACCTGTTAGGGAGATAGAGTTCGAAATTGAGTTAATGCCTGGAACTAGACCGATCTCTATCCCTCCCTACAAGATGGCACCAGCAGAATTGAAGGAGCTTAAGGAGCAGTTGCAAGAACTGGTAGATAAGGGTTTCATCCGACCGAGTACCTCACCTTGGGGTGCTCCAGTGCTATTTGTGATAAAGAAGGATGGATCCCTCAGACTTTGTATCGACTACAGGCAGTTGAACAAGGTCACTACCAAGAGTAAGTACCCATTGCCAAGGATCGACGATCTATTTGACCAGCTAGCCGGAGCAGGTTGTTTCTCCAAGATAGATATGAGATCGGGGTACCATCAGCTGAGGATAAGAGAAGAGGATGTGCCGAAGACAGCATTCAGGACCAGATATGGGCACTATGAGTTCCTTGTGATGCCGTTCGGGTTAACCAATGCCCCTGCAGCATTCATGGATCTCATGAACAGAGTGTTTAGCCAGTACCTGGATTACTTTGTCATTGTCTTCATAGATGATATCTTAGTGTATTCCAGGAATGCAGAGGAGCATGCCCATCATCTAAGGTTGGTTTTGCAGACCTTGAGGAAACACGGCTTGTATGCCAAGTTCTCCAAGTGTGAGTTCTGGCTGAGGAGCATTTCATTCTTGGGGCATGTTGTGTCAGAAAATGGAATCGAGGTGGACCCCAAGAAAGTGGAAGCTGTAGCTAACTAGCCTAGACCCACTACAGTGACAGAAATCAAGAGCTTCTTGGGCTTGGCAGGTTACTATAGAAGGTTCGTTTAGGACTTCTCTAAGATTGCAGCTCCTATGACTAGACTGACTAAGAAGAACTAGAGGTTTGTGTGGACTGACCAGTGTGAAGAGAGCGTTGAGGAGCTAAAGAAGAGGTTGACGTCGGCACCGGTGTTAGCTCTGCCAACTAGTAATGAAGACTTCACAGTGTATTGTGATGCGTCCTGTAACGACCCGGAAACCGGACCGCTACCGGCGCTAGGATTCAGGTCGGCTTAAGGCCGTCGGAACCCGTAGCAAGCCAAACATACATCCTGTGAACCTGTTCAATCCCATACATGAACCAAAACATACATAAAAATTAAAACTTTTCTTTCATTCAAACATTTCTTTACCCAGCCTAGCCTGTGCATGCATAATCATAACATAAACCCCTCATTGGAGTTCTCAACAAATACTCCAATGGGGTACATAAAATATATCAGGCTTGGGTTACATAAACATCATAAAACATTTATCTCATGTATTTAAGGGATTACAACAGACTCTAGTCAAGCACACTATAAAACTTACATTACATTACATAACATACTTTTACATTATGAATAAACCATGTCCACAGCTATGCTATTACATAAACTTCTCTTACTCTTCTGACTTCTCTATCTACACGGTACCTGCAAGACTGGGGTTAGGGGAGAGGGGTGAGCTAAAAAGCCCAGTGAGCAAAAAGTAAAAACATGATATTAATTCCTCCATTTTTAGGTATTTTATTCTCCATTTTATTATTGACATTTGCTTTAATTCCACACTTTTTAGGTATATTATTATTCATTTTATTATTAACATTAAATAACATAACTTTTACTTTACATGCTTTCATGAAATGCAACACATCACATTTAATCACATAAAGGATGGTATTGTCACCATTAGTCCTCACATCTCCAAGTGCCAGGGGCGTAGAATGGGCCTCGCTGGTCTTTCTCTTACATAACATACATATCATAACATTCCAAAGTGCCAGGGGCGTAGAATGGGCCTCGCTGGTCTTTCTCTTACATAATGCCAGGGGCGTAGAATGGGCCTCACTGGTCTTCCATAACATATCATCATAACATAACATTAGAGGACTATGGATCACCCAATAACCATCCACATCAACATCAAATTATGCAATGCAACATATTCGTGAATTTCTAATGCAAACATCCTGAAACATCGCATGGCATTAATGATGCATGAGTATGCTATCAGATTCATTCATTTGTTCATTTATTCATTACTTAAAAACTTAGGGAATAATCCCACTCACCTGGTGACTGAAGCTTTAACGACGGACTCTGAAAGACTATCTCACAACCGGGGGTCACGGGTCCTCGGGTCCGAACCTACACAGGTGGACTCAAATGAGGCACCAAACAACAAGAACATACTCTAAACATACCCCCAAAAACCTCCTCAAAACACCTCAAAACAAACCTAGAAAACATGCAAGAAAAGGCTGGGAAGGGCACTTTCGGCGGCACCTTCGGCGGCCGAAAGTCCCTCCAGAGCCGAAAGTCAGGCAGGTTCGGCGGCCGAAACTCCCAGACAGAGACAAAACTCATGCATGTTCGGCGGCACCTTCGGCGGCCGAAAGTCTCGGACAGAGCCGAAACTCCAACTTTCGGGGGCAGGCTTCGGCAGCCTAAAGCTGCCTCCCAAGCTGGTTCGGCGGCCGAAAGTACCTTCGGCTGCCGAACCTGGTTTCTGCCAAAGGGCAGAAACTTGGTTCTTCATGCCCAAAACAACCCCCTACACAACCAATCATGCATAAATCTATTCTACAACAAGCATACTCAAGCATACAAGCTCCTAGGGGTCTCCAACAAGCTTAAACCCCAACTACAACACACAAGCAAGCCACATTGCACATAAACACACATTAAAACCATGGATTTTTCATAAAAACCCAACAAGCCTACTCATGCATTTCTACCCCAAAAACTTGCATAAAACTTACTTATAACACATATAGAACTAGAGATCGGCTCTTACCTCTTGAAGATCGAGAGAGAAACGATCCTAGCTCGGAGATGGGGAGATTCGAGTTCTTGAACTTCAAAGCTCCAAAACTTGCTTAAACTTTAAAACTCTTCAAAAACAAGATATAACTTGTTAAGATCTAAAGGATTTGAGGGAAAACACTTAAAATGACCATAGGAGGGCTAAAGCTTACCGTCGGCCGAAATGGGAGAGAAAACCTCGCCTGTTTCGGTCACGGGGTCCTTTATAGGGCAGGTTCTGTCACCTTTCGGCGGCCTAACGTGCCCCCACATCTCATGCATGTTCGGCGGCCGAACATGAGGTTCGGCGGCCGAACCTTGAGTCTTTCAAACAAGGCTTTCGGAGGCCTAAAGCGCTCCCAAAACCCCACCATGTTCGGCGGCCGAACCTAACTTTCGGCGGCCGAACCTGGCAAAGCCTCCTTTGGTCTTTTTCATTAAAAACTCAATTTCCTTTTTGCTTAAAAACATAAAATACATTAAAAACATTTCATAAAACATGGTTTTACCCTTCTAGAGGTTTCCGACATCCGAGATTCCACCGGACGGTAGGAATTCCGATACCAGAGTCTAGCCGGGTATTACACGTCCCGAGTGAGACTGGGTTGTGTGCTGATGCAGAACGAGAGGGTAATTGCTTATGCTTCTAGGTAGTTGAAGAAGCACGAGTTGAATTACCCTACACATGACCTAGAAATGGCAGCTGTAATCTTTGCACTCAAGATGTGGAGGCACTACCTTTATGGGGTAAAATGTGAGATCTTCACAGATCATAAGAGCCTGCAGTACATCTTGAGTCAGAGAGAGTTGAATCTGAGGCAGAGAAGATGGGTGGAACTGCTTAGTGACTACGATTGCAAAATTCAGTACCATCCGGGTAAGGCGAATGTTGTGGCAGACGCCTTGAGCCGGAAATCACTTGGCAGTTTGTCCCATATTTCAGCAGAGAGGAGGCCAGTAGTAAGGGAATTCTTCGAACTCATCAATGAAGGTTTGCAGTTGGAGTTGTCTGGTACAGGTGCTTTGATAGCCCAGATGAGAGTAACACCTGTGTTTCTGGAGCAGGTGGCTCAGAAACAGCATGAGAACCCAGAGTTAGTGAAGATTGCCAGGACTGTTCAGTCAGGCAAGAATGAAGAGTTCAGGTTTGACAGCAAGGGGATCCTCCGCTATGAGAATAGATTGTGTGTACCAGATGACGTGGGACTGAAAGGAGACATTATGAGGGAAGCTCATAATTCCAGATACAGTGTTCACCCTGGAGCCACCAAAATGTATCAAGATTTGAAAAGAGTGTATTGGTGGCCAGCTATGAAAAGGGAAGTGGCACAATTCGTGTCAGCCTGTGAAGTATGTTAGAGGGTGAAGCTGGAACATCAGAAGCTGGCTGGAATGCTTAACCCACTACCTATTCCAGAGTGGAAATGGGAAAATATAGCTATGGACTTCGTGGTGGGGTTACCGGCAGCGTCCAACAGATTAGACTCCATATGGGTAATTGTGGACAGACTGACCAAATCTGCTCACTTCATCCCTGTCAGGAGTGGCTATTCTGTGGACAAGTTGGCGCAGATGTATGTTGATGAGGTTGTCAGGTTGCATGGGGTTCCTATTTTAATAGTGTCTGATAGAGGGCCCCAGTTCACCTTCAGGTTTTGGCGGAGTCTGCAGAACGCCATGGGTACTAGGTTGGATTTTAGCACTGCTTTCCATCCTCAGACGGACGGACAATCAGAGAGGACCATCCAGACAATAGAGGATATGCTCAGAATGTGTGTGCTGGATTTTGGCGGTTCTTGGAGGCAACATCTACCTCTGGTGGAGTTTGCCTACAATAACAGCCATCATGCTAGCATAGGGATGGCTCCATATGAAGCTTTGTATGAAAGGAAGTGCAGATCACCGGTTTGCTGGGAAGAAGTTGGAGAAAGGGCCTTGGCAGGGCCTGAGCTTGTAGAGATTACCAGCAGGGTGGTACCCATAATCAGAGAAAGGATCAAGACTGCTGTGAGCAGGCAAAAGAGTTATGCAGATGTCCGCAGAAGGCAAGTAGAGTTTCAGGAGGGGGATTTGGTATTGCTCAAGGTGTCTCCAATGAAAGGGGTGATTCGGTTCGAGAAGAAAGGTAAGCTAGCTCCACGGTACATCGGACCCTTTGAAATCTTGCAAAAGATTGGGAATGTATCGTACAAGCTGGATTTACCTACTTCAATGGAGAGAATCCATTCGGTTTTCCATGTTTCCATGTTAAGAAAGTTTGTGTCAGATCCGGGCAAGGTTCTTAGTGAGCTTGATGTGGAGATCTAAGAAGATCTCACCTATGTTGAGCAGCCAGTACGGATCTTAGACACCCAAATCAGGAAGCTAAGGAACAAGGAAATCCCGATGGTGAAAGTCCTTTGGAATCATCACAACATCGAAGAGTGTACCTGGGAGACACGGGAGTCCATGCTCCAGCAATATCCTCATCTCTTCTAAAGTGAGTTTTATGTGCTTTGTATGTATGTTCATGTTTTATGCTATGTTTTTGCTTTGTATGCATATGTTGTTTGGTGAACATTCGGGGACGAATGTTCTTAAGGGGGGAAGAATGTAATACCCGGCTAGACTCCGGTATCAGAATTCCTACCGTCCAGTGGAATCTCGGATGTTGGAAACCTCTAGAAGGGTAAAACCATGTTTCATAAAATGTTTTAATGTATTTTATGGTTTTAAGCAAGAAAGGAAATGAGTTTTGTATGAAAATAACCTTGGAGGAAGACCTAGGTTCGGCCGCCGAACATGCATGCATTTCGGGAGTGCTTTAGGCCCCCGAAGGCATGAGTGAGGGAAGTCCAGGTTCGGCCGCCGAACCTTATGTTCGGCCGCCGAACATGGCATGCATGCGGAGGCACGTTAGGCCCCCGAAAGTGACCTAGCCAGCCACCTATAAAGGGGTCCCCATGTCCGAACGGGTGAGCTTTTCTCCCCGATTTCGGCCAAGGTGAGTTCTCCGCCGTCCCTCATCGATTTTGAGCTTCTTCCTTCGAATCTTCATGATTTTCTTATGAGTTTTCACTTGGTTTGAAGATATTTGAGCAAAAAAGCAAGTTTTGAAACTTGGAGACCAAAGAGTTGATTTCTCCCCATCTCCAAGCTAGGATCGTCTTTCCTCTCGATCTTCAAGAGGTAAGCTTAGATCCAACATTCCTTGTATATTTTAAACAAGTTTTGTGAAGATTTATGGGGTAGAAATGCATGTTTAGGTTATTGTTGAGTTTATGGGTTTATGTTATGTTTATGAGCAATGTGGGTAGTATGTGTATGTTTGATGTGTTTTGATTGGGGTTTAAGTTAGTTTGAGACCTCTATGTGCTTGTTGGCTTGAGTTTTCATGTTGTAGACTAGGAAAATGCATGTTGAATGAGTTGGAAGGCTTTTGTGCATGTCAGAGGCTGAGTTTCTGCCCTTAGGAAGAACTCAGGTTTGGCAGCCGAAGGCTCTTTCGGCCGCCGAACCTGCCTGTGGTAGCATGTATCGGCTGCCGAACCCTGCCCTCGAAAGAGGACTTTCGGCTCTGGAAGGGAGTTTCGGCCGCCGAAGATGCCGCCGAACATGCATGAGTTTCGTCTCTGGAGGGAACCTTCGGCCGCCGAAAGTGCCGCCGAAGGTGCATGACTTTCGGCTCTAGAGGGACTTTCGGCCGCCGAACCTGCCGCCGAAAGTGCCCTGTTCAGCCTTCCTTTGCAGGATTTATGTGATTGTTTTAAGGTGTTTTAGGGGGTTTTTGGGGAGTATTTTAGAGTCATGTTTATGGATGTTTGGTCCCTCATTTGAGTCCACCTGTGTAGGTTCGGACCCGAGGAACCGAGGACCCCAGCAGTGAGACAGCTGCTTCAGTGTTTTGTCAGAGCTAACCTGAGGTGAGTAGAATAAACAATTATATTTTAAAGCAAATAAATATAGATTTGAGCATATTCATGCATCACGAATGCCATGTGATATTCTAAGTTGTTTACATTAGAATTCACGAATATGTTGCATTGCATAATTTGATGATGATGTGGATGGATGTTGGATGATCCTTAGTCCTCAATATGATACGATGTAATATGATACGGTATGGTATGGTATGGAAGTCCGGTTGACCCATTCTACGTCCCGGCACTATGTAAGAGAAAGACCGGTTGACCCATTCTACGTCCCGACACGTTGGAATGTTATGATATGTTATGTCTAAAAGATGCCTGGATGATCCCCAGGGATGGTTGGTGCTAGAGAGAGCCTAGAAACTCATCAAGGCATTACTATATCACTTAGAGCAATTTTTGCCAGAAAAGATCTTGAACCTGACTGGTCGGCAGGACAAGTAAGAAGAAAGCAAGGACATCGTGCGCTCAAAGCCATATGCCCAAGATCATGAAGACAACTATCACATTCGAATATAAAGAATCGAAGACCAGCAAGGGGACCTCTGATGCTATATGAGAGTCGCCCAAAATGAGCAATGAGCTGTTACCATAAAGATATGGCCATATAGCAAGGATATGATAAACCTATACGTAGTTTCACCCGTAAAAAAGAAGGCCTGGGCGCTTTAAGTCGCCTCAGGACAGCTTGACCTCAAGTTGGATAGACTCGCCCTTTCAATTTCAAGGCGAGGCTTCATAAGGAAGTTACTGTTAATAGTTACAATCTAGCAGATCCCCTTTTTACTTGCGATCACAGGAAAGGAGTCGGCCAAGATTCCTTACCAACGAGTCGGCTACATCATCGCTGGATTATCAGGAAATGTTATATTAATCTCTATCTTCTTACATTATAAAAGGAGAATAATCATAGAGACAAAGATATGCTATTCTCTCACATAACTATTCTTGAGTTCTATACAACTATTCTTGAGTTCTATACATTATGCTCACCATTTTCTTCAATTTACTGACTTAAGCGTCAAAGTGGCTGCCGTAAGTGCCAACCACCTCACATTCTTTGTCTTGCAGGTGAATCAATCACAGCGTAACTCCATTGGACCAATCACAATATAACTTCGTTCCAGCCACGCCATCAATTTGGTTTCAACAACATCACATAGAATATCTTTTTGCAAGTATCCCTAATTATAAAATAAAAATACATTTTATAATTAATTGAATGAATATATAATTAAAGAAGAGAAATGAATTTGACTTAGATAAATAAAACATTAAAATTGTTGATGATAATCTCATAAAAGTTGAAAAAAGAATTTAAAGTTGCAAAAAAGAATGATGGTGAGATAAAATTTTTAACCATAAAATCCATATTTACAGGGTACATTGTGTATCGTTACAAGATTTTTATTTTTTGTTTTCTCAAAACTAAAAATAATTTTTTTTTACTTTTTTATTTATTTTTTAAAAATTGTTTGTATAAAAATAAGTATAAATTTTTATATAAAACTAAGAAATAATTTTTTTTCAAAAAAATATGATATTTAATAATAAAATAAGAATATAAATAATTTATAAATAATTATATATAAAAATAATAATAAATTATATTTACATAGTATATAATATTATAATAAAAAATTATTATTTAATTTCAATAATATAAGGAAACTTATTAGTTAATATTTTAATTTTGAAAAATATATTAAAATGTTTCTGAAATTTTAAAAAGTCTACCGTTTAGTTTCTTTATTAATTTTAACCGTTAAGTATTATAAAAATAAAAATTACTATTTAGTTCGTATGATATAAAAAAAACTCAATAATTAATCCATTAATTTTGAAAAATATATTAAAATGCTCTTGAAATTTTAAAATGTCTACTAATTAATTCTTTTATTAATTTTAGCTGTTAAGTATTGCAAAAAAGTTTGAAATATTCTTAATATAAAAGAACTAATTAGTAGATATTTTTATAAAATTCAAGAACCAACTAATGAATTTTCAGAGACTAAATATTAAAATATTTAATAGTTAAAACTAATAAAAAATTAATTAATATATTTTTAATATCTTAAAGACACTTTAATGTATTTTTCAAAACAAAAATATTAACTAAAGAGTTTTTCCATATCATAGGAACTAAATAGTAAATTTTCTATATAAAAGTTTAAAATGGCTTCAATATGGAAGGATTAATTAGTAGGTATTTTTACAAAACTTAAGGACTAATTAATGAGTTTTTCATATTACAGAGACTAAATAGTAAAATATTTAACAACTAAAACTAATGAAAGAACTAATTAGTATATCTCTTAAAATCTAAAAGAAGTTTTAATTTATTTTTCAAAATTGAGAAATCAATTAATAAGTTTTTCTATATCACAAGAACTAAATAGTAAATTTCTCTTATAATAATTGATGCTACACGACATTCGCCCAAAAGCAAGTCATGAGCGATCACCGCAAGCAGGGGCACGTGGCACGAATTCGGTAAGAGAGGAAACACAGCCCAAACCAAGGAAAGGAAGACGCCTAAGCACTCGGTTCATCATCGAAGACTCACTCTTCCCTCAACAAGGGAGTTTGGGCACGAAGTTACCTTTATTGAGTACAGTCTAGCATATCTCCATTGCGCCTGTCATTATGAGATCACTAACCTATTAGTTAGCGACATATCTTATAAAGAAACTGGCCACTTCATTGCCGGATTATTGAAAAATTCTATATTCATCTCTGTTGGAAGAGATTGACTAAGTCAAAGTCGTTTGAATAAAAGACCTATTCTTTTGGTTGTTGGAGTTTTTTTGGCTGTAGTTGATTTGCTGTTATGTAAATAATGTAGCGTAATTGTAGTCTCTATTGTTAAGTATAAAAGCTATATATATTCAAGAGTAGCTTTAATAAAAGGTGATCACTTTCAAATTCTAATTGTTTGTCTCTGTTTTAGTGATTTGTAGTCTAAAACTTCATATTTGGTATCAGAGCCCCCACTGGGCTTCTAGAACGAGAAGTAGCAGACTTCAAGTGATCCACCACTGAAAGCATGAGTGATGATAAGATGTTGACCAAGATTCCTCACTTTGACAGTCATTATGACCACTGGAGCAAACTGATGGAAAATCTTCTCAGGGCAAAAGGACTTTGGAACTTGGTGGAGAATGGCTTTCAGGAACCTCTAGAAGGGACAATGCTGACTGAGGAGCAACATGCATAGCTTGATGAAGCCTGAACTAAGAATCATCAGGTTAAGCATTATTTGTTCTAGGCAATTGATGGCACTGTCTTTGAACAAATCTTGGATCGTCGCACAACCAAGATTGTTTGGGATTCCATGAAGTGAAAGTTTAGAGGAAATTTAAAAGTGAAGAAATATGTACTTAACTCATTAAGAAGGGAGTTTGAGGTTATCGTAATGAAGAAATATGAATACATCAATGACTACTTTGCAAGAGTGATGATGGTCTCCAACAAGATGAGGAGCAATGGAGAAGACATGTATGGCATAAAGATTGTTGAAAAAATCTTGCATACCCTAACAGAGAAATTCACATATGTCGTCGTAGCCATTGAAGAATCACAAGATACTGAGAGCATGTCCATTGATGAATTACAAAGTTCATTGGTAGTGCATAAACAAAAGTTTTGACGGACAGACAATGACGATATGGATCAAGTTCTAAAGGTCGAAGGCCAATCTGGAATAGACAACAGAGGAAGAGCATATTCCAAAGGTAGGGGACGCGGACGAGGGAGAACAACTTTTAACAAAAAAACTATTGAATGTTTTAAGTGTTATGAGTTAGGACATTTTCAATACGAATGTCCAAAGCCAAACCAAAATACCAAGAAGGAAGCTAAGGAAGCAAATTATATTGAGATTGATGAAGATGAGCTATTAGTGATGGTTCAGGTGGAACAACATGAAGCAAAGCAGAGTGATGTATGGTTCTTAGATTCTGGATGTTCAAATCACATGTGTGGACATCCTGTTATATTTTCAAGCTTGGACACAACTTTCTCTCACATAGTCAAGCTTAGAAACAATACAAAAATGGAGGTTACTGGAAAGGGTGTCGTGAAGATATGTTTGCAGGGGGTATGTTATATAGTTGGTGATGTGTATTGTATACCAGAATTAAAAAATAATCTCTTGAGTGTCAGAAAACTTCAAGAAAAGGGATTATCTATGTTATTCAAAGATGGGGGTTGCAGTATTTATCATCCACAAAGAGGAAAGATGGAAAAATCTATTATGAGTGCTAATCGGATGTTTATCCTGTTTGCTGAACCACCAGTCATAACAAATGAAGAAAGATGTCTCCAGATTGACAATATAGATCAATCAACATTTTGGCATTACCGCTTTGGTAATCTCAACTATAAAGGATTACGGACTTTGAAATACGAAAACATGGTGAAAGGCTTACCGCAAATTATAACTTTAAGTGTCACCTGTGAGGCATTCATGAAAGGCAAGCAATATCGCAATCTTATTCCTACAAAGAGTCAGTGGAGAGCAACTGAAAAATTGGCCCTAGTACATGCGGATCTTTGCGGTCCTATTACACCAGCTTCAAGCAGTCAAAAGAGGTACTTATTATGTTTCATAGATGATTTTTCTAGGAAAGTATGGACTTATTTTCTTTTAGAAAAATCAAAAAATATTTTGTCACTTTAAATGTTTCAAAGTACTTATGGAAAAAGAAATTGTAATGCCAATTAAATGTTTGAGAATAGATAGAGGAGGGAAATTCAACTCTGCAGAGTTCAATGATTTCTACAAACAAAATAGAGTGAGGAGACAATTGACCATAGCCTACACCCCAGAACAAAATGGAGTGGCCGAATGCAAGAATCGCACTGTGATGAACATGGTAAGAGCTATGTTGACAGAGAAGAAAGTACCAAAAATCTTCTAGCCTGAGGCAGTTAGGTGGACAATTCATATCTTAAATCGATCGCGTACCCTAGCTATAAAGGATATGACTCCAGAATAGGCATGGAGCGAAAAGAAGCCATCGGTTGATTATTTTTTAGTTTTCGGATGTGTGGAACATGTTCATGTACCAGATGCCAGGAGAAGCAAGCTTGAAGATAAAAAGTGTGAGCTGTATGCTATTTGGGGTTAGCACTAAATCGAAAGGGTACATAATATTTGATCCAATTGCCAAAAGAATTATAGTAAGCGCGATGTAGTTTTTGAAGATGATCGTGAATGGGATTGAAGCACTGATTTTGAAGGAGAACAACCAATGGTGTAACGACCCGGAAACCGGTACCTCTCTGTAACGGGCCGAACCGCTCGGCACTAGGATCCAGATCGGCTTAAGGCCGCCGGGACCCATAGTAAGCCTATCCTGAACTCCAAATATCCCATACATGATCCGACTGGACTACTAGTTATTAAACTTTTTCTATAAAAGTACCAGACTTAACCTTAAAAACCTCAGATATGCCAATCTGAAATAGCCCCCGGGGCTAATACACCAGTAATCCTGTCCGTAGAGTCACAGGGATCAAACCTGGTCTTCCCTCACGGTCTGGTCTTGGGTCACAGAAATCAAACCTGGTCTTCCCTCACAGCCTGATCTTGGGTCACGGGAATCAAACGGGGCTAATACACCAGTAATCCTGTCCGTAGAGTCACAGGGATCAAACCTGGTCTTCCCTCACGGTCTGGTCTTGGATCATAGGAATCAAACCTGGTCTTCCCTCACAGCCTGATCTTGGGTCACGGGAATCAAACCCGGTCTTCCCTCACAGTTATATATATATCACTGGAGTTTTCGAAACACAACATGTATTAAGCCTGGTTTGACCCATTTCTCATCAAGAAACGTAAAACAGGATACATGCATATACAAGGGATAAACAAACACTAGGCAAAGCACATTCTAAACCATAACACACTAACTTACTATCTATTACATACCTTTACATATATCTCTTTAAGGTACATCATGTCCACACTAAGCTATTACACATGCAGTCCTTTAATCAACACTCTGTTGTTGCTGACTTTCCCTGCTACTCTGAACCTGCAAAACGGGGATTAAGGGAAAGGGATGAGCTTCTAAAGCCCAGTGAGTAGAAACACTGAAAACAGTTCATTAGTTACACACTTTCATGAAAAGCGTCACAACACAAACATTCCACATCTTGGATTAGACATGACCTCAAAACTCCCTCTGAGGGCTATTGATGTCGCCTTGGTCCAATCCCCACTATCAATGAATAATGCAATGCATCAACTTCATGATTCTAATGCAATCACCTTAATACATATCATAGTATTCATGATGCATGAACTATGCTAAAACATTCTATTTCTTTTAGTATAAAAAGATTAAGGTTAGTTCTACTCACCTCTGCTCCTCAAGCAGAAACCTGACCTGAACTGACTCGGCAACACCTAACATTGGTGACCTCCTCGATCTCTCGGGTCCAATCCTACACAAATGGACTCGAATGAGGTGTCAAACATACTATGAACAACTCATAAACAACTCTTAACTAACTCCCAAAAACCCCTCTAAAACCTTACAAAACAAGCATAGGAAACATGCAAAGAAAAGCTGGACAGAGCACCTTCGGCGGCACCTTCGGCGGCCGAATGTCCTCTCCAGAGCCGAAACTCATGCATGTTCGGCGGCACCTTCGGCGGCCGAATGTGCATGACAGATCCGAAAGTCCAACTTCCGGAGGCAACCTTAGGCAGCCGAAACCACCTCCACAAAGGGTTCGGCGGCCAAATCTTCCCTTCGACTGCCGAACCTGAGTTCATCCAGAACTCAGCTCGGATGGCAACCTCCCTCCTTCAACCACTTCCACCTCTCTAAACATGCATACTTCAACTCCTTAACAACATATACTCATGTATATGAACAAAGGGGTCTAAAACTACCTAAAAACCCCAACACAACAACATACCATAACACATAACATGCTTACACCATTAAAACATCAAAAACTAAACTTTAAAACCTATATATGCAAATCTACCCTTAACCTCTTTTAAAAGCTTTAGAAGGCATTAAAATAAGGTTAAAACCTTTCCTTACCTCTTGAAACCAGAAGAGGAAAAACCTGAACCTAAGGATATGCACCAACACGTCTTCAACTTCACTAAACCACCAAAACTCTCTTTTTCTCTCAAAACCTTCAAAACCACTTGAAACATACCAAACCTATGCATGGGGTAACTAAAACACAAAGCTGACTCATGGGAGACGTGGCTTAAACCTCTGTCTGTGATCTGGAGGCAACACATGTCCATTTCACCGACTGAGGAGTGCACAATAGCTGGCTGACCAGCTCAGCTTCGGCTGCCGAATCACATGCAAAACCATGCAACGTTCGGGGGCCGAACTTGAACTTCGGGGGCCGAACATTGAGCACTTTCGGCGGCCGATCTTTAACTTCGGCGGCCAAACCTGGCCTTTGCTCCCATAGCCTTTTCTCCCCAAAACTCAATCCTATTCCATTCAAACCTTTAAATACTTTAAAACATTTGAGAAAACCTTTCTATTACTCTTCTAGAAACACTCTCACATCTTCGAATTCCACCGGACGGTAGAAATTCCGATGCTTGATTTCGCCGGGTATTACAATCTTCCCCCCTTTAAAAACATTCATCCTCGAATGTTAAAAAAACAAACAAACAAAGAAGCAATTAAGATCTTAATCTTAACCTACTTCTAAACTCCATAGCTTTCGTTGCGCACTCTGATCTTTACTCCTTTTTCTCTTTATCTTTTCTAACTTGTCACTTTCTAACTCTCAACTGGTAGTACCCAACTCTCTGGTCATACTAAAACCACAATCAGCTTTTATCAGAACAGCTAAAAGATCATCAATCCTAACTAGGAATACCTGGTACTTACTTACCAGCCTGTACTCGCTGTTGTACTAAACTATCAGAATAAAACCTTAAGGATTCATCCTTCGTTTCCCACACTAACTTTGGCATATTCTAGGGTGAGGTACTAAGTCAAATAAAACCCTTACCTACCAAGCCTCTTTTTCACTATTCTGATAACTCTTAGCTCTCTCGCTGCAGGTGCCATTCTGTAGGGGAAAGAAAGGAAGCAATGGTTCCGCGTCCAGATACCATTCTCATTCCAAACTCTAACTCCCTACCAGATGGTAAACCTGACAGCTTACCTGGGAAACATCTAGTACTTACTAGCAAAGGGCACTGAGGCTGATTCCCTGACCTGACTACGAAACTTGCTCACAAGAGCTAGAACCCTCTGATAACCTTTCCTGAGCAACTGTGAGCATAAAGGGCTGACATTAACTTCTAGGCACCTATACTCTGTCCCCCTAACGGACAACTCTGATCCATCTTCAACTTTAAACTCTCCTACCTTGTCTCTGCAGACACAGGGAGTACTGTGAGTAGCTAGCCAATCCGCCCTAGAATGACATCACACAGTCAAATCTAGAACCATAAGGTCAGTTGGATCGCATCTACCCACCACAAACTCTGACCTAAACTGACTGACTCTGCATCAGATGGATCACACTCAGGTCCACTGACCCAAGGAAAAACATTCTAAGCCCAGAAGTCATCAAACCCATCCTATCAACAGCTCACAAACAACAAGGAAAGCGAAACACTAGGGTCCAAACAAATAGCATACACATCCAAACACTTCCAAGTGAACGTACCTGACGTCACCGCATTCGATGTGTTAGCCTCCTATTGAGTCAGGGTGAAGATCCAAGCTAAAGCTAACGGAACTTCTCTCAGGAATCCACTGAAGAAAAGACTGACCCTTTCCTCTGCCTCAACTACCACCTAATCCCAGACTAACTCTAACCTTTTTCTAAGCTCACTCTTACCTTTTCTTTTTGCTCTTTTTCTGATCTATCTCATTTACTTTTACTCTGAACATGTAACTCTATTATATTCTGTTACTCTCAATCCTACTAGGATCCACAAAAACAAAAATATATATCAAAACTCTCAAAAAGAGCATACCTGGCACCACTGAATCTGATGGGGCTATTCCCTGCTGAACCTCTCTACCTGAAAAAATCCGCTGGGACTGAACCATCCAAGGCATCATACGACACTCACGAATCACATGCCCCTCCTGACCATACCTATAACATCCTGTTGTTCCTGCCAGATAGATCCCCTTATGCAATCTACCACACCTCAAATATTGTGGCTTGCCTATACCAGAACTTGGACCAGCACTACTAGTCCCTATTGTATTCTTCTTTGTCCTTCGCAGACCTCTATTTCCTTGCGTACTAGTTCTCCCCCACTTTTTACCTCTTATGGCGGCTGTACTCCAGGTGGAAGGATCATTCTCCCCTAAACTTGAAATCCTAGAATCCTTGGTCTGAGCAACACCTAAAGATTCGTCATCCATATTCACCTGTAATCCTACATCCTTTCTTTGTACATCTACTTCTATCTCTCTCCTGTTTTCTGATTCTAGATTCATTCCTTCTCTATTGCCATCAAAAGACCCTTCAGACGGATCTGATTCCACAAAACTACGCATCTTAGCTCTCCTATAGCTTTCCTGAAGAACAACACACAAGAACAAACATTAGCAAACATAGAGTTCATATGAAAAACACATGAACCTACAATATATACATGCAGAGCATACATCATAGCATTTCACATCATCATGCAAAACAAAACTTAACACCCTAGTGGACATGATTTTACTTATTGTGCTTGCCTTTCTATGACTGAATCAACCTCTTTCCGATGTGGGATCTCAAAAAAAATGCTCACACACCGTACTCTTGAGGAAACCTATGCTCTGATACCATCTGTAACGACCCGAAAACCGGTACCTCTCTGTAACGGCCCGAACCGCTCGGCACTAGGATCCAGATCGGCTTAAGGCCGCCGGGACCCGTAGTAAGCCTATCCTGAACTCCAAATATCCCATACATGATCCGACTGGAATACTAGTTATTAAACTTTTTCTGTAAAAGTACCAGACTTAACCTTAAAAACCTCAGATATGCCAATCTGAAATAGCCCCCGGGGCTAATACACCAGTAATTCTGTCCGTAGAGTCACAGGGATCAAACCTGGTCTTCCCTCACGGTCTGGTCTTGGGTCACAGGAATCAAACCTGGTCTTCCCTCACAGCCTGATCTTGGGTCACGGGAATCAAACCCGGTCTTCCCTCACAGTTATATATATATCACTGGAGTTTTCGAAACACAACATGTATTAAGCCTGGTTTGACCCATTTCTCATCAAGAAACGTAAAACAAGATACATGCATATACAAGGGATAAACAAACACTAGGCAAAGCACATTCTAAACCATAACACACTAACTTACTATCTATTACATGCCTTTACATATATCTCTTTAAGGTACATCATGTCCACACTAAGCTATTACACATGCAGTCCTTTAATCAACACTCTGTTGTTGCTGACTTTCCCTGCTACTCTGAACCTGCAAAACGGGGATTAAGGGAAAGGGATGAGCTTCTAAAGCCTAGTGAGTAGAAACACTGAAAACAGTTCATTAGTTACACACTTTCATGAAAAGCGTCACAACACAAACATTCCACATCTTGGATTAGACATGACCTCAAAACTCCCTCTGAGGGCTATTGATGTCGCCTTGGTCCAATCCCCACTATCAATGAATAATGCAATGCATCAACTTCATGATTCTAATGCAATCACCTTAATACATATCATAGTATTCATGATGCATGAACTATGCTAAAACATTCTATTTCTTTGAGTATAAAAATATTAAGGTTAGTTCTACTCACCTCTGCTCCTCAAGCAGAAACCTGACCTGAACTGACTCGGCAACACCTAACATTGGTGACCTCCTCGATCTCTCGGGTCCAATCCTACACAAATGGACTCGAATGAGGTGTCAAACATACTCTGAACAACTCATAAACAACTCTTAACTAACTCCCAAAAACCCCTCTAAAACCTTACAAAACAAGCATAGGAAACATGCAAAGAAAAGCTGGACAGAGCACCTTCGGCGGCACCTTCGGCGGCCGAATGTCCTCTCCAGAGCCGAAACTCATGCATGTTCGGCGGCACCTTCGGCGGCCGAATGTGCATGACAGATCCGAAAGTCCAACTTCCGGAGGCAACCTTAGGCAGCCGAAACCACCTCCACAAAGGGTTCGGCGGCCGAATCTTCCCTTTGGCTGCCGAACCTGAGTTCATCCAGAACTCAGCTCCGATGGCAACCTCCCTCCTTCAACCACTTCCACCTCTCTAAACATGCATACTTCAACTCCTTAACAACATATACTCATGTATATGAACAAAGGGGTCTAAAACTACCTAAAAACCCCAACACAACAACATACCATAACACATAACATGCTTACACCATTAAAACATCAAAAACTAAACTTTAAAACCTATATATGCAAATCTACCCTTAACCTCTTTTAAAAGCTTTGGAAGGCATTAAAATAAGGTTAAAACCTTTCCTTACCTCTTGAAACCAGAAGAGGAAAAACCTGAACCTAAGGATATGCACCAACACGTCTTCAACTTCACTAAACCACCAAAACTCTCTTTTTCTCTCAAAACCTTCAAAACCACTTGAAACATACCAAACCTATGCATGGGGTAACTAAAACACAAAGCTGACTCATGGGAGACGTGGCTTAAACCTCTGTCTGTGATCTGGAGGCAACACATGTCCATTTCACCGACTGAGGAGTGCACAATAGCTGGCTGACCAGCTCAGCTTCAGCTGTCGAATCACATGCAAAAACATGCAACGTTCGGGGGCCGAACTTGAACTTCGGGGGCCGAACATTGAGCACTTTCGGCGGCCGATCTTTAACTTCGGCGGCCGATCCTGGCCTTTGCTCCCATAGCCTTTTCTCCCCAAAACTCAATCCTATTCCATTCAAACCTTTAAATACTTTAAAACATTTGAGAAAACCTTTCTATTACCCTTCTAGAAACACTCTCACATCTTCGAATTCCACCGAATGGTAGAAATTCCGATGCTTGATTTCGCCGAGTATTACAAATGGAATTAGAATGGGAGGATGATATTGAAAGGAATACAATTGAAGAAGAGAACACAGTTGAAGAAGGAGTCATAGAGGAAGTTGAAATCAATTCACCAGCTGTTGCAGCAGAGTTACTAGCAAGGGAGGGCAGAAATCGATATCCACCTGTATGGATGGCAGATTATGCTTCTGGTGAAAGCTTGTGTGAAGATGATGAAGCAAACATGGCATTTTTGATGATATCAGATCCTGCAAACTTTAAGGAAGCTGTTGAAAGCTTGAAATGGAGACAGGCCATGGATGAAGAAATCAAATCCATAGAAAAAAAAACAACCAAACTTGGCGTCTAGTGGAACTGTATGGTAATGCAAAGAAGATAGGAGTGAAATGGATTTACAAAACTAAGCTGAATGAGCTTGGAGAAGCTGACAAATACAAAGCAAGATTGGTGATGAAAGGCTACACTCAGCAATATGGAATTGATTATACAGAGGTTTTTGCACCTGTGGCTAGAATGGATATTGTGAGAATTATCATAGCTTCTGTTGCTCAAAAAGGATGAAAACTCTATCAGTTAGATGTCAAATTAGCTTTTCTACATGGAGATTTGAAGGAAGATGTATTGTAGAACAACCGAAAGGATATGAGAAGAAAGGAAGTGAACAGAAGGTTTATAAGCTGCAAAAGGCCCTTTACGGACTGAAGCAGGCACCTAAGGCATGATTCAATCAGATAGAGTCTTACTTTATCAAGGAAGGATTCAAAAGTAGTTCCAGTGAGCAGACACTCTTTGTCAAGAGAATGGGAGGTAAAATTCTCATTGTGAGCATTTATGTTGATGATCTTTTATTTACTAGTGATGATGAAGATTTGTTGAATGACTTTTAATGTTCTATGAAAAGAGTTTTTGATATGACAGACTTAAGTCAAATGAGATTTTTTCTTAGTATTGAGGTGATACAAAGATCAGATGGGGTGTTTATGTGCCAAAGGAAGTATTCGACTGAAATTTTGAGCCGTTTTGGAGTACAGAATTATAATCCAATTTGCAATCCTATTGTTCCTGGATAAAAAATTGGAAAAGATAAAGACGGTATAAAAGTGGATGCATCCCAGTACAAGCAGATAGGAGGAAGCCTAATGTATCTCACAGCAACTCGTCCTAACCTCAGGTTTGTTGTAAGTCTGATTAGTCATTTCACGATGAGTCCTATACAACAACACTTATCAACCATAGAGGACTGTGAACTAAAGGGTTTTAAGGTATTTAAAAGGGACTCTGAACTATGGCATTCTTTACAAAAGGAGCAGTGATAGTGATTTGATTGGGTTTATTAATAGTGACTATGCTGGCGATATGAAAGATAGCAAGAGTACTTTAGGCTACGTGTTTATGATGAGTGGAGGAGCAGTAGCTTGGTCATCTCGAAAGCAACCTATAGTCACCTTATCAACCACAGAGGCAGAGTTAGTGGCAGCAACAGCATGTGCTTGTTAAGCCATCTGGATGAAGAGGATACTAAAAGAAATTGGTCATACTCAAGCAGAGAGTGCACTATTAATGTGTGATAATACTTCGACTATAAGATTGTCCAAAAATCCAGTTTTACATAAACGTTCCAAGTACATAAGGGTCAGGTTTCATTTTCTCAAAGATCTTATAAGAGAAGGAATTATTAATTTGCTGTTTTGTGGCACTCGAGATCAACTTTCAAATCTGATGACAAAGCCTCTCAAGTTGGAAGCATTTCAAAAATTGCGTGAAGAACTAGGCATGTGTACTGATTCTGATTTGAACTAACTCTTGCAGAAGGAATAAGTTCAAGGGAGGGAATATTGAAAGAAATTGACTGAGTCAAAGTCGTTTGAATACAAGATCTGTTCTTTTGGTTGTTGGAGTCTTTTTAACTGTAGTTGATTTTCTGTTGATTTGCTGTTATGTAAATCATTTAGCGTAAATTGTGACCTTTATTGTTAAGTGTAAAAGCTATATATATTCAAAAGTAGCTTCAATAAAAGGTGATCACTTTCAAATTCTAATTGTTTGTGTCTCTATTTTAGCGATTTGCACTCTAAAACTTCACGATCTCTACCCTCTTACAGTATAAAAAGAGAAGAATCACATAGGTAAAAGTATACTATTCTTGAATACAAAAACTCTAAATAATTCATCACATTCTCTCTACTCCTCAATATACTAACTTGATCGTTAAAGTGGCTGTCATGGGCATCCCACCGCCATCTCACCTTCACTTCCTCTCAGGTATAACCAATCATAGCACAGTTACCTTCCAGCCATGTTATCAATCTCATATCTGCAACATTAATAATAAAATAAAATTATATTTTATAAATTAATTAAATAAATATATATTTAAAAATATGAATTTGATTAGTGAGATAAAATTTTGAAATTTTTAATGATAATTTGGTAAAAATTATAAATAAAAATAATGATTTGATAGAATATGAAAGGAGAAAACCAATATTTGTAGTTTTCCGTTTTTTTATTTTTGATTTCAAAAATATTTTTTTAATTAAGTAGTAAAAATAAAAATAATAAATTTTATTGTTTTTTATGAAATAAAACATAAAAAACCACGAACGTACTCATAATTTTCAATTTTGATTTTTTTAATTTAAAAAGCATTTTTTTAAATTAAAAAGCATTTTTTTTTATAAATAGTAATAATAAAAAACATAACACTAACAATTTTTACATGTTTTTTTTTTCAAAAAGAGGGATAGAGCCCTTATTTTATTAATCTAGACCATGAAAGTCCCAACCTATCAGCATCCAGTAAAAATTTAATAGTAACATGAGGCCATTGATGAATTTTCAAATTAAAATCATCACCAATGGTTAAACTAGTCAAACGATCCGCTACCGCATTTGCTTCCCTGTAAATTTTTACCATCTTGACTTTCCAGCTTCTATTGATAAGATCACAACAATTTCTCACCAAATTAGCAACTCTAAAAGCTCCTGCACCTCTATCTGCAAGTAAATCTAATGCGAGTTGAGAATCCGTTTGAACTTCAATATTCTTCCACCCTGAATCCCATGCTAATACTAAAGCATAATATATTCCCCATAGCTCAGCTTTCATTGCTCCACAATTGCCCAAAAACCATTGAAAGCCCAAAAGCCATCTACCTTTCGAAAATAACCTGCACAACTTGCCCTTCCTGCTGACAACAATGCACTACCATCGGAATTCACTACCACCTAGCCTGTTTCTGGCGGCTTTCACCCAACATACTTCAAAGACCGGCCTATCGGTCCAGACCCAGCCTGCACCGAAAACCTCCATGCGTGAACATATTCTTTTACTCAAAGCTGAATAAAGGACGCATCAATAGTATTCTGGTCATTATTCTCATTAAAAATCAACAAGTTTCTTCGCTTCCATAACCACCAAATAGCTGAACTAAAAAGCACATCCCATGGTATTCCATTAGCCAATAACCCTACTTTTTCTATATTAGCAGATAGCCATAAAGGCACATTCAAAATATCAAAAAATGAAGAAACTAAATTGGTAGGTAAAAAGGAATTCCAAATTTGTTTCACATGTTGGCAATCTCGTAGAGCATGCAAAATAGATTCACTTGAAACTCCACAAAGAGGACATAAATCATAATTAATAAATTCTCGCTTTTGACGTTGAACATTAATCATGATTTTCTCATGTGCCACTTCCCACAAAAACACTCGAACTCGCTGTGGCACCCTAACCTTCCATAGCCCTTGCCAATCCATATTAGATCCTGGCACTTCTGAATAAAACGTATCAAACCCTGACTAAACTGTATATAAGCCAGAAGAAGATTGCTTCCACGCAAAACCATCCAAACACGACATATCATCAACTAAAGTAATTTGTTGGAAATATAAAAGGACATCAGTAGGAAGAAGATAATTTAAAATGTCCCAATTTCAGCCTACATTAGGAATCTAGAAATATCGAACACAAACCTGCATATTCAACTCAATCAACGGTTTAAGTGCAAAATTCCAAAGAGGCCCAACCGGAAGCCAATCATCCAACCAAAATCTAGTGTGCATCCCATTATTCACATCTAAAACTACCCATTTTCGAAGTAGCTCCAAACCATAACAAAAAATTTCCAATTGACTGAACTATTAGCTCGCTTAGCGACCTCCCAATGAACAAAACTTGACTCATATTTATTGAAAAGACACCTAACCCACAAAGCTTGCGGATTCTTATAAGCTCACCAACACAACTTCCCTAATAGAGCCTGGTTCATTTGTCGCATATTTCTAATGCCAAGACCACCTAACCGCTTCGGCAAGGACATTGTATCCCAATTAATTAGATGTACAGCTGGCTTCATATCCTTCCTATGCCAAATAAAGTTCCTGCATATTTTTTCCATTTCATTGCAAAGCGATACTGGTAAAAGAGCACTCTGCATCACAAAAATAGGAATAGCATTAAGAACTGATTGAACTAACGTTAGTCGTCCAGCTTTTGATAGAGCTTTCGCCTTCCAACCATCAAGTCTGCCTCTCATTTTATCCAAAATACTGCCATATGTCGAGACTGAAATCCTCCCATGAATAGATGGCACACCCAAGTATTTTTCCAAATTAGCAGTCAAAGGAATACCTGACCTTGAAGACAAAAGTGACGCCAAATCACTATCAACAAAAGGAGATAAATAAAGAGAAGACTTAGCTAAATTCACTTTCTGCCCGGAAGCCTTAGCAAAGTCATCCAGACATGATAAAATCAAATCCAACTGTTCCACAGAAGCTTCTGCGAAAAAAACCATTTCATCTGCGAACATAAAATGAGAAATCATCGGACCATTACTCGAGATAGGAATCGGCTTCCATCTGCCTTGACGAACAAGCTATTTAAACATTCTCGAAAGTTGTTCAATACACATAACAAAAAGATATGAAGACATTGGATCGCCTTATCGCACACCACGAGTCGGTTTAAAAGATTCTAACTTCTCACCATTCCATAACACTGACATGGAAGATGTTCTAACACAATTCATAATATTAGAAATCCAAGCATCGGAAAAGTGGTAAGAACCCAGCACCCACTGAATAAAATCCCAATCTAGTCTATCATAAGCTTTTTTAAGATCAATTTTAATCGCCATAAAACCCCCTGATCGCTTAGACGTTCTCATAGTGTGGAAAACTTCTTGAAACACCACAATGTTATCAATAATTTATCGGCCAGGAACGAAGCTACTTTGTTCCAATCCAATGAGAGAGCTCAAAACATCTTTCAGTCTGTTAACCAACACTTTTGTAACAAGCTTATAGAGCATGTTACATAAGCTAATTGGTCTGAACTGAGAAATAAATTCTGGACAAGCAATTTTAGGAATAAGAGTCAGCACCGTTTCATTAACTTCCTCTGGAAACTCCCTCCCGCCCAAGACCTCAATAATAAATGCAAAAACCTATGAACCAACCGCAGACCAAGATTTCTGAAAGAAAACTGCTTGTAGACCGTCGGGTCCTGGAGCCTTGTAAGGAGACATAAGGCGCAAAGCATCATATACTTCATCATGAGAAAAAGGACGATCCAGAAGCAACCGTTGAGAAGAAGAAAGAGCAGGCCCATCAGGTCTAACAAAATGGCTGCAGTCAATCGCCAAATCTTTCGAATACAGCTCCTGATAGTAACCACTAGCAAACTTTTTAAGTTGACTAGAATCTTCAATCCACACCTTGTTTCCATTTCTCAGCTTGAGAATTTGCTGCTTCTTGCGTTTAATCACAGTAGAAAGATGATAAAACCTTGTATTTCTCTCACCAGAAACAATCCATTCCTCCCTAGATTGTTGAAACCAGTACAATTCTTCCTGTTTCAAAACATCTTCAAGCTGTCGTCTCAGATTAAATTCCAACTTCACTAAACCTCTCGTTCGCCGGATAGCTAAGCTTTTTTGAACACCATCAATTCGATGGATCAACCTCTGCTTATTATGAAAAATATTCCCAAACTCAGATCGGTTCCACTGGCTTAATGAGTCTTTGGTTGATTTCAAATTATCAAATAAAGAAGTATTTTGCTTTCAGCCACGGAAAACAACATCAACGAAATCTTTGTGAGCTGTCCAAGCCGCTTGAAAATGAAAACGACGAACAGAAGAATTTGTGACTCCAAAGCAATTCATAAAAATAGGACAATGATCAGAATGCAACTTTGGAGCATGAATAACTGTAGCTTTAGAAAATGTCATACGCCAAATCTCAGTACACAAGCAACGGTCTAATCGAGCAGCTTTATAAGAAGAATTAATACCACCCTTACTCCAAGTAAAATGAGTACCTTCAAAACCCAAATCAATAAGTGAGTTATCAAAAATCCATCGCCAAAAATCACTAGCCCCAATACTGTGAACATTAACATAGCCGGTTTGTTCATTCTCACTCGTAAAAGAATTGAAATCACCTACCAGTAACCAACTTTTCTCGCTTCCATTAAAACTCAGAACCGAATTCCACAAACGTCTTCGTAAACTAATGTCAGGGCTGGCATACACAAAACTTACTAACCACGAGTCCCCATTATCAAGTAACACATTGCATGTAACAAATTGCGGATCTATCGACACAAGCGTTAACTTAAAAAATGTTTCTGACCATAAAATCCAGATGCCCCCACTGAAACCAAAAGTCTCGACAGGAACCCAATTATCATAACCTAGCTATTTATAAACATTATCAGCTGAATGGCCAGAAATTTGAGGCTCAACCAAACAAAAAATCTGAGGCTTATAGATATGATTGTATTCCTTAAAAGCTCTCAGAAAATTAGAAGAAGCAGCACCCTGACAATTCCAAACTCTAATAATCATTAAAAATAAGAGAGAAAAGAAAGCCATGAGGATGACTGAACCTATAATAGAACGAAAAATCTAGTGAGACCCCTCATTAGAGGGCATCTTACCAATTAAACCGCTCTTCTGAAATTCATTCAAGGAAGTCTGAGCAACAATTATCATCGCATCATCGTCAAGATTCATATCCTGATTACCATCTGCATTAGCTGCTGGGATATTGGGACGGGTTGGATGAGGAAACAAAGGATCATTAAAATTATCATGTTGATTCCTATCCAATTCTGTTTCTAAATTTGCAAGTCCCACCAATTTCGGGTTAGAAACAACCCAAGTCTTTGACTGATTCGTTCTATTATTCCCTTGAATAACTACATGGTCATCTTGTGCAGCAGCTTTTCTAGAAGATCCCTCTGATCCACTCGAAACCCCTCTAATTTTTAGAACTGAACTTTGCACAGCAGGCCCATTAGATCTCACATAAGAATCTAAAGCAATATTGGGAGTCTCCTCTCTTGTCACAGTAGAAACCACTTGACCCTTCCCTTTAGAATCCCGTAGCTTTTTCTTGCCCAAGACAAGACAAAAATCTTGTACCACTGGTGGAGTCGAATTATGTTCTACATGAGTCTCAGAATCACGGAGAACAACAAGAGAACTAAAGGGGTTATTATTGGTCTTCATCGTTGATTTACCCTTGTTTGACTCCTTCAGACTATGATCACCTGACCCAAATTTAAATACAAGTTTTTCCTGAGGACGTTGATTACGTCTTCTATCTTTCTTGTAATACCCGGCTCGACCCCGGCATCAGAATTCCTATTGTCCGACAGAATTTCCGTTGGAATCTAGGATTCAGGGACGTCAGAGCCTTCCTAAGGGGTAAATCAAAGGCTTGTTAAAATGTTTTTATGTTTTTGAGTAAGAAAATTGAGTTTTGAAAAGGAAAAAGACCAAGGAGGAAATTATCAGGTTCGGCCGCCGAAAGTGAAGTTCGACCGCCGAAAATTGCATGGTTTTGTTGCCCCCGAATCCCCACTTCGGCTGCCGAAGGTGGTGGAGGTTTGCATGCAGCTTGGGCCGCCAAAGGAGAGTCGGTTGGCCACCTATAAAAGCCCTGTTGACCGGAAATGGAGGGTGTTTACACTCTCTTTTCGTGCAAGGGTAGGTTTTTGTCCTCCTTTGGTTGTTTTCGTCTTGTTCTTCCAAATCATGCAAGTTTTCATGAGTTGTGAACTTTGTTTTGAAGTTTTGAGCAAAAGAAGGAAAAGGTGAGAGATTTGGAGGCTTTGGATCGTTTCCTCTCCATCTTTGAGTTGGGACCATCAATCCTCTCGATTTTCAAGAGGTAAGCATGGATTCTCACCTCTCCATGTTTTGAGCATGTTTTAAGGGTTTAAGAGTGTTTTATGGCATGTTTAGAGTGGATCTAGGTGTTTGAGTGATGTAAGCACGACCAACAACACCAATAATGATGAGCTAGCATTGCCTCAAGGACCAATTACAAGGCTGAGATCCAAGAGGTTGAAGGAAGCACTTCAAGGATTCATGAAGGAATATGTTGATGCTTTGCAAGTTCATTTTGAAGTTGAAGAACAATCTGGCCATTCCAAGTCAATTAGGCCAAATGTGTCCTTATTGACAATTCAAATTTTGTATTTATAGTGGGTAGTTGTTTAGTAGTTGGTAGTTAACCAGTAGTGGGTAGTTATTTGTTAGTGGGTAGTTAAACAGTAGTGGGTAGTTATCTAGTAGTGGATAGTGGCATAGATCATGGGTCCATGCATAGTTGTGGGAAGTGGCAAAGATCATGGGTCCATGTATAGTAGTGGGAAGTGGCAAAGATCATGGGTCTTAATTTAGGCTATATAAAGCATCTCTTTTTCTATATTGTACACACAGATTATCAATTATTCAATACAATTGCTTTATGCGATTCTTCTTTGAGAGCTTAAGAGAGATCTTGGTTCTTGACATTGCATCACGAATAAGGTTTGATACTAACTTGTATGTTTCTTATTCTTGCTGCTCTTAAAATCAATCCATTATAAGTGTTCTTAATTGCATGTTAATTAAGGGTGCTTTAGATTGGGGAATTATTTTCTGAATTAAGTTCTTTTTACTAGGGTATGTGTCGTTTCAGTCTCTAATAGGCTGGGGTTCCGCATCAATTGGTATCAGAGCTAGGCTTAGTAATAATTTCTTAACTATCCTTTGCGTCTTTGCATTCAATTTTGTCCATTATTGGCTGAATATATCACTTTGGAAATCTGGTTTGGGATACCTATTAGATTCAAATACATTGTTTGGTTGCTGTTCAAATCAAATTTTACCCTAAATTCTTGTTTAGGCGGAATAACTATCTTTAGTGATTTGGTTTATGCTTTCTGCCCTAATTCATATGCTGCTATTCTAATACTCTTAGAATAGTATTTCCAGTGTTTTACTTCTGTCCATATAAAAAAAAAAAAACAAAACAAGAAGAAAAAAAAAGGAAAAAAAAAAGAATTTCTGCCACTTTGGGTCATTTGTTCAAACTTCATTCTGATTGATATCTACTGATATAAATAATATTTCATATACCTTGAACATATTTCTCGGCTTGGAATTCGAAATACATGTTTGGGGTAGGTTTAGGGCAAATTTGGGTAGTATTTTCACAAAACAGTTGTACTTAATACTTGCTGTTTTAAGTGTCTATTTTCTTTGCTTGCTTTGAATTAATTTTGTTGAGTCAATATTAATATCAGTTAACCTAGGATTGCATGCTTAGGGAAAACTTCGTGTTAAGCACATCCGTCTTGTCAATTTTTGACTCTTAGTTTGTCAATTTGGTGTCTTTCTATCTGTTGGTTCCTTACATTTAGTTTGACAAATTGCACATTGTTGAACATCTAATTACACTTAGTACACGAAATTTAACTTTTGTGTGCTAAATCAATCTATTTGTTCATTTTGGTCAGTTTGCATCTAGTGTTGTTTCCTATCTTTTCTTCTTAGGTCTTTCCTTGCTTTTCTTATTATTTGAATCATACAAGCTTGGCTTATTGAGTCTTTATTCTGAAGTGTACTTTTGAGATACCAAGTGAGTGCTTGAAAATTAAACACGTGAGTTGAGAGAATTGTGAATTTTTTTCTATAATGTCTGGACATAATACTAGTGATACTTCTGACCCTACATTTGATCTTAAAGATATATATAAAGCTTTCATGGATAACTTTCATGGATAGCTTTCAGAAGCTAAATTCGAGAATGGATAACCTTGAGGACAACCTTAGATCTTCAAAGGGTAAGTCCATTCAAAGGGATGATGATACACACGATCCATCCTATGAAGAGGAAAATAAGGCACAATCAGCCCCTGTCCGAGCCAGAAGGTTCAATGATCGTGTACCATATGTAGATAACAGTATGAACTCCATAAAGATGAAGATTCCAAGCTTCAATGGTAAGGCTGATGTTGATGCCTATTTAGAGTGGGAGCGTAAAGTGGAGATGGTTTTTAACTGTCAAAACTATTCCGACGATAAAAAGGTAAAACTTGTTGCCCTTGAGTTTTCAGATTATTCACTAATATGGTGGCATGAGCTTGTGAAATCTAGGAGAAGGAATGGAGAGTTACCCATTGCTAGTTGGGATGAGATGAAGCGAATAATGAGGAAGAAATATGTGCCTACTTATTACCATAGAGATCTCCATCATCAGTTACAAAGACTAATCCAAGGATCAAAATCTGTTGATGAGTATTATAAGGAGATGAAGTTGCTCCTGATCAAAGCAAACATAGTGGAGGAGGAAGACCAGACTATGGCTCGTTTCTTTGGTGGTCTAAACAAGGAGATTGCTGATGTGGTTGATTTGCAACCATATGTTGATTTGGAAGACTTGGTGAACATTGCCATTAAGGTGGAAAGGCAAAGAGGCCGAAATAGATGGGGGAGCAACAGGGCTGCTCCAAACTCCAATAGCAAATGGGGTTCCAAATGGAACACTAAGGCTGATCCTAAAAGGTTTGAAAAGTCTTCAACTCAAAAAGGCATGTTACCTTCCAAAGAAATATCCAACTCTTATGTTAAAAATGAATCAGCCCCTAAATCTAATAGAACTAGAGATATTCAGTGCTTTAAATGTAAAGGGCGTGGGCATTATGCCAATGAGTGTGCTAATAAACGTGCTATGATAGTGAGGGGAGATGAGATAGTCTCCGAAAGTGATTCTGATTCTGATGAAGTACCACCTTTAGAAGATTGTTCTGATGTAGAGATAGAAGAGTATCCTGTTCAGGGAGAGTCCTTAGTGATATTGCGTACTTTAAATGTTTCTATTAAAGAAGAGGGACTTGAACAGCGTGAAAACATCTTTCACACTCGTTGTTTGGTAGGTGGTAAAGTCTGTAGCATGATAATAGATTCGAGTAGTCAAGTTAATTGTGCTAGTACTATTTTAGTTGATAAATTAGGACTAGAAACTATTAAACACCTTAATCCTTACAGACTTCAGTGGTTGAATGATAGCGGCGAGGCAAAGGTAACCAAGCAATGTAAAGTGCCATTTTCTATTGGCAAATATGTAGATGAGGTTACTTGTGATATTGTACCCATGCAGGCTGGACATATTTTGTTAGGTAGACCATGGCAATTTGATAGGCGTGTCATTCATGATGGGTATAGTAATAGGTTTTCTTTTACGTTCCTCGGTGTAAAACATATACTTGTACCATTATCTCCTAAAGATGTATATGCAGATCAAGTGAAATTACAACAATCTGCTAAATTGGGTAAGGGAGGTGAGACAAGTAAAGAGAATGAGGGAAAAGAGGCCAGTAGTAAAAAGAAAGTTTTGAATGGCCCAAAGGAGAGTGACTGCACGGGAAAGGATAAAAATGAGAGATGTGCAGGAGAGAAAACGTTAGTGAGTGTGGAGGTAAAAGGAGAGCTGAGTGAGAAGAGTGAAGAATTCAGCAAGTCTTCCTTTTATTGTAAAGAGAGAGAGCTGAAGAAAGCATACTTAGGGAAGAGAGCTTCGATTATATTGCGTTTTAGTTCCAATTTTATGATTGAGATTAACCTTACTGTTGAATTGCCTAGTTCTTTTTCTAAGTTATTGCAGGAGTTTGCGGATGTATTTCCTGAGGAGGTAGCATATGGGTTGCCACCCATTAGGGGAATAGAACATCAAATCGATTTTGTTCCTGGAGCTCAGATTTCAAACCGTCCAGCTTACCGTAGCAATCCTGAGGAGACGAAGGAATTGCAAAAGCAAGTTGATGAGTTGCTAGCTAAGGGACATATCAGGGAGAGCCTCAGTCCATGCGCAGTACCTGTTTTGTTGGTTCCAAAGAAAGATGGAACAATGCGCATGTGTGTTGATTGTCGTGCGATCAACAAAATCACTGTAAAGTATCGCCATCCTATTCCTAGATTAGATTATATGCTTGAAGAATTATGTGGTGCTGTTTTCTTTACAAAAATTGATTTGAAAAGCGGTTATCATCAAATTAGGATGAAGTTAGGTGATGAGTGGAAAACTGCCTTTAAGACAAAATATGGTTTATATGAATGGTTAGTCATGCCTTTTGGCTTAACTAATGCACCTAGCACATTTATGATATTGATGAACCATGTTTTGCGTGATTACCTAGGTAAGTTTGTGGTTGTGTATTTTGATGATATATTGATTTATAGCCGAAACATGGATGACCACATTAGGCATGTTGAACTTGTTTTACAGAAGTTGCGTGAACATGAACTGTATGCTAATCTTAAGAAATGCACATTTTGTACTGATAGTGTCATATTCCTAGGATTTATTATTAGTTCACGTGGAGTTGAGGTAGATACTGAAAATGTTAAGGCTATCCAAGAATGGCCTACACCTAAGAATGCTAATGAGGTGAGATCCTTTCATGGATTAGCAAGCTTCTATAGGAGGTTTGTTAGAGATTTCATCACTATTGATGCACCTCTAAATGAGATTATTAAAAAGGCTGTTGGGTTTAAGTGGGGTAAAGAACATGAACTTGCATTTAACACATTGAAAGAAAAACTTACTACCGCTCCTGTTTTAAGGTTACCTGATTTTTCTAAAACCTTTGAAATTGAATGTGATGCTTCTGGGATTGGTATTGGTGCTGTTCTTATGCAGGAAGGCCGACCCATAGCATATTTTAGTGAGAAGTTAGGTGGCACACAATTAAACTATTCCACCTATGACAAAGAGTTCTATGCACTGATTAGGGCTCTTGAAGTTTGGGAACACTACTTGCTGCCTAATGAGTTCGTGATTCATACCGACCATCAGTCTCTCAAACACTTGAAGGGACAAGGTAAGTTGAACAAGCGACATGGTAAGTGGGTTGAGTATCTCGAAATTTTTCCTTACGTGATTAAATATAAGCAAGGTAAAGAGAATGCGGTTGCCGATGCATTATCTAGACGTTATGCATTGACTTCCATGCTTAGTTCTAAGTTGTTAGGATTTGAGCATTTGAAAGATATGTATGAGAATGATATTGATTTTTCTGAAGTATTTAAGGCATGTGAACATGGGGCATTTAAAAAGTTTTATTTGCATGATGGGTTTCTTTTTAGGGGGAAACAAATATGCATACCTAATTGTTCAGTGCGTGAGTTGCTTGTTAGAGAATCACATTCAGGAGGATTAATGGGACATTTTGGTGTGCAAAAGACTTTAGACATGTTGAATGAACATTTTTATTGGCCTAACATGTGAAAATATGTAGAGAAAATTTGTGCTCAATGCTTTGCATGTAAACAGGCTAAATCTAAGTCCTTGCCACATGGGTTGTATACTCCTTTGCCTGTACCTACTGAACCTTGGACTGATATATCTATGGATTTTGTGATAGGTTTACCTAGGACAAAAAGAGGTAGAGATTCAGTGTTTGTTGTTGTAGATCGCTTTAGCAAGATGGCACATTTTATTCCATGTCATAAAACTGATGATGCAACGAACATAGCTGATTCGTTTTTCAGGGAAGTAGTCCGTTTGCATGGTATACCTAGGACTATTGTTTCTGATAGAGATTCAAAGTTCCTTAGTCATTTCTGGCGTGTTTTGTGGGGGAAGTTGGGTACTAAACTTTTATTTTCTACTACTTGTCATCCACAAACAGATGGCCAAACTAAAGTTGTTAATAGGACTTTAGGAACTATGCTTCGTGCTATTGTGGATAGGAACTTGAAAACTTGGGAAGAATGTTTGCCATATGTTGAATTTGCTTATAATCGAGCAGTCCATTCTTCTACTGGTTATTCACCTTTTGAGGTTGTGTATGGTTTTAATCCATTAACTGTATTAGATTTAATGCCTTTACCTTTGAACGAGTTGTCTAATTTAGATGGAAAAGCGAAGGCTGAAATGGTTAAATCAATACATGTGAAAGCGCGTGAGCATATTGAGAAGCGTAACAACATATATGAGAAACAGGCCAATAAGGGTCGCAAGAAAGTTGTATTTAGACCAGGTGATTGGGTTTGGATCCATATGCGAAAGGAGAGATTTCCGAATCAAAGGAAATCAAAACTTGATGCACGAGGGGATGGACCATATCAAGTGCTGAAACGGATCAATGATAACGCATACATAATTGATCTGCCAGGTGAGTTTGGTGTAAGTGCTACCTTTAATGTTTCTGATTTGTCTCCTTTTGATTTTGGTATAGATTCGAGGACGAATCCTTTTCAAGAGGGAGGGGATGATGTAAGCACGACCAACAACACCAATAATGATGAGCTAGCATTGCCTCAAGGACCAATTACAAGGCTGAGATCCAAGAGGTTGAAGGAAGCACTTCAAGGATTCATGAAGGAATATGTTGAAACTTTGCAAGTTCATTTTGAAGTTGAAGAACAATCTGGCCATTCCAAGTCAATTAGGCCAAATGTGTCCTTATTGACAATTCAAATTTTGTATTTATAGTGGGTAGTTGTTTAGTAGTTGGTAGTTAACTAGTAGTGGGTAGTTATTTATTAGTGGATAGTTATCTAGTAGTGGATAGTGGCATAGATCATGGGTCCATGCATAGTTGTGGAAAGTGGCAAAGATCATGGGTCCATGTATAGTAGTGGGAAGTGGCAAAGATCATGGGTCTTAATTTAGGCTATATAAAGCATCTCTTTTTCTATATTGTACACACAGATTATCAATTATTCAATACAATTGCTTTATGCGATTCTTCTTTGAGAGCTTAAGAGAGATCTTGGTTCTTGACATTGCATCACGAATAAGGTTTGATACTAACTTGTATGTTTCTTATTCTTGCTGCTCTTAAAATCAATCCATTATAAGTGTTCTTAATTACATGTTAATTAAGGGTGCTTTAGATTGGGGAATTATTTTCTGAATTAAGTTCTTTTTACTAGGGTATGTGTCGTTTCAGTCTCTAATAGGCTGGGGTTCCGCATCATTGAGTATATGTTGGCCATATGCTATATGTGATGCTATGTTGATGTTTGAGGAGTTTGAACTAGTTTGTAAGCTCCTATATGCATGACTAAGGGTATATGCATGGTTATGAGAAGTTGGTTGCATGTTGAGAGTGTTTGGTTTGGTTTTGGAGGCTGATTTTGCATGTGTGACCCGAGTTCTGCCTTATTGGAGAACTCAGGTTCGGCCGCCGAAGCAAGGTTCGGCCGCCGAACCCCTTATGGATGCTGTTTTGGCCGCCTAACCTCGCCCCCGAAGGTTTAGACTTTCGGCTCTGGAGGGAGTATCGGCTGCCGAACATGCCGCCGAAGGTGGGTGACTTTCGGCTCTGGAAGGTCTTTCAGCCCCCGAACCTTGCCCCCGAAAATTTCGACTTTCGGATCTGGAGGGACTTTCGGCCGCCGAAGGTGCCACCGAAAGTGCATGATTTTCGGATCTGGAGAGGGGTTCGGCCGCCGAAGGTGCCGTCGAAAGACCCTTGTCCAGCCTTCCTTTGCTTGTTTTTTCATGCATGTTTGTGACGTTTTAGGGGGTTTTGAGGGGAATGTTTAGAGTTATGGTAGAGTATGTCGGAACCTTATTTGAGTCCACCTGTGTAGATTCGGACCCGAGGAACTAAGGAGGCCCTCAGTGTTAGCTGGTTCAGAGGTATTCCAGCGTCTACTAGAGGTGAGTGGAACTAAACTATGTTTTAACTTCAATGCAAAGTTTTAGCATGACTCATGCATCATAAATGCCATGTGTTTATAGGATGTACTGTATTCGAACTCACGAATATGTTGTATTGCATTATATGTTATGGATGTGGATGAATGTTGGATGATCCTTTAGTCCTTGAGAAAGACCAGGAGCCCATTCTACGCCCAGGCACGACTTATGAGAAAGACCAGGTGCCCATGCTACACCCTGGCACTAGTGCAGTATGTCAGGACTATTGGTGACAAGTTCATCCTTGATATGATTTGTTTGTGATGTGATGCATTTCATGGAGGCATGTTTTAATGTTTTTATTAGTGCTCTACTCACTGGGCTCTAGTAGCTCACCCCTCTCCTTAACCCCTAGGTTTGCAGGGCCAGAGTTAGCATGGGATAACTTAAGGAGAAAAGCTTTTGTAATAGTTCAGTAGTGGACATGTATTGAAAATAATGTAAATTCATGTAATGTATATTGGTGATAGAGTTGTGCTTGGCCCTAGAGCTGGTTATTTCCTTTGTACATGATCTGTATATTATTATGTTTTATAATGATATATGTTGAGGACCAAGCTTAATGTATGACATGATGACCCAACTAGAGCATTTGATGAGGGCTCTAGGATGGGGTTTTATGTTTTTAGAGTTAATGTGCATGCACCGGTTAAGCTTGGTAGATGTAAAGTTTCAAATTTTTATGGAAATTGTTGATCATGTATGGGATTTACCAGGTTTGCAAAATGTATAGCAGGCTTGCTACGGGTCCCGGCGGCCTTAAGCCGATCTGGATCCTAGCGCCGGTAGCGGTCCGGTCACCGGGTCGTTACAGATTGATATCAGAGCCCTAGGTTCATATGGTCAGACCTAAAGAGTGTTGGGCTCATAGATGTCATAGAAGGGCAAGCACAATAGGCAAAAATCATGTCCACTAGGATAGGATGTAGAGTCCTGTCGATGCTATGAAATGCCATGACTGTTCGCATGTGCATTCATGATATGTTATGCATGTTGTGGGGTTCATGTGTTTCCACATGGCCCAAATGATGCTAATGTTTATGTGTATGGTTGTGTTTTCAGAATTCAGGATGTGAGGTACTCGTCTATTTGCACGGTTGACTGGAGTTCCATCAGTGAATGAAGGCATGAGTGCCCGTCCCCCTGCTTTGCCAAGGGCAAGGTCGAGCAGGACAAGCAGAAAAGGTACATCAAGGGACCCTAGAAGGTCTTTTGATGCAAGCAGAAGAGGAACAGTTCAGGGTGAAGAGCCTGAGGCTGTGAGGGAGGCTATGGATGTGGATCAGAGAGAAGGAAGTGTGGGTGTTGACATGTCTGAGGAGGGTATGGGAGAGTCTCAGGGAGGCGCTCAGGCCTCGGAGTTTGGTTATCCACCCCAATATCAGCCTTTCTTTCAGGGCCCAGGGTATTCGATGGGAGGGACATCGGATTACTCGAGTTTTAACCCATATCCCACTTTCATGCCATATCCTCCTTTTTACCCACCATTTCCACAGTACACTATATATCCACCCTCACCCTTTTACCCAAGTCCAGCAACTCCTTATCCAGGAAGTGTTGTACCTCCTCCGCCACCAGCAAAACCAGTTGTTCCTGTTATCCCAACACCTAGACCTAGCTCGCCGGAGAGGAGCATGGTAAAGATGACAGATTACTTAAAACTAGATGCTCCTAAGTTCAAAATAGGAGGTGATTCGTTTGAGTATCTGAAAACGGTGAAAATGATAGCAGATGAGCTGGGGGCAGACGATACTAGAGCCATCCAGATGGCAGGGTTCACTCTGAAATGCAAGAAAGCAAAAGAGTGGTTTAGTAACTATGTGGACCCTCGATTGGAAAACATGTCTTGGGAGGAGTTTGCTAATGAATTTGCTGGGTGGGCTTTTCCAGATAGCTCCAGAGAGCTGAAGATGATAGAGTTTGAACAGCTGAGGCAGTCTGAGGACATGAGTGTTGATGAGTACACTGATAAGTTCTTGGAGTTGTTGCAATATGCGGGTCATGCTTATGACACAGATCAGAAGAAAGCAAAGAGGTATACCATGAGGCTTCATCCCAGGTATTCCTCCCTGATCCTAGCAGCAGAGAAGGAGAGCTTCCACGTTATAGTGGATGCAGCTAGAAAAATAGAGGCTAGTGCCATTATTCAGGGTACAGTAAAGCAGTCAGGGGCACAGTCTTCAGGTTCCAAGACCCCAGGCGGGGGAAAGCTAGATCCCTCTTCTCAGAGTGCAGCAGCAGCTTCAGGTAGTAAGAAATGGGGTAGAGCAAAGGGTAAGAAGAACAAGTTCTGGACCAAGTTGAAGTCAGGTCTGGGGTTAGGGAGTGGCTCGAGCTCAGGTTCAGGTGGTGCTAAGTGTTCGAAGTGCGGTAGGGCGCACCAAGGAGTGTGTCGATTTGGGACTACAGCCTGCTTCAGGTGTGGTCAGGAGGGACATATGGCTCGGCAGTGTCCGATGGCGCCTTTTTCGGCACCGTCCCAGCAGACAGCTCCAGGCAGTATGGCTCAGCCAGCAGCTCCAGCCATGACTCAGGGCTGTAGCAGAGGCAGAGGGAGAGGGTCAGCCTCTTCTTCAGCAGGTTCCCGAGGTGAAGGTCCATCAGCTCCAGCTCGGATCTTCACACTGACACAGCAAGAGGTTAAGACATCAAACACCGTGGTGTCAGGTAATCTTCTCATTGAGTGTTCAGATGTGTATGCTTTATTGGACCCTGGTGCTTCTCATTCCTTTATTGCACCAAGAGCCGTAGAGAGAGTAGGGTTGATGGCTTCTGGGTTAGAGTGTCCCCTTTGGGTCAGTGGGCCCAAGTGTGATCCATCAGTGGCAGAGTCAGTCTGCCGGTTTAGTCCTATGTTCATTGAGGGACGATGCCTTCCAGCCGACCTTGTGGTTCTAGATTTGATGGATTTTGATGTCATTCTAGGGATGGATTGGCTATCCGCTCATGATGCTACCTTGGACTGTAGAGACAAGGTAGTCAAGTTCAGAGATCAGGATGGATCAGTGTTTGTCTTCAGAGGAGACAGGAGGGGTATGCCTAGAGTTTGATATCAGCCCTGCAGGCTCGTAGGTTGCTTAGGAGGGGTTGTCAGGGGTTTTTAGCTCTTGTGAGAGAGCTTGACAGTCAGGTTAGTTGTTAGTGTATATGCCCTAGGCCATTATCTTGAATCTATTTGTATGTCGTTTTGGTTATTAATAAAAGAGGTTTTTATCATTATTATTTATTTGCATGTTACATAATAATGATTATCATCCCTGGTTACTTATTATTATGTTGATAATAATAAAATATAACTGGTATGATTATTGATTGATAATCATGAGATGATTATGTATATGTTGATATAATTCAATAATCATAAATACTTGTTAGAGAACAAAGTATTGGATGGACCCGCATTGAGATCACTACATGGGTCATTGTCATAAGTGAGTCTCAAAGTAGTTATGTCTTAATCCTTTGACTTGAGATTGTCATAGTTTCCAACATAAGGACTATTATGTTTTGACATAACCAAACGTTGTCTTTAATCGGACAATCATAAAGGTTATGATTGAGCATAATAGAAATTATGTAGAGGATAATGAACAATCAAGATAGGATTTGTCCTTCTCTTTGAGAGAGATATCTTCTGGGCCCCTCTGTAACGACCCGAAAATCGGACCGCTACCGGCGCTAGGATCCGGGTCGACTTAAGGCCGCCGGGACCCGTAGCAAGCCTGACATGCATCCTGTGAACCTGTATAATCCCATACATGATCAACAACATACATAAAAATTAAAACTTTTCTTTCCATGAACATCAACCAAACTCAACCTGTGCATAACATAAACATAACCTTGATCCCTCTGTGGGATCTCATCTGTGCCCTCAAAGGGTAACGTAACCTGTGTTGAGCTGGTTTACATAAACATGATCAAAATCTCTAAGATCATGTATAAAAGGGATACAACATTCTATGGTCAAGCACACACTAACATCCATAAATCTCATTACGTAGCTATACTGTACTTTTACATTACAATTTGATCATGTCCATTGCTAGCTATTACATAAACATGACTTCTTAACACTATCCGGACTCCTGCTATATCCTGTACCTGCAAGCCTGGGGGTAAAGGGAGAGGGGTGAGCTAAAAGCCCAGTGAGCTGAACTATAAAACATATTAACACTATGCTTTAATGAAATGTATCATAACACAGACAATTCACATAAGGGTTGGGTGAACTTGTCACCAATTAGTCCAAGCTAACATTGTGCCAGGCCGTAGCATGGGGTCCTGGTCTTCCTGTCATACATACATTACTTACCATTATCCCAGGGCCTCCTCTGGGCTCCTGGTCTTCGAGTCCACAATCGTGCCAGGCCGTAGAATGGGGTCCTGGTCTTTCATTTCCGTGCCAGGCCGTAGAATGGGGTCCTGGTCTTCCTGTCATGGACTAATTGGGTCATCCAACATTCACCCACATCAACAACAATTGATGCAATGCGGCATATTCGTGAATACTAATGCAATCATCCTATTGCATAATCATGATGCATGAAACATGATAAAACATTTAATTTAAAAGATTAAGTTTAGTTCCACTCACCTCTGGCTGACTCTGACAACACCGAAGCAGCTGAACTCACTGCTGGGGTCCTCGGTTCCTCGGGTCCGAACCTACACAGGTGGACTCCAATGAGGGACCAAACACATACAAACATGACTCTAATATATCCCCCAAAAACCCCCTAAAACATCATGAAAACATCACAGAAAATATGCATGAAATGGCTGAACAGGGCACTTTCGGCGGCACCTTCGGCGGCCGAAAGTCCTGGACAGAGACGAAACTCAGCTAGGTTCGGCGGCACCTTCGGCGGCCGAAAGTGCCAGACAGAGACGAAAGTCTCTCTTCGGGGGCAACTTCGGCAGCCGAAAGGCCTGCCTCCCCAGCCATGTTCGGCGGCCGAAAGTACCTTCGGCTGCCGAACCTGGTTTCTGCCAAAGGGCAGAAACTTGGCTCCCTTTGCACATTTCGTCTCCAAACCTTCTAAACATGCATATTTTTCAACCAAAGCATGCATACAAGTTCCTAGGGGCCTCAAACATGCATATACCCCATCTACAACACTTCAAACACACAAAATCCACACACATTGCTCATAACATCAACATAACCCATAAACTCAACATATAACCTAACATGCATTCTACCCCTTAAAACTTCATAAAACTTGTTTAAATCATACATTGAGCTTAGGATCGGCTCTTACCTCTTGAAGATCGTGAGTTGAGGAGATCTAAACTTGGAGATGGGGGAAGTTCCAACTTTTGGTCTCCAAGCTCCAAAACTCGTTCTAAGCTCAAAGATCTTCAAAACCAAAGTTATAAACTTGTAAAGATCATGGAAAAAGGAAGGAAAAACTCAAGATAGGGGAAGGATGGCGGAATGCTCACCTTGGCCGAAATGGGGAGAAAAAGCTCGCCCATTTTCGGCTAAGGGACCCTATTATAGGTGGCTGGCCAGACCACGTTCGGGGGCCGAATGTGCCTCCGCATCCATGCAATGTTCGGCGGCCGAACTTGACTTTCGGCGGCCGAACCTGAACTTCCCTAACCCATGCTTTCGGGGGCCTAACGTGCCTCCAAAACGCATGCATGTTCGGCGGCCGAACCTGACTTTCGGCGGCCGAACCTGGGTTTTCCTCCAAAGCTATTTTCATGCAAAAACTCATATAGTTTCATACTTAAAATTCATAAAACACATTAAAAACAAGAAAACATTTTACAAAAACATGAATCCACCCTTCTAGAGATCTCCGACATCCGAGATTCTACCGGACGGTAGGAATTCCGATACCGGAGTCTAGCCGGGTATTACACCCTCGATAAGTAAGAATGAGAAATGCATGGCCGTGCTCAAATGAATTGATAGTGTGATCAATATCATTTAAATTTATCAGTCTACTTAGAGATCGAGAAATCATAAGTTTGAACATTATAAGTTTGACATTGACCATGACTTATGTTCAAACTAGATATCGTGTGACAAAGGGATTAATACATGTTCTATTTAATAGGCTTTATTGGACTATTGATCCTCATATTAGTTGGGTAGTCATAATGTCTTGCTAGAGGCCACTTATGATTTATAGGCCTTGTTGGACTGGGCCTATTGCCAATTAATATGAGCCTATTGGGTCACACACAAGAACGTTGTTGATGTGCTATATTAATGGGCTAAAAGCCCATTAGTATAATTAATAATAATAATGTGTTATTATTATTAATATTAATTATTTATTATTATGAGATAATAATATTTAAAAGATCTGTAGTCTATCTGTAACTGTTACAGATAAAGGACTCTATCACATAAAGATATTTGAGTATCTGTGAGATTGTGATAGTGGGTTCTGAACACAACTCTTTTAGGAAAAGAGTTGTACAATTCTTTTAGGAAAAGAGTTGTGGGAAAAATACAACTCCTTTTAGGGAAAGGAGTTGTGTGAAAATAAAAGACTGAGACATATAAATACTCCTACAGATTGAGTAGGGAGAGGTTAAGTTTTGAGAAAACTCAGTCTAAAAGATTGCAGATTGTGGAGCACATAATCTATCCATCTTTGAAAGAGCTAGCACTCTAGAAGGATAGAAGAAGTTTGTGTGGATACCATAGAGGGTGTTCGTTTGAAAAGGCAGCACTATCAGTCCGCCATTGTATCTTCTTGACGAGATTAACAGGTTAGTCTCATATCCATCTTATTAATTAAACGAAGCACTCGGATTCTGGGAAAGGAAATCCAAAATTTTATTTTTCCGCTGCGCAATTAGATTGCAATTAATCTCGGGATTTTCCAACATTAGTGAGCCCGCCTCAGTGCCCGTAGTCAGAAAATTTCCAGATATTTTCCCAGATGAACTTCCAGGACTACCACCTGCTAGGGAGATAGAGTTTGAAATAGAAGTCATGCCTGGTACCAGACCGATCTCTATCCCTCCCTACAGGATGGCACCAGTAGAGTTGCAAGAGTTAAAGGAACAGTTGCAAGAGTTGGTAGATAAGGGTTTCATCTGACCGAGTACCTCACCTTGGGGCGCTCCAGTTCTGTTTGTTTCAATGGAACCAAGTGTGATCCATCAGTGGCAGAGTTAGTCTGCCAGTATAGTTCAGAGTATGTTGGGAGTAGATGCCTTCCAGCCGACCTCATGGTTCTAGATTGGACTGATTCTGATGTCATTCTAGGGGTGGATTGGCCATCTGCTTATAGTACTGCCTTGGATAGCAGAGACAAGGTAGTCATATTCAGAGATTAGGATGGATCAAGGTAGTCTTTTGAGGGGACAGAGTAGAGATACCTAGAGGTTTGATATCAGCCCTACAGGCTTATGAGCTGTTCAGGAAAAGTTGTCAGGGGTTTCTTGCTCGTGTTAGGGAGCGTAGTAGTCAGATCGGGGGAACCAGCTTCAGTGCCCGCAGTCAGAGAGTTCCTAGATGTTCTCCCAGACAAGCTGCCAGGTTTACCACCTGCTAGGGAGATAGAGTTTGGAATTGAAGTGATGATGGGAACCAGACCCGTCTTTATCACTCCCTACAGGATGGCACCTGCAGAGTTAAAGAAGTAGGAAGAGTTGGTAGACAAGGGTTTCATTCGACCGGGTACCTCACCTTGGGGTGCTCTCGAGTTGTTAATGAGAATAAAGGATGAATCCTTAAGGCTTTGTATCGACCGCAAGTCGTTGGACAAAGTCCCTACCAAGAGTAAGTATCTGTTACCTTGGATCGACGATCTATTTTAGACCAGCTAGTAGTAGCCGGTTGTCTTTCCAAGATGGATCTGAGATCCAGGTACTATCAGTTAAGAATGAGGGTAGAGGATGTGACGAAGACGGCGTTCAGGACCAAATGTGGGCACTATGGGTTCTTAGTAATGCCGTTTGGGTTAATAAATACCCCTACAGCATTCGTGGATCTCATAAGCCGAGTTTTTAGTGAGTTCCTGGACCACTTCGGTATTGACAATACCATGGTGAGCTCCAGAAACTCAGAGGAGAGTGCCCATTATCTGAAGATAGTGTTGCCGACCTTGAGAGAACATGGCGTGCATGCCAAGTCCTTCAGGTGTAAAAGCTATAGCAACTGGCTTAGACCCACCACGGTGACAAAGATTAGCAGTTTTCAGGGTTTGGCAAGTTACTACAGGGGGTCAGTCCAAGACATCTCTAGCAATTGCCGCTCCTATGACCAGATTGACCAAGAAGGACCAGAGGTTGTGTGGTCTGATCAGTGTAAAAAGAATTTTGAAGAACTGAAGAGAAGGTTGATGTCAGCACCAGTGGTAGCTTTGCCTACCAGTAATGAAGATTTCACAGTGTCCTGTAATGCGTCCCTTGTGGGACTAGATTGTGTGTTAATGCAAAGTGGCAGAGTAATTGCTTATGTTTCTAAGCAGCTGAAGAAGCATGAGTTGAATTATCCTACACATGACCTAGAGATGGCAGTTGTAATCTTTGTGCTCAAGATGTGGAGGCAATACCCGTTTGGGGTAAGATGTGAGATCTTTATAGATCAAAGGAGCTTGCGATACATCTTGAGTCAAAAGAGATGAATCTGAGGCAGAGGAAATGGGTAGAACGGCTTAGTGACTATGATTTCAAGCTTCAGTATCTTCCGGGTGAGGCACATGTGATGTTAGCTGCCCTCAGCCGGAAGTCGCTTGGCAGTTTATCCTGTATTACAGTAGAGACAAAGTCGGTGGTTAGGAAAACAATCAGAACTGCTATGAGTCAGCAGAAGTGTTAGGTAGATATTCGCAAGAGGTGTGTAGAGTTCCAGAAAGGAAAAGAGTTTATCAGAGTGCGCAACAGGAGTTCGTTAAGGTTCAAGAGAAGGTTGAGGTATTGCTGGTGTAACGACCCCAAAATGGACCGTCACCGGCGCTAGGATTCAGGTCGGCTTAAGGCCGCCAGAACCCGTAGCAAGCCTGCTATACTCTCTGTGTACATGTAAATCTCATACATGATCATACATTTCTGTGAAAATAAAACTCTTTGCTGAACCACGGCTTAACCTGTGCATGCACTATCTCTGTACCCTATACTCTGTACCCCTGACTAGAGCTTGCTCTAGATGGGTTATATCATACCTGTTAAGCCTGGTTTCTCACATACTCTGTAAAACATATACATAGACAGATCATGTATACAACAAAAGATTTACAACACAAACCACTAAGTCAAGCACATATCTAACTGAATATACAACAAGCACATCTCTTTAATAGTACATGTCCACTCTAAGCTATTACAAGTCTCTTCTCTTTTTCTAAACTCTTCTGAACATCCCCTGTACACTGTACACTGAACCTGCAAGACTGGGGTTAAGGGAGTGGGATGAGCTCTATAGCCCAGTGAGTAGAAAATATGATCTGATGGAATGCGTCATAACACAGACAATCCACATCAAGAGTAAACCTGTCACCACATAGTCCCAGTAAACCGTGCCAGGCCGTAGACTGGGGTCCTGGACTTCCTGTACCATATATGTATATGTGTATATAACACCTGTACTTACCATTTGCCAGCATAGACCATATGCCTATACCCGCCAGGCCGTAGAATGGGGTCCTGGTCTTCCTGTCTGGAACTACTGGATCATTCAGCATTTACCCACACCAACAATTAAACTATGCAATGCAACATCTTTGTGAATTCTAATGCAATCAACCTATTGCATATATATGATGCATGAAATATGCCAAAAGCAGTTAATGTCTTAATGAAAACGAGTAATAAGTTTAGTTCCACTCACCTCTGGCTCTGGACTGACTCTGCAGGTTCTGTACACTCTGGAGCAGTACTCACTGCTGCTCTCTCTGGTTCCTCTGGTCTGTATAAGCACATAAAGAATCAATATGAGGAACTAAACTATCTTAAGAATAACTCTATTAAACTCCCCAAGAATCCCCTTAAACTCACTCTAAAACTCAAGCAAAGCATGCAAAAGAAAAGCTGGACAGGACACTTTCGGCGGCCGAAAGTCCTCTCCAGAGACGAAACTCATGCACCTTCGGCAGCCGAATCTTTTCTTTCGGCGGCCGAACCCTTTCGGGGGCAAGTTTCGGGGGCCAAAACACACTCCAGAGACAAAAGTCTCTACCCTTCGGCGGCACCTACGGTGGCCGAATCCCCCAAACAAAGCCGAACATTCAAAACTCTCGGGGGCAAGCTGTGGCAGCCAAAGCCACCATGCAAGAGGTTCGGCGGCCGAATGAACCTTCGACTGCCGAACCTGAGTTCATCCAGAACTCAGCCCCGACGGCAAACAAGCTCCTCCATCCCTTCAAGCACTCAAAACATGCATACCTCAACTCCTCAACACACATATACTCATGTATATGTACAAAGGGGTCCAAAACTACCTAAAAACCCCAACAAACACATCAAATATAACACATAATCATGCTTTCATGCATAAACCATAAAAAAAACACCCTTCTTCACCCAAGCATGCATCTCTACCCAACCCTTCATAAAACTTTTGTAAAACATTAAAACATGTTCAAGATCTTCACTTACCTCCTGTAAACAAGAAGATGAACGATCTGAACAAAGAGAAATGGATCAACTCCTCTTCAAAGTCACAAAATCTCAAAACTAAGCTTTTTGCTTCAAACCGTCAAAACCTTTTGAAAACCAACAAAACTTTGCAGGAGCTGCTAAAAGGCTTGCAAATAAAACATGGGAGACGTGGCCAATCTTCTGGACAGGGTTTGGAGATAACACCTGTCCAAAATGCTGACTAAGGAATGCTCAATAGTTGGCTAGCCAACTCAGCTTCGGCTGCCGAATCGCATGCAAAACCATGCAACATTCGGGGGCCGAATCTGAGCTTCGGAAGCCGAACATTGGGCACTTTCGGCGGCCGAATTTACCTTCGGTGGCCGAACTTGGCAAAAGTCCCCATAGACGTTTCTCTTCAAAACACATATCATTTCAACTTGAACACCTTAAAACAAAACATAACACTTAAGAAGACAGAAATCCTACCCTTCTATAGAATTCCAACACCCCGGATTCCACCAGACGACAGGAATTCCGGTGCCGGATTCTAGCCGGGTATTACATTCTCCCCCCCTTAAGAACATTCGTCCTCGGATGTTCCTAAAACAAACAATAAACACAACAAAGAGGAGGAAACTAACCTCAAAACAGATGTGGATACTGCTGGAGCATAGACTCCCGCGTCTCCCAGGTGCACTCTTCTAAATTATGGTGGTTCCACAAAACTTTCACCATCGGGATCTCCTTGTTCCTTAGCTGTCTGATCTGTGTGTCAAGAATCCGCACTGGTTGTTCCACATAAGTGAGATCCCCTAGAATCTCCACATCAGGCTCACTAACGACCTGATCCGGATCTGACACAAATTTCCGTAGCATAGAAACATGAAATACCGGGTGAATCCTCTCCATAGAAGTGGGTAAATCCAGTTTATATGATACATTTCCGATCCTCTGCAAAATCTCAAAGGGTCCAATGTACCGTGGAGCTAACTTACCCTTCTTCCCAAAACGAACCACTCCTTTCATTGGAGACACTTTCAGCAATACCCAATCTCCCTCCTGAAACTTTAACAGTTTCCTGCGAATGTCTGCATAACTTTTCTGCCTACTCTGTGCTGTTCTGATCCTCTCTCTGATCACGGGCACTGTTCTACTGGTAATCTCTACTAACTCTGGCCCTGCAAGAGCTTTCTCTCCTACCTCTTCCCAGCAAACATGTGATCTGCACTTCCTCCCATATAACGCCTCATAAGGAGCCATCCCAATGCTAGCATGATGACTGTTATTGTAGGCAAACTCCACCAAAGGTAGATGCTGCCTTCAAGAACCGCCAAAGTCTAACACACACATTCTGAGCATATCCTCTATGGTCTGGATGGTCCTCTCTGACTGCCCATCAGTCTGTGGGTGAAAAGCAGTACTAAAATCTAATCTTGTGCCCATTGCACTCTGCAGACTTCGCCAAAATCTGGAGGTGAATTGAGGTCCTCTGTCTGAAACTATAGACACTGGGACTCCATGCAATCTCACTATCTCGTCCAGATATATCTGTGCCAACTTATCCACAGAATAGTTACTTCTAACTGGAATGAAATGAGCAAATTTCGTGAGTCTGTCCACAATCACCCATATAGAGTCTATCCTGTTGGACGCTGCTGGTAAGCCCACTACAAAATCCATAGCTATGTTCTCCCATTTCCATTCTGGAATCGGCAGTGGGTTAAGCATTCCAGCTGGCTTCTGGTGTTCTAATTTTACCCGCTGGCAAATCTCACAGGCTGTCACGAACTGCGCCACTTCCTTCTTCATGGCTGGCCACCAATACACCCTCTTCAGATCCCGATACATCTTGGTGGCTCCTGGATGAATACTATATCTCGCATTATGAGCTTCCCTCATAATGTCCTCCTTCAGACCGCTACTATCTGGTACACAAAGTCGACTACCAAAACGAAGGATCCCTTTACTATCAAGTCTGAACTCTGCACTGTTGCCTGACTGACCAGTCCTGGCAATTTTCATCAATACAGGGTCCTCATGCTGTCTCTGAACTATCTGCTCCAGAAACACTGGTGTCACTCTCATCTGTGCAATCAACGCACCTGTACCAGATAACTCTAGCTGTAACCCCTCCTCAATGAGCTTATAAAGCTCCATCACTACTGGTCTCCGCTCTGCTGCTATATGAGATAAACTGCCTAGTGACTTTCGGCTTAGGGCGTATGCCACAACATTCGCTTTACCCGGATGATACTGGATCTTACAATCATAATCACTAAGCAATTCTACCCATCTTCTCTGCCTCAAGTTCAGTTCTCTCTGGCTCAAGATGTACTGTAAACTCTTGTGATCAGTAAAGATCTCGCATTTAACCCCATAGAGGTAATGCCGCCACATCTTAAGTGCAAAGATAACTGCTGCCATCTCTAGGTCATGGGTGGGGTAATTCAACTCGTGCTTCTTCAACTGTCTTGAAGCATAAGCAATCACCCTATCTCTCTGCATCAAAACACAACCCAATCCCACTCGAGATGCATCACAGAACACTGTGAAATCCTCCTCACTAACAGGCAGAGCTAGCACTGGTGCTGATGTCAATCTCCTCTTGAGCTCCTCAAAGCTCTCTTCACACTGGTCTGACCAGAGAAACTTCTGGTTCTTCTGAGTCAGTTTGGTCATAGGAGCTACTATCTTTGAGAAGTCCTGTACGAACCTCCTGTAGTAACCTGCCAGTCCCAGAAAGCTTTTAATCTCAGTCACTGTAGTGGGTCTGGGCCAGTTAGCTACAGCCTCTATCTTCTTGGGGTCTACCTCAATCCCATCGGCTGATATTACATGTCCCAAGAAGGAAATGCTCCTCAACCAAAACTCACACTTCGAGAACTTGGCATATAACCCATGCTCTCTCAGTGTCTGCAGTACTGTCCTCAGATGCTGGGCATGCTCCTTTGCATCTCTGGAATACACTAAGATGTCATCAATAAAGACAATCACAAAGTGATCCAGATACTCACTGAAAACTCTGTTCATGAGATCCATGAATGCTGCAGGGGCGTTAGTCAACCCGAACGGCATCACTAAGAACTCATAATGCCCATATCTGGTTCTGAAAGCTGTTTTAGGCACATCTGCCTCTCTGACTCTCAACTGATGATATCCGGATCTCAGATCTATTTTAGAGAAACAACCTGCTCCAGCTAGCTGGTCAAATAGATCATCAATCCTAGGCAGAGGATATCTATTCTTGGTAGTGACCTTGTTTAACTATCTGTAGTCAATGCAAAGTCTGAGGGATCCATCCTTCTTTTTGACAAAAAGCACTGGAGCACCCCAAGGTGAGGTACTAGGGTAGATGAAACCCTTATCTACCAAGTCCTGCAACTGTTCTTTCAACTCTTTTAACTCTACTGGTGCCATCCTGTAGGGAGGAATAGAGATAGGTCTGGTACCAGGCAACAATTCAATTTCAAACTCTATCTCCCTACCAGGCGGTAGTCCTGACAAGTCGTCTGGGAACACATCTGGAAACTCCCGAACTACTGGTATCGAAGCTGGTTCCCTAACCTGACTGTCTAGCTCTCTCACATGAGCTAGAAACCCCTGACAACCCCTCCTAAGCAAACGACGAGCCTGAAGGGCTGAAATCAGACCTCTGGGTGTACCTCTCCTATCTCCTCTGAAGACACACTCTGACCCATCCTGGTCTCTGAGACTAACTACCTTGTCTCTACAGTCCAAAGTAGCACCATATGTAGATAACCAATCCATCCCTAGAATGACGTCAAAATCTGTCAAATCTAGAACCACAAAGTCAGCTGGAAGGTATCTACCCTCTATAAACACTGGACTGAAACGACAGACTGACACTGCCACTGATGGGTCGCATTTGGGTCCACTGACCCAGAGAGGATACTCTAACTCAGAACTGATCAAACCCAATCTCTCTATGGCTCTCGAAGCAATAAAGGAATGAGAAGCACCGGGGTCCATCAAAGCATACACATCTGAACACCCAATGATGAGATTACCTGACACCACTGTGTTCGATGTATTAGCCTCCTCCTGAGTCACAGTGAAAATCCGTGCTGGGGCTACAGGATTTCCACCTCGGGAACCTGCTGCTGAAGTAGAGGCTGCCCCTCTCCCTCTACCTCTGCCACTACTCTGAGGCATGGCTGGAGCCACTGGCTGCCCTACTGGCTGTGCTACACTGCCTGAACTCATCTGCTGGGAAGGTGCCACAAAAGTCACCTGAGGACACTCTCGAGAAAAATGCCCTACCTGTCCACATCTAAAACAGGCTGAAGATCCCAACTGACAAGCTCCTCTGTGTGGTCTCCCACATCTCCTACATGCTGGAATAGCTGTGCCAGAGCTTGAGCCACTACCCATTCCCAGACCAGACTTGACTTTACTCCAGAACCTATTCTTTGTTCCTTTTGCCTTATCCCATCTTTTGCTACCTGAGGTGCCTGAACTGGGGGCCTTAGAACCCGAAGCCTGTGCCTTTGACTATTTTTGAATATTGGCACTAGCTTCCATCTTTCTAGCTGCATCCACAATAGAGTGGAAACTCTCCTTTTCTGCTGGAAGGATCAAAGAAGAATACCTGGGATGAAGTCTCATGGTATATCTTCTAGCTTTCTTCTGATCAGTATCATAGGCCTGACCCACGTACTGAAGTAAATCTAGGAACTTATCCGTAAACTCATCAACCGTCATCTCATCTGTTTGTCTCAACTGCTCAAACTCTATTATCTTCATCTCCCTGGAGCTATCAGGAAAAACCCATCCTGCAAACTCATTAGCAAACTCTCCCCACGACATACTGTTCATTCTAGGCTCTATATAGTTCCTGAACCATTCCCGAGCCTTCCTACACTTTAGTGTAAACCCTGCCATCTTAATGGCTCTACTATCATCCGCACCCAACTCATCAGTAATCATTTTCACAAATCTCAGATACTCAAATTGATCATCTCCTGTATTAAACTTAGGAGCATCCAATTTAAGGTACTCAGTCATCTGCACCTTACTCCCAGATGAACTAGGTGGAGGTATTTGTGCAACAGGGACTACTGGTTCTGTTTGTGATGGTGGAGGTACTGGTTCATTTATTTCTGGGTGTGCTGCACTTGGATGGATAGGGGAGAGTGGATACATAGGATATGGTGGATATGATGGGTAATAGTAAGGATATGGCATATATGGCATGGATGTAGGATATGGGTCAAATCGAAAGTACTCCGACATACCTTCCATCGGATACTCTGGATCCTGGGAAACAGCTGGATAATCAAAACCTGAGGCCTGTACACCTCCCAGAGATTCTCCCATACCTTCATCCATAGACGGATCAGTCTCCATGGCCTCCCTCACTTCCTCTGATCTACCTCCTCTAACTATCTCTCTTCTGCTCTCGTCTACAGACCTTCTAGGGTCTATTGACAAGCCTTCCCTGCTAGATCTCTGAGACCTTACCCTCGGCAATGCAGGAGGACGAGCAGCTAATCCCTCACTATCTGATGGGACTCCAGTCAATCGAGCTGATCGACGAGTTCCTCGCATCTTAACTCTGAAAAACAACACATACTATCGCATATCAGCACATAACATATATCTCAATCATAATACACATGCATATGCATTTCATAGCATCAAAAAGACAGGACTCCACATCCTATCCTAGTAGACATGATTCCCTATTGTGCTTGACCAACTGTAATCTCTATGAGCCCGACACTCTCTCTATAGGTCCGATCATGTGAACCTAGGGCTCTGATACCAATCTGTAACGACCCCAAAATGGACCGTCACCGACGCTAGGATTCAGGTCGGCTTAAGGCCGCCAGAACCCGTAGCAAGCCTGCTATACTCTCTGTGTACCTGTAAATCTCATACATGATCATACATTTCTGTGAAAATAAAACTCTTTGCTGAACCACGGCTTAACCTGTGCATGCACTATCTCTGTATCCTGTACTCTGTACCCCTGACTAGAGCTTGCTCTAGATGGGTTATATCATACCTGTTAAGCCTGGTTTCTCACATACTCTGTAAAACATATACATAGACAGATCATGTACACAACAAAAGATTTACAACACAAACCACTAAGTCAAGCACATATCTAACTGAATATACAACAAGCACATCTCTTTAATAGTACATGTCCACTCTAAGCTATTACAAGTCTCTTCTCTTTTTCTGAACTCTTCTGAACATCCCCTGTACACTGTACACTGAACCTGCAAGACTGGGGTTAAGGGAGTGGGATGAGCTCTATAGCCCAGTGAGTAGAAAATATGATATGATGGAATGCGTCATAACACAGACAATCCACATCAAGAGTAAACCTGTCACCACATAGTCCCAGTAAACCGTGCCAGGCCGTAGACTGGGGTCCTGGACTTCCTGTACCATATATGTATATGTGTATATAACACCTGTACTTACCATTTGCCAGCATAGACCATATGCCTATACCCGCCAGGCCGTAGAATGGGGTCCTGGACTTCCTATACCTGCCAGGCCGTAGAATGGGGTCCTGGTCTTCCTGTCTGGAACTACTGGATCATTCAGCATTTACCCACACCAACAATTAAACTATGCAATGCAACATCTTTGTGAATTCTAATGCAATCAACCTATTGCATATATATGATGCATGAAATATGCCAAAAGCAGTTAATGTCTTAATGAAAACGAGTAATAAGTTTAGTTCCACTCACCTCTGGCTCTGGACTGACTCTGCAGGTTCTGTACACTCTGGAGCAGTACTCACTGCTGCTCTCTCTGGTTCCTCTGGTCTGTATAAGCACATAAAGACTCAATATGAGGGACCAAACTATCTTAAGAATAACTCTATTAAACTCCCCAAGAATCCCCTTAAACTCACTCTAAAACTCAAGCAAAGCATGCAAAAGAAAAGCTGGACAGGACACTTTCGGCGGCAGGTTCGGCGGCCGAAAGTCCTCTCCAGAGACGAAACTCATGCACCTTCGGCGGCCGAATCTTTTCTTTCGGCGGCCGAACCCTTTCAGGGGCAAGTTTCGGGGGCCAAAACACACTCCAGAGACGAAAGTCTCTACCCTTCGGCGGCACCTACGGCGGCCGAATCCCCCAAACAAAGCCGAACATTCAAAACTCTAGAGGGCAAGCTGTGGCAGCCAAAGCCACCATGCAAGAGGTTCGGCGGCCGAATGAACCTTCGGCTGCCGATCCTGAGTTCATCCAGAACTCAGCCCCGACGGCAAACAAGCTCCTCCATCCCTTCAAGCACTCAAAACATGCATACCTCAACTCCTCAACACACATATACTCATGTATATGTACAAAGGGGTCCAAAACTACCTAAAAACCCCAACAAACACATCAAATATAACACATAATCATGCTTTCATGCATAAACCATCAAAAAAACACCCTTCTTCACCCAAGCATGCATCTCTACCCAACCCTTCATAAAACTTTTGTAAAACATTAAAACATGTTCAAGATCTTCACTTACCTCCTGTAAACAAGAAGATGAACGATCTGAACAAAGAGAAATGGATCAACTCCTCTTCAAAGTCATAAAATCTCAAAACTAAGCTTTTTGCTTCAAACCGTCAAAACCTTTTGAAAACCAACAAAACTTTGCAGGAGCTGCTAAAAGGCTTGCAAATAAAACATGGGAGACGTGGCCAATCTTCTGGACAGGGTTTGGAGATAACACCTGTCCAAAATGCTGACTAAGGAATGCTCAATAGTTGGCTAGCCAACTCAGCTTCGGCTGCCGAATCGCATGCAAAACCATGCAACATTCGGGGGCCGAATCTGAGCTTCGGAAGCCGAACATTGGGCACTTTCGGCGGCCGAACTTACCTTCGACGGCCGAACTTGGCAAAAGTCCCCATAGACGTTTCTCTTCAAAACACATATCATTTCAAATTGAACACCTTAAAACAAAACATAACACTTAAGAAGACAGAAATCCTATCCTTCTATAGAATTCCAACACCCCGGATTCCACCAGACGACAGGAATTCCGGTGCCGGATTCTAGCCGGGTATTACAGCTGGAGGTGTCTCCTAAAGAGAGGGTGATTCGTTATGGGAAGAAGGTAAATTAGCTCTAAAATATACCGGATCCTTTGAAATCCTGCAAAGGATTGGGAAGGTATCCTACAAGCTAGATTTACCTACTTCAATGGGGGAGATCCATCCGATTTCCATGTTCCCAAGACATGTGAGTTTGTGTCGGATCCGAGTGAGGTTCTTAAGGAACCAGAGGTGGAGATTGCAGGGGATCTCACCTATGTTGAGCAGCTAGTACGGATCATAGACACGCAGGCCAGAGAGTAGGGGGACAAGGATATCCCGATGGTAAAGGTCCCTTGAAATCACCTCAGTATAAAAAGTACGCCTGGGAGACCGAAAGTTCATACTCCAGTGGTACCATGTTTCTTTTTAGGCTAGAATTATGTGTATGTTTATGTTATGTGTATGCATGTGCTAGTTGAGGAACATTCGTGGACGAATGTTCTTAAGGGGGGAAGAATGTAATACCCGGCTAGATTCCGGCATCGAAATCCCTACCTTCCGACGGAAGCTCCGTTGGAACTTGGAATTTCTAAAGATGCCAGAGTCTTCTAGAGGAGTAAAAGGTGTTTCTAAAATGTTTTCATATGATTTTATAGTTTTAATGCAAAAGAAACTGAGTTTTGAAAAGAAAAGACCAAGGAGGCATTTGCCAGGTTCGGCCGCCGAAAGTCAAGTTCGGCCGCAGAACATGGGGCTGTTTTGGGAGTGCTTTAGGCTTCCGAAGGCTTTGAGTGAAGTAAACCAAGTTCGGCAGCCGAAAGTCAAGTTCGGCCGCCGAACATGGGATAGTTTAGGAGGCACGTTAGGCTTCCGAAGGTGGTTTCCTTTCTGCCGCCGAACGTGGTGAAGTTTTGGCAGCAGAATTGGTTGCCGAAGGAGGTTTAGCTGGCCACCTATAAAAGGCCCCGTGTCCGGAAAATGGGCGAGTTTTCTCTCTCTTTTCGGGCATAGGTGAGTTCATGCTCTCCTTTGGTTGTTTTTATGCTTTTTCTTCAGATCCCTCAAGTTTTCATGAGTTTTATCTTTGCTTTGAAGAGTTTTAAGCTTTGATCAAGGTTTTGAGAGCTTGGAGACTTTTGGAGCTTGGACTCTCCATACCTTCAAGCTTGGGTCGCACCAACCCTCAATCTTCAAGAGGTAAGTGTAGATCCTTATCTTTTGTGATGTTTTAAGTGAGTTTTATGAAGGGTTATGGGTTAGGAATGCATGGGTAGTATGGATGTGCATGTTAAGGGTTTTGATACCCTTTATGATAAAAGTATGTTAATGCATGTTTATGTGATGTTTGTTGGGGGTTTAGGCTAGCTTGAGACCCCTATATGCTTGTTCTATGAGTTGTGCATGTTTTGGAAGTGTTGGATGTGAGTGAGGGAAGTTTTGGAGGCGGATTGCATGAGGCAGAAATGGGTTCTACCTTGCTGGGGAACCCAGGTTCGGCCGCCGAAAGTGGTTTCGGCTTCCGAACCTGCCTGTGGACGCAATCTTTGGCCGCCAAACCTTGCCCCCGAAAATGGACTTTCGGCTTTGGAAAGGACTTTCGGCCGTTGAAGGTGCCGCCGAAAGTGCCTGGCTTTCATCTCTGGAGGAGACTTTCGGCCGCCGAACCTGCCGCCGAAAGTGCCTGACTTTCGGATCTGTGGGAGCATTCGGCCGCCGAATGTGCCGCCAAAGGTGCCCTGTCCAGCCTTCCTTTGCCTATTTTGCATGCATGTTTTGAGGTGTTTTAGAGGGGTTTTTGGGGAGATGTTTAGTGTTATGTTAGAGTCGTTTGGTCCCTCATTTGAGTCCACCTGTGTAGGATTAGACCTGAGGAACCGAGGTGATCAGCAGTGTTAGCTGCTTCAGAGTTAGTTCAGAGCTAGCTAGAGGTGAGTAGGACTGAACTTTATGTTTTAAAATAAATTAAATGTTTTAAGCATGTTCATGCATCATGAATGCCATGTTATGTAATAGGTTGTTTGCATTAGAATTCACGAATATGGTGCATTGCATAATACGATGAAAATGATGTGGATGAATATTGAATGATCCTCTAGCCCGTAGTACGATATAATATGATATGATATGACATGATGTGACATGAGATAGAAAGACCAGGTGTGGCCTAATCGCCCCTAGCAATATGTTATAAGTAAGAAAAGACCAGGCGTGGCCTAATCGCCCTTGACATAGTTGGACATGTTATGATATGAGCTATGTAAGAGGAGACCAGGCGTGGCCTTATCGCCCCTGGCACAATTGGACATGTTACGATAGGTAGAGGGCTATTGGTGACAAGTTCATCCTTGATGTGATATGTTTGTGATGTGATGCATTTCATGAAAGCATATGTTTAAATGATTTTATTATTGTTCTGCTCACTAGGCTTTATAGCTCACCCTTCTCCCCTAACCCCAGGCTTGCAGGGTCAGAGATAGTTCAGGAGGTCAGCAGGTTATGGCTATGGTTATGTTATGTAATAGAATAGTAGTGGACATGACGTAATGTAAAATTATGTAATGATGTAAAAGAGATGTATTGTAAACTAATGTATTGCGGTTTAGTATTGTGCTTAGCCCTAATGTTTATGGTTTGTCCCTGGTATACATGATCTTTATGTATGTTTAAAATGAGATATGATGAACCAAGCTTGACGTATGATATGTGGACCCAACTGGAGCATTTGATGAGGGCTCCAGTAAGGGGGGTTTTATGTTTTCAGCTTTTATGCATATTCAGGTTAAGCTTGGTAGATGTGAAAAGTTAAAGTTTTATGCTATGTTTGATCATGTATGGGATTATACCAGCTGTACAGGATGTATGTTCGGCTTGCTACAGGTCCTGGCGACCTTAAGTCGATCTGGATCCTAGCGCCGGTAACGGTCCGGTTTCCGGGTCGCTACAGACCTCATGAATAGAGTTTTCAGTCAGTATCTGGATCACTTTGTTATTGTCTTTATTGATGATATCTTGGTGTATTCTAGGAATGCAGAGGAGCATGCCCATCATCTAAGGCTAGTATTGCAGACCTTGAGGGAGCATGGCTTGTATGCCAAGTTCTCCAAGTGTGAGTTCTGGTTAAGGAGTATTTCTTTCTTGGGGCATGTTGTGTCAGATCAAGGCATTGAAGTAGACCCCAAAAAGATAGAGGCTGTAGTTAGCTGGCCTAGACCCACTTCAGTGTTAGAGATTAAGAGTTTTCTGGGTTTGGCAGGCTATTACAGGAGGTTCGTTCAGGACTTCTTGAAGATTGCTGCTCCTATGACCAGATTGACGAAGAAGAATCAGACTTTTGTGTGGTCTGACCAATGTGAAGAGAGTTTTGAAGAGCTCAAGAAGAGGTTGACTTCAGTACCGGTGTTAGCTCTGCCTATCAGCAATGCAGACTTCACAGTGTTCTGTGATGCATCCTGAGTGGGACTGGGTTGTGTGTTGATGCAGAATGAGAGGGTAATTGCTTATGCTTCTAGGCAGTTGAAGAAGCATGAGATAAATTATCCTACACATGACCTATAGATGGCAGCGGTGATCTTTGCACTTAAGATGTGGCGGCATTACCTTTATGGGGTTAAATGTGAGATCTTTACAGATCATAAAAGCTTGCAGTACATCGTGAGTAAGAGAGAGTTGAATTTGAGGCAGAGGAGGTGGGTAGAACTGCTTAGTGACTATGATTGTACGATTCAGTACCATCCGGGTAAGGCAAATGTTGTGGCAGATGCCCTAAGCCGAAAATCATTTGGCAGTTTATCCCACATTGCAGTAGAGAGAAGACCGGTGGTGAAAGAATTCTATAAGCTCCTTGATGAGGGGTTGCAGTTAGAGTTGTCTGGTACAAGTGCCTTGATCGCTCAGATGAGGGTGACGCCTGTGTTTCTGGAGCAGGTGGCTCAGAAACAGCATGAGGATCCAGAGTTAGTAAAGATCGCCAGGACTGTTCAGTCAGGCAGCAATGAAGAGTTTCGATTTGACAACAAAGGGATCCTCCGCTATGGAACCAGGTTATGTGTACCAGATGATGAGAGAAGCTCATAGTGTCAGATACAGTGTTCACCCGGGAGCCACCAAGATGTACCAGGATTTGAAACGAGTTTATTGGTGGCCAGCCATGAAGAGAGAGGTGGCACAGTTCGTGTCAGCTTGTGAAGTTTGTCAAAGGGTAAAGCTGGAACATCAGAAGCTGGCTGGAATACTTAACCCACTGCCGATTCCAGAGTGGAAATGAGAGAATATAGCTATGGATTTTGTAGTGGGGTTACCGGCAGTGTCTAACAAACTAGACTCCATATGGGTGATTGTGGATAGACTGACCAAATCTACTCATTTTATCCCTGTCAGGAGTGGCTACTCTGTAGACAAGTTGGCCCAGGTGTTTGTTGATGAGGTGGTTAGGTTGCATGGGGCTCCTGTTTCAATTGTGTCTGATAGAGGACCCCAGTTCACCTCCAGGTTTTGGCGAAGTTTGCAGAATGCAATGGGCACAAGATTGGACTTTAGCACTGCTTTCCATCCACAGACTGACGGGCAGTCAGAGAGGGCCATCCAGACTATTGAAGATATGCTCAGAATATGTGTGCTAGATTTTGGCGGTACTTGGATGTAATACCCGGCTAGACTCCGGTATTAGAATTCCTACCGCCCGGTGGAATCTCGGATGTCGGAGACCTCTAGAAGGGTAAAATCATGTTTTCATAAAATGTTTTAATGTGTTTTATGATTTTAAGTAAGAAAGAAGTTGAGTTTTGAATGAAAAAGACCATGGAGGCATTTCCAGGTTCGGCCGCCGAACATGGGATGGTTTAGGGGGGCAAGTTAGGCTTCCGAAAGTGGCTCAGGTTCGGCCGCCGAACCTCATGTTCGGCCGCCGAACTTGCATGAGTTTTGGAGGCACCTTAGGCTGCCGAAGGGTGGTCTGGCCAGCCCTATATAAGGACTCCATGGCCGAAACGGGCGAGCTTTCTCCCCATTTTCGGCCAACGGTGAGTCTATGCTCTCCTATGGTCTTTTTGATGGTTTTTCCACCAATCTTTCCAGTTTTAACAAGTGTTTGCTTGGTTTTTGAAGATTTGTGAACTTTGAGCAAGTTGTGGAACTTGGAGACCCAAGGAGCGAGATCTCCCCCATCTCCGAGTTGGATCGTCTTCCCTCTCGATCTTCAAGAGGTAAGCTTCGATCCTACCATCCTAGTATGTTTTAAATAAGTTTTATGAGATTTGTGGGGTAGAAATACATGTTTAGCTTATTTTTTGAGTTTATGGGTTAATGTTGAGTTTTTGAACAATGTGGGTTGTTTATGTATGTTTGATGTATTGTAGTTGGGGTTTAGGATAGTTTGAGACCCCTATATACTTGTTGGCTTGAGTTTGCTTGTTGTAGGATAGGTAAATGCATGATTGAATGGGTTGGGAGGCATTTGTGCATGTAAGACGCTGAGTTCTGCCCTTTGGAAGAACTCAGGTTCGGCAGCTGAAGGGACTTTCGGCCGCCGAACCTGCCTGTGGAGGCAAGCCTTTGGCTGCCAAACCCTGCCCCCGAAAGTGGACTTTCGGCTCTGGAAGGGAGTTTCGGCCGCCGAAGGTGCCGCCGAACATGCATGAGTTTCGTCTTTGGAAGGAACCTTCGGCCGCCAAAAGTGCCGCTGAAGGTGCATGACTTTCGTCTCTGGAGGGACTTTCGGCCGCCGAACCTGCCGCCGAAAGTGCCCTGTCCAGCCTTCCTTTGCATGTTTTCTATGATTGTTTCAAGGTGTTTTAGGGGGTTTTTGGGGAGTATTTTAGAGTCATATTCATGTATGTTTGGTCCCTCATTTGAGTCCACCTGTGTAGGTTCGGACCCGAGGAACCGAGGACCCCAACAGTGAGTCAGCTGCTTCAGAGTCTTGTCTGAGCTAGCTTGAGGTGAGTAGAATGACTCTTTACGTTTTTAAGCAAATAATGAAAGTTTTAGCATGATCCACGCATCATGAATGCCATGAGATATATTAGGTTGTTTGCATTAGAATTCACGAATATGTTGCATTGCATATTATGTTGTTGATGTGGATGAATGTTGAATGATCCCTTAGCCCTCGTATAAAATGATATGATGATGATTCGGTATGGAAGTCCAGGAAGACCCATTCTACGTCCCTGGCACTATGTAAGAGAAAGTCCAGGAAGACCCATTCTACGTCCCTGGCACATTGGAATGTTATGACATGTTATGTAAGGGAAAGACCAGGACCCATTCTACATTCTGGCACTATTGGATTATGTAGAGGGCTATTGGTGACAAGTTCATCCTTAATGTGATTTGTTTGTGTTGTGATGCATTTTATGAAAGCATGAACTATAAATATAATGTTTTATTATTATGCTCACTGGGCTCTTGTAGCTCACCCCTTTCCCTTAATCCCCCCAGATTTGCAGGTACGGGATAGACCAGGAAGTCAGCTTGAATAAAGTCTTGGTTATGTAATAGCTAGTGGTGGACATGATAACTATTGAAATGTAATGTAATGAATAGTATTGAATAGTCATGTAATGTAATGATGTTTATTGAGGTTTAGAGTGGTGCTTGACCCTAGTTTGTATGTTAATCCCTTTTGTTACATGATCTTTCAAAGGTAATGGTTTAATGATGTTCTATGTAGACCAAACTTATTATATGCTATGTTACCCTATTGGAGTATTTGTTGAGGACTCCAGTGTGGGGTTGATGCTTATAATCATAAGTTGTGCATGCACAGGTTGAGTTTGGTGATTGATTGAGAAAAGTTCAAAATTTTTATGTAATTGTTGATCATGTATGGGATTAAACAGGTATACAGGTTGTATGTTAGGCTTGCTACAGGTCCCAGCGTCCTTAAGCCGATCTGGGTCCTAGCGCCGGTAGCAGTCCGGTTTCTGGGTCGTTACAGTTTGGTATCAGAGCCCTAGGTTCATATGGTCGGAGCTAGAAAGTGTCGGGCTCATAGATGTTCTAGAAGGTCAAGCACAATAGGAAAATCATGTCCACTAGGATAGGATGTAGAGTCCTGTCTTGAATGATGATGTGAAATGCCATGATTTTATGCATGTGCATTGATGATATGCTATGTATGCCATGTATGTGATGCGGGTTCATGTGTTTCCACATGAACCATATGATGCTAATGTTATGTGATGTGTGTTGTTTTTCAGTAAGCAAGATGAGAGGAACTCATCGATCTTCACGATTGACTGGAGTACCACCCTAGGATGAGGGCAAGGATGCCCGTCCTCCAGCATTGCCTAGGGCAGTGTCCTGCAGGTCTAGCAGGGAGAGAACATCAAGGGACCCTAGAAGGTCTTTTGTTGTGAGCAGAAGAGGAATAGTGCAAGGTGGAATGTCAGAAGATGTGGGGAATGATATGGATGTGGATCAGAGGAGGGATGGCAGTCTTGGAGTGAGTATGTCTGAAGAGGGTATGGGAGAGTCCCAAGGAGGCACTCAGGCCTCGGGATTTGTTCAGCCACCCCAGTACCCACCCTTTTCACAGAATCCCGGGTATTCGATGGGAGGTACATCGGATTACCCCAGCTTTAACCCTTATCACTCTCACATGCCATACCCACCCTTCTACCCACCATACCCACAGTACCCTATGTACCCACCCCCATCTTTCTACCCAGGTTCAGCAAACCCTACCCCAGGAGATGCTGCACCTCCTCCACCACCAGCAGAACCTACTGTCCCAGAAACCCAAATGCCTAAGCCTAGCTCATTTGGAGGGAGCAAGGTCAAGATGACCGATTACATGAAGCTGGGTGCTCCCCAATATGAGACAGGTGATGACCCGTTTGTGTACCTTGAGAGGGCCAAGATGATTACAGATGAGATAGGAGCTGATGACTGTAGAGCCATTCAGATGGCTGGGTTCACACTGAAATGTAAGAAGGCCCGAGAGTGGTTTAAAAACTATGTGAGCCCGAGGTTGGATAGCCTATCATGGGAGGAGTTTGCTAATGAGTTTGCAGGATGGGCTTTCCCTGACAGTTCAAGGGAGTTGAAGATGATTGAATTTGAGCAGTTGAGGCAGAAGGAGGAGATGAGTGTGGATGAGTACACAGACAGATTCTTGGAGCTGTTGGCGTTTGCTGGGTAGAATCTTGAGACAAATCAGAAAAAGTCTAGGAGGTATATCATGAGGCTTCATTCCAGGTATTCCTCCTTGATTCAGTCAGTAGAGAGGGAGAGTTTCCATGCCATAGTGGATATGGCTCGGAGAATGGAGGCTAGTGCAATAATCAAAGGGAAAGTCAAGCAGTCAGTGGCACAGCCTTCTGGTTCCAAGACCCCAGGTGGGGGAAGGTTAGACCCTTCTTCCTTGAGTTCAGGCAGTAAGAGGTGGAGCAACACCACCAAGAAGCCAAAAAAGAACAAGTTCTAGAACAAGATCAAGTCAGGTCTGGGATTAGGGAGTGGCTCGAGCTCAGGTGCAGATAATGCAGTATGCATGAAGTGTGGGAAGCCGCACAAAGGAGTATGTCGGTTTGGGATGACAGCCTGCTTCAGATATGGGCAGGAGGGACACATGGCTCGGGAGTGTCCTAGAGCAGCTGTTGTGGCACAGTCTCAGCAGACAGCTTCTGGTAGTGTGGCTCAGCCAGTAGCTCCAGCCGCGACTCAGGCCAGTGGCAGAGGCAGAGGGAGAGGGGCAGCCTCTTCTTCAGCAGGTTTCAGGGTTGAGGGTCCCTCAGCTCCAGCACGGATCTTCACCATGACTCAGCAGGAGGCAAATACATCAAACACCGTGGTGTCAGGTAATCTCATCATTGGTTGTTCAGATGTTTATTCCTTAATGGACCCTGGTGCATCTCATTCTTTCATTGCTCCGAGAGCCGTCGAGAGGTTGGGTTTGATGATATCTGGGTTAGAGTGTCCCCTATGGGTCAGTGGACCCAAGTGTGACCCGTCAGTGGCAGAGTCAGTCTGCCAGTGTAGTCCAGTTTTTGTTGAGGGGAGATGCCTTTCAGCCGACCTTGTGGTTCTAGATTTGACAGATTTTGACGTCATTCTAGGGATGGATTGGCTATCTACCCATGGTGCTACCTTGGACTGCAGAGACAAGGTAGTCAGGTTCAGATGTCAGGATGGGTCAGAGGTTGTCTTCAGAGGAGACAGGAGTGGTACACCTAGAGGTTTGATATCAGCCCTACAGGCTCGTAGGCTGCTCAGGAGGGATTGTCAGGGTTTTCTAGCTCATGTGAGAGAGCTAGACAGTCATGTCAGAGAGCCCGCCTCAGTGCCCATGGTAAGAGAGTTCATAGATGTTTTCCCAGACGAGCTGCCAGGTTTACCACCTGCTAGGGAGATAGAGTTCAAAATTGAGTTGATGTCTGGAACCAGTCCGATCTCTATCCCTCCCTACAGGATGGCACCAGCAGAATTGAAGGAGCTTAAAGAGCAGTTACAAGAGCTGGTAGATAAGGGTTTCATCCGACCGAGTACCTCGCCTTGGGGTGCTCCAGTGCTGTTTGTGAAAAAGAAAGATGGATCTCTTAGACTTTGTATCGACTACAGGCAGTTGAACAAGGTCACTACCAAGAATAAGTACCCGTTGCCAAGGATCGACGATCTATTCGACCAGCTAGCAGGAGCAGGTTGTTTCTCCAAGATAGATATGAGATCCGGGTACCATCAACTGAGGATAAGAGAAGAGGATGTACCGAAGATAGCATTCAGGACCAGATATGGGCACTATGAGTTCCTTGTAATACTGTTCGGGTTGACCAATGCCCCTGCAGCATTCATGGATCTCATGAACAGAGTTTTCAGTCAATATCTGGATCACTTTGTTATTGTCTTCATAGATGATATTTTAGTGTATTCCAGGAATGCAGAGGAGCATGCCCATCATCTGAGGTTAGTTCTGCAGACCTTGAGGGAACATGGCTTGTATGCCAAGTTCTCCAAATGTGAGTTATAACTGAGGAGCATTTCATTCTTGGGGCATGTTGTGTCAGAAAATGGAATAGAGGTGGACCCCAAGAAGGTGGAAGCCGTAGCTAACTGGCCTAGACCCACTACAGTGACAGAGATCAAGAGCTTCTTGGGTTTGGCAGGTTACTACAAGAGGTTCGTTCAGGACTTCTCTAAGATTGTAGCTCCCATGACCAGATTGACTAAGAAGAACCAGAGGTTTGTGTGGACCGACCAGTGTGAAGAGAGCTTTGAGGAGCTAAAGAAGAAGTTGACGTCGGCACCGGTGTTAGCTTTGCCAACTAGTAATGAAGACTTCACGGTTTTCTGTGATGCGTCCCGTGTGGGACTGGGTTGTGTACTGGTGCAGAATGAAAGGGTGATTGCTTATGCTTCTAGGCAACTAAAGAAGCACGAGTTGAATTACCCTACACATGACCTGGAGATGGCAGCAGTAATCTTTGCACTCAAGTTGTGGAGGCATTACCTCTATGGGGTTAAATGTGAGATCTTTACAGATCATAAAAGCCTGCAGTATATCTTGAGTCAGAGAGAGTTGAACCTGAGGCAAAGAAGATGGGTAGAACTGCTTAGTGACTATGATTGTAAGATTCAGTACCATCCGGGTAAGGCGAATGTTGTCATGTTTCCATGTTAAGAAAGTTCATGTCAGATCCGGGCAAGGTTCTTAGTGAGCCTGATGTGGAGATCCAAGAAGATCTCACCTATGTTGAACAGCCAGTACGGATCCTAGACACCCAGATCAGAAAGCTAAGAAATAAGGAAATCCCGATGGTGAAAGTCCTTTGGAATCACCACAACATCGAAGAGTGTACCTGGGAGACACGGGAGTCCATGCTTCGGCAATATCCTCATCTCTTTTAAGGTGAGTATTATGTGTTTTCTATGTATGTTATGTTTTATGCTATGTTTTGCTATTCATGTGTTGTTTGGTGAACATTCGGGGACGAATGTTCTTAAGGGGGGAAGAATGTAATACCCGGCTAGACTCCGGTATCAGAATTCCTACCGCCCGGTGGAATCTTAGATGTCGGAGACCTCTAGAAGGGTAAAATCATGTTTTCATAAAAATGTTTTAATGTGTTTTATGATTTTAAGTAAGAAAGAAGTTGAGTTTTGAATGAAAATGACCATGGAGGCATTTCCAGGTTCGGCCGCCGAACCTCAAGTTCGGCCGCTGAACATGGGATGGTTTAGGGGGCCAAGTTAGGCTTCCGAAAGTGGCTCAGGTTCGACCGCCGAACCTCATGTTCAGCCGCCGAACTTGCATGAGTTTTGGAGGCACCTTAGGCTGCCGAAGGGTGGTCTGGCCAGCCCTATATAAGGACTCCATGGCCGAAACGGGCGAGCTTTCTCTCCATTTTCGGCCAACGGTGAGTCTATGCTCTCTTATGGTCGTTTTTGATGGTTTTTCCTCCAATCTTTCCAGTTTTCACAAGTGTTTACTTGGTTTTTAAAGATTTGTGAACTTTGAGCAAGTTGTGGAACTTGGAGACCCAAGGAGCGAGATCTCCCCCATCTCCGAGTTGGATCGTCTTTCCTCTCGATCTTCAAGAGGTAAGCTTCGATCCTACCATCCTAGTATGTTTTAAACAAGTTTTATGAGATTTGTGGGGTAGAAATGCATGTTTAGGTTATTTTTTGAGTTTATGAGTTAATGTTGAGTTTTTGAACAATGTGGGTTGTTTATGTATGTTTGATGTATTGTAGTTGAGGTTTAGGATAGTTTGAGACCCCTATATGCTTGTTGGCTTGAGTTTGCTTGTTGTAGGATAGGTAAATGCATGATTGAATGGGTTGGGAGGCATTTGTGCATGTAAGAGGTTGAGTTCTGCCCTTTGGAAGAACTCAGGTTCGGCAGCCGAAGGGACTTTCGGCCGCCGAACCTGCCTGTGGAGGCAAGCCTTTGGCTGCCGAACCCTGCCCCCGAAAGTGGACTTTCGGCTCTGGAAGGGAGTTTCGGACACCGAAGGTGCCGCCGAACATGCATGAGTTTCGTCTCCTGAAGGAACCTTCGGCCGCCGAAAGTGTCGCCGAAGGTGCATGACTTTCGTCTTTGGAGGGACTTTCAGCCGCCGAACCTGCCGCCGAAAGTGCCCTGTCCAGCCTTCCTTTGCATGTTTTCTATGATTGTTTCAAGGTGTTTTTAGAGTCATATTCATGTATGTTTGGTCCCTCATTTGAGTCCACCTGTGTAGGTTCGGACCCGAGGAACCGAGGACCCCAGCAGTGAGTCAGCTGTTTTAGAGTCTTGTCTGAGCTAGCCTGAGGTGAGTAGAATGACTCTTTACATTTTTAAGCAAATAATGAAAGTTTTAGCATGATCCATGCATCATGAATGCCATGAGATATATTAGGTTATTTGCATTAGAATTCACGAATATGTTGCATTGCATATTATGTTGTTGGTGTGGATGAATGTTGAGTGATCCCTTAGCCCTCGTATGAAATGATATGATGATGATTCGGTATGGAAGTCCAGGAAGACCCATTCTACGTCCCTGGCACATTGAAATGTTATGACATGTTATGTAAGGGAAAGACCAGGACCCATTCTACGTTCTGGCACTATTGGATTATGTAGAGGGCTATTGGTGACAAGTTCATCCTTAATGTGATTTGTTTGTGTTGTGATGCATTTCATGAAAGCATGAACTATAAATATAATGTTTTATTATTCTGCTCACTAGGCTCTTGTAGCTCACCCCTTTCCCTTAATCCCCCAGATTTGCAAGTACGGGATAGACTAGGAAGTCAGCTTGAATAAAGTCTTGGTTATGTAATAGCTAGTGGTGGACATGATAACTATTGAAATGTAATGTAATGAATAGTATTGAACAGTCATGTAATGTAATGATGTTTATTGAGGTTTAGAGTGGTGCTTGACCCTAGTTTGTATGTTAATCCCTTTTGTTACATGATCTTTCAAAGGTAATGGTTTAATGATGTTTTATGTAGACCAAACTTATTATATGCTATGTTACCCTATTGGAGTATTTGTTGAGGACTCCAGTGTGGGGTTGATGCTTATAATCATAAGTTGTGCATGCACAGGTTGAGTTTGGTGATTGATTGAGAAAAGTTCAAAATTTTTATGTAATTGTTGATCATGTATGGGATTAAACAGGTATACAGGTTGTATGTTAGGCTTGCTACGGGTCCCGGCGGCCTTAAGCCGATCTCGATCCTAGCGCCGGTAGCGGTCCGGTTTTCGGGTCGTTACATTAGAGGCAGCATCTACTTTTGGTGGAGTTTGCCTACAATAACAGCTATCATGCTAGCATAGGGATGGCTCCATATGAAGCTCTTTATGGGAGGAAGTGCAGGTCACCTGTTTGCTGGGAAGAAGTTGGCTAGAGGTCCTTAGCAGGGCTTGAGTTGATTGAGATCACCAGCAGGGTAGTGCCTATGATCAGAGAAAAAATCAAAACTGCTGTGAGTCGGCAGAAAAGCTATGCAGATGTTCGCAAGAAGCAGCTAGAGTTTCAGGAGGGTGAGTTGGTGTTGCTCAAAGTGTCTCCAATAAAAAGGGTGGTTCGTTTTGGGAAGAAAGGGAAATTAGCTCCGCGATACATCGGACCCTTCGAGATTTTGTAGAAGATTGGGAATGTATCGTATAAGTTAGATTTACCTACTTCTATGGAAAGAATTCATCCGGTTTTCCACATTTCTATGCTACGAAAGTTCGTGTCAGATTCGGGCAAGGTTCTTAGTGAGCCTGATGTAGAGATCCTTGGGGATCTAACCTATGTTGAGCAGCCAGTACGGATTCTTGACACGCAGATCCGGAAGCTGAGAAACAAGAAGATCCCGATGGTGAAAGTCCTTTGGAACTACCATAATCTTGAAGAGTGTACCTGGGAGACACGGGAGTCTATGCTCCAGCAATACCCCTACCTCTTTTGAGGTACGAGTTTATATTTTCTGTTGTGTTTTTATGTGATGTTCCTTGTTATGGTTTGAGTATGCATGTGTTAGAGAGGAACATTCGGGGACGAATGTTCTTAAGGGGGGAAGAATGTAATACCCGGCTCGAACCCGGCATCGGAATTCCTACTGTCCGACGGAATTTCCGTTGGAATCTAGGATTCAGGGACGTCGGAGCCTTCCTAAGGGGTAAATCAGAGGCTTGTTAAAATGTTTTTATGTTTTTGAGTAAGAAAATTGAGTTTTGAAAAGGAAAAAGACCAAGGAGGAAATTGTCAGGTTCGACCGCCAAAAGTGAAGTTCGGCCGCCGAAAGTTGCATGGTTTTGTTGCCCCCGAATCCCCACTTCGGCTGCCGAAGGTGATGGAGGTTTGCATGCAACTTGAGCCGCCGAAGGAGAGTCGGTTGGCCACCTATAAAAGTCCCGTTGACCGGAAATGGAGGGTGTTTACACTCTCTTTTCGTGCAAGGGTAGGTTTTTGTCCTCCTTTGGTTGTTTTCATCTTGTTCTTCTAAATCATGCAAGTTTTCATGAGTTGTGAACTTTGTTTTGAAGTTTTGAGCAAAAGAAGGCAAAGGTGAAAGATTTGGAGGCTTTGGATCGTTTCCTCTCCATCTTTGAGTTGGGACCATCAATCCTCTCGATCTTCAAGAGGTAAGCATGGATCCTCACCTCTCCTTATGTTTTGAGCATGTTTTAAGGGTTTAAGAGTGTTTTATGGCATGTTTAGAGTGGATCTAGGTGTTTGAGTATATGTTGGCCATATGCTATATGTGATGCTATGTTGATGTTTGAGGAGTTTGAACTAGTTTGTAAGCTCCTATATGCATGACTAAGGGTATATGTGTAACAGCCCGAATACCGAACTGCTACCGGCGCTAGGATCCAGATCGGCTTAAGGCCGCTGGGACCCGTAGCAAGCCTACTGTGAACTCTGTGTACCTGTGAAATCCCATACATGATCATACATTTTCGGTAACAAATTAAAACTTGTCTTTGTTCCAAGGCTTCACCTGTGCATGCACTATCTCTGGTCTCATCATTACTCTAGGCGGATTAATCTCATAATGGTAAGCCTGGTTTTTCTCATATACATAGAGGACAAACATAAACATAAACTGACCATGTATATACAAAAGGGATTACTACAAATGGTCAAGCACTATGCTATACATCTTATTACACAACGACTATCTCTGTACAAGTACATGTCCATACTAGCTATTACATAACTCTGCTTCTTCCATACCCTGCTGGACTCCCTCTGGACTCTGAACCTGCAAGACTGGGGTGGAGGGAGAGGGATGAGCTATACAAGCCCAATGAGTAGAACTATAAAACATGATCTCATGGAATGCATCACGTCACAGCTAGTCCAGTCTGAGTCGCGGATAGACATGACCACCAAAAATCCCTACCCTGGGAGGATGCCTGGCCTAGCCAGGTCTTATAACCTCAAGTTGCCTGGCCCGGCCAGGTCTTACTCACTCTGCCCGCCTGACCCGGCCAGGTCTTACTATCTCTGCTGCCTGGCCTAGCCAGGTCTTACCTATAGATGGCTGCCTGGCCCGGCTAGGTCTTATAACAGAGTCTCTCTGCCTGCCTGGCCCGGCCAGGTCTTACATGACAGAGGTAGGGCTATTGGGGTCGCCTTGGTCCATCCACATCATCATATACAGCAAATTATGCAATGCAATGCGCCATCTTCGTGAAACTAGTGCAATCAACCTACCATAATCATCATGATGCATGAAAGATGCTAAAAGCATTTTAACCCAGTAGAAGTTCCACTCACCTCTGATAGACTCTGAACTAACTCTGCAGGTTCTGCTGCAGTACTCACTGCTGCCTTCCCTAATTCCTCTGGTCCGTACCTATACAGGTGGACTCAAATGAGGGACCAAACTAACTCAAGAACATGTCTAAGAAACTCCCTAAAACCCCTCTAAACCATCCTAGAACAATCACATAAAACATGCAAAGGAAGGCTGGACAGGGCACTTTCGGCGGCAGGTTCGGCGGCCGAAACCCCACTCCAGAGACGAAACTCATGCATGTTCGGCGGCCGAACTTCTTTCTTCGGCGGCCGAAACCCTTCGGGGGCAAGGTTCGGAGGCCAAAAGGCTCTCCAGAGACAAAAGTCCCTCACCTTCGGCGGCACCTTCGGCGGCCGAACCTTGCCTCCAGAGACGAAAGTCCCAAATTGCGGGGGCAAGCTTTGGCAGCCGAAGCCACCTCCAAACATGTTCGGCGACCGAACCTTCCTTCGGCGGCCGAACCTGGTTTTTTTGTCCAGTGGACAGAACCTTGCTCTGTTTCATGCAAACTTTGCCCAAAAACCCTACAACATGCATATCAACTACTCCCAACTAGCACATACCATATATCATGCATATAGAGGTCCAAAACTAGCCTAAAACCTCAACAAAACATATGAAACAACACTTAAACATTCATGAACACAAAAATCTCCCAAAACCTCACCTAAACCTAATCATGCATACTACCCATCAAACTTCCATAAAACCTTCAAAAATCAGTAAAAGAGGTTCTCGATCTGTACTTACCTCTTCTAAACAAGAGATTGCACGATCCTAACGTGGAGAAATGGAGAAATTCTCGCTCAAACTCTCCAAGCTTCAAACTTTGTTCTTTTTGCTTAAAACCTTCACAAATCACCACAACTCTTAAAAACTTGGAAAGATTTGAAGGAAATCATGAAAGTCAACTTGGAAAGAGTTTGGACTCACCTCTGGCTGAAGATGGAAGAAAATCTCATCCTTCCACCGACTTAGCGCCCTTAAATAGGTGGCTGGCCAGACCACCTTCGGCGGCCAAACATGAATCCGAAACCATGCAAGGTTCGGCGGCCGAAAGTGACCTTTGGCGGCCGAACTTGCCATTTTCTTCCTTTGTTGTTTTTCTTTCAAAAACTCATTTCTTTAACACTTTAAAACATTAAAACATGTTAAAATACATTCATAAACATATGTATTACCCTTGTCGAGGGTTTCGACACCTGAGATTCCCCCGGTCTATAGGAATTCTGATGCCGGACTCAAGCCGAGTATTACATTCTCCTCCCCTTAAGAACATTCGTCCCCGAATGTCCTCAAACAGATAAGCACATAAACACATCATAAAGGGGAAACTAACGAACCTTAAAACAGATATGGGTATTGCTGGAGCATAGACTCCCGTGTCTCCCAGGTACACTCCTCTAGATTGTGGTGGTTCCACAGAACCTTTACCATCGGAATCTCCTTGTTTCTCAACCTTCTGATCTGGGTATCAATGATCCGCATTGGCTGCTCTACATAGGTGAGATCTCCTAGAATCTCCATCTCAGGCTCACTGAGAACCTTCTCTGGATCTGACACAAACTTCCTGAGCATAGGAACATGGAAAACCGGATGGATTCTTTCCATGGAAGCTGGTAAATCTAGCTTGTACGACACATTCCCGATCTTCTGCAAGATCTCAAAGGGACCAATGTACCGTGGCGCTAGCTTACCCTTTCTCCCAAATCGAACCACTCATTTCATTGGAGACACCTTTAGCAACACCATATCCCCCTCCTGAAACTCTATCTGCTTCCTGCGGATGTCTGCATAACTCTTCTGTCTGCTAACAGCTGTTCTGATCCTTTCTCTGATGATGGGCACTAACTTGTTGGTAATTTCTACTAACTCTGGCCCTGCCAGAGCCTTCTCTCCAACTTCTTCCCAGCAAACAGGTGTTCTGCACTTCCTTCCATACAGAGCTTCATAAGGGGCCATCCCTATGCTAGCATGATGGCTGTTGTTGTAGGCAAACTCCACCAAAGGTAGATACTGCCTCCAAGAACCGCCAAAGTCTAACACACACATCCGGAGCATATCCTCGATGGTCTGGATGGTCCTTTCTGACTGTCCGTCCGTCTGTGGATGGAAAGCAGTGCTGAAATCCAATCTTGTACCCATAGCCTCTTGCAGACTCCGCCAAAACCTGGAGGTGAACTGAGGTCCTCTATCTGATACTATAGACACTGGAACTCCATGCAGCTTGACTATCTCGTCCACATATACCTGCGCTAGTTTGTCCACAAAATAGTTGCTCTTGACTAGAATGAAGTGAGCAGATTTAGTCAATCAATCCACAATCACCCATATGGAGTCTAGTCTATTGGACGTCGCCGGTAACCCCACTACAAAATCCATTGCTATATTCTCCCATTTCCACTCTGGAATCGGTAGTGGGTTAAGCATTCCAGCCGGCTTCTGATGCTCTAGCTTCACCCTTTGACATGTTTCGCAGGCTGACACGAACTGTGCCACTTCTCTCTTCATCGCTGGCCACCAATACACTCTTCGCAGATCTTGATACATCTTGGTGGCTCCAGGGTGAACGCTATACCTCGCATTATGAGCCTCTCTCATAATGTCTTCTTTTAAACTCGGGTCATCTGGTACACATAACCTTTTCCCATGACGAAGAATCCCCTCACTATCAAATCTGAACTCTGCACTGTTGCCTGACTGAACAGTCCTGGCAATCTTCACTAACTCAGGGTCCTCGTGCTGTTTCAGAGCCACTTGCTCCAGAAACACGGGTGTAACTCGCATCTGTGCAATCAAAGCACCTGTACCAGACAACTGCAACTGTAGCCCTTCACTGACTAACCTGTAGAACTCCTTCACCACTGGCCTCCTTTCTGCTGTGATATGGGACAGACTGCCAAGTGATTTCCGGCTCAAGGCATCCGCTACTACATTAGCCTTTCCCGGATGATACTGGATCTTGCAATCATAATCACTGAGCAACTCTACCCACCGTCTCTGCCTCAAATTTAACTCTCTCTGGCTCAAGATGTGCTGCAGGCTCTTATGATCTGTAAAGATCTCACATTTTACCCCATAGAGGTAATGCCTCCACATCTTGAGTGCAAAGATAACAGCTGCCATCTCAAGATCATGTGTCGGGTAATTCAGCTCGTGCTTCTTCAGCTGTCTAGAAGCATAAGCTATCACTCTCCCATTCTGCATCAACACACAACCCAATCCCACTCGGGATGCATCACAGAACACTGTGAAATCTTCATCACTGATCGGCAGAGCTAACACCGGTGCTGAAGTCAACCGTCTCTTCAACTCTTCAAAACTGTCATCACATTCCTCTGACCATACAAACTTCTGATTCTTTCTGGTTAGTCTGGTCATAGGAGCAGCTATCTTCGAGAAGTCCTGAACGAACCTCCTATAGTAGCCTGCCAAACCCAGAAAACTCTTAATCTTTGTCACTGTGGTGGGTGTAGGCCAGTTGGCTACAGCTTTTATCTTCTTGGGGTCCACTGCTATACCTTCATCTGATACTACATGCCCCAAGAAAGAAATGCTCCTCAGCCAGAATTCACACTTGGAGAACTTGGCATACAAGCCATGCTCCCTCAAGGTCTGTAAGACAATCCTCAGATGCTGGGCATGTTCCTCGGCATTCCTGGAATACACCAAGATATCATCTATGAAGACGATCACAAAGCGATCCAGGTACTCTCTGAAAACTCTATTCATGAGATCCATGAATGCTGCAGGGGCATTAGTTAACCCAAACGGAATTACCAGGAACTCATAATGCCCATATCTGGTCCTGAAGGCGGTCTTAGGTACATCCTCTTCCCTGATTCTCAACTGGTGGTATACGGATCTCAGATCTATTTTCGAAAAATATCCTGCTCCTGCTAACTGGTCGAATAGATCATCGATCCTGGGTAAAGGATACTTGTTCTTGGTAGTGGCTTTGTTCAACTGCCTGTAGTCGATACAAAGTCGAAGAGATCCATCCTTCTTCCTGATGAACAGTACTGGAGCACCCCAAGGTGAGGTACTCGGGCGGATGAAACCCTTGTCTACCAACTCCTGTAACTGATCTTTCAACTCTCTCAGCTCTGCTGGCGCCATCCTGTAGGGAGGAATAGAGATCGGTCTGGTACCAGGCATCAACTCTATCTCGAACTCTATTTCCCTACTAGGTGGTAGTCCTGGAAGCTCTTCAGGAAACATATCTGGGAATTCTCTAACAACTGGTACTGTGGATGGTTCCCTAACCCGACTATCTAGCTCCCTCACATGAGCTAGGAACCCTTGACAACCCCTCCTCAACAACCTACGAGCCTGAAGGGCTGATATCAATCCCCTAGGTGTCCCTTTCCTGTCTCCTCTAAAGACACACTCTGACCCATCCTGGTCTCTGAAACTGACTACCTTATCTCTACAGTTCAGGGTCACATCATACATAGATAACCAATCCATCCCTAGAATGACATCAAAGTCTGTCAACTCTAGAACCACAAGGTTAGCTGGAAGGTATCTACTCTCAATGCACACTGGACTGAACTGACAGACTGACTCTGCCAAAGATGGATCACACTTGGGTCCACTGACCCAGAGAGGACACTCTAGCTCGGAAACTATCAGACCCAACCTCTCTGCGGCTCTGGAAGCAATAAAAGAGTGAGAAGCACCGGGGTCCATCAAAGCATACACCTCGGAACACCCAATGATGAGATTACCTGACACCACTGTGTTCGAAGTGTTTACCTCCTGCTGCGTCATGGTGAAAATCCGTGCTGGGGCTGATGGACCTGCACCTCGGGAACCCATCCCTGATGAAGAGGCTGACCCTCTTCCTCTTCCTCTGCCACTGCTCTGAGGTATGGCTGTAGCTACTGGCTGTACCACACTACCGGAAGTCATCTGCGGGGATGGTGCCATAAAGGTCGCCTGAGGACATTCCCGAGCGTAATGCCCTTCCTGCCCACATTTGTAGCAGGCTGTAGATCCCAGCAGACAAGATCCTCTGTGCTGCCTTCCACACCGCTTGCATACTGGAATATCTGTGCCCGTACTGGAGCCACTACCCACTCCCAGACTAGATTTAACCCTGTTCCAGAACTTGCCCCTCTTTCCTCTGAATCTATCCCATCTTTTCTTGCTCGCACTTGCCGTACTCTGTGAGGAGGAACCTGGTTTAGAACCAGAAGATTGTGCCTTTGGCTGTTTGACTGATCCCTGTAGTATGGCACTAGCCTCCATTTTCCTTGCAGCATCCACAATACAGTGGAAACTCTCCTTCTCTGCTGGAAGGATCAAGGAGAAATACCTAGGGTGAAGCCTCGTGGCATATCTCCTTGCCTTCTTCTAATCTGTATCATACGCCTGACCCACGTATGGTAACAATTCCAGGAACTTATCTGTATACTCCTCAACACTCATCTCATCTGTCTGTCGCAACTGCTCAAATTCCACAATCTTCAGTTCCCTGGAACTGTCAGGAAAAGCCCACCCAGCAAACTCGTTGGCGAACTCTTCCCACGTCATACTGTCTATTCTCGGGTCCATATAGTTCTTGAACCATTCTCTAGCTTTCTTGCACTTTAATGTGAACCCTGCCATCTCAATGGCCCTGCTGTCATCTGCTCCCAACTCACTTGTTATCATTCTCACTGCACTAAGATACTCAAAGGGATCATCTCCTGTATTGAATTTAGGAGCATCCAACTTCAAGTACTCAGTCATCTTCACCTTGCTTCCCCCTGAAGAACTGGGTTGCTGCACTTCGGCAACAGGAACTACTGGTTCTGGTAGTGGTGGTGGAGGTACTGTTTCTCTTGATTCAGGCTGTGTGGGACTTGGTTGAAAAGGTGGGGGTGGATACATCTGATATGGTGGATAAAAGGAAGGATAGGGCATATAAGACATATAGGGTGGATATGGGGCGAAGCTAGAGTAATCCGACGTACCTCCCATCGGATACCCTGGGCCCTGAGGAAAGGGTGGATAGCCAAACTCCGAGGCCTGAGCGCCTCTCTGAGACTCCCCCATACCTTCTTCCGACCTTCCTACTCCCATACGTTCATCTCTACTCTGATCACCTTCCATATCAACTCTTTCTTCTGAACTTCCCCCTCTACCTACTCCTCTTCTGCTCTCGTCAGAAGACCTTCTAGGGTCTCATGACGTTCCCTCCCTGCTAGACCTTTGTGTCCTTGCCCTTGGCAATGCAGTTGGATGAGCAGCTGTACCCTCACTTTCAGGTGGGACTCCAGTCAATCTCGCGGATCGACGAGTTCCTCGCATCTTAACTCTCTCTGAAAACATCACAAAACATAACACATCAGCAACATATAGTCCATGTGGAAACACATCAACCCTCAAGCATCAATCACATAGAAACAATGCACATGCATAAATCATGGCATTCCACATCATCATACAGACAGGACTAACATCCTATCCTAGTGGACATGTTTTCCTAGTGTGCTTGACCTACTAGAACCTCTATGAGCCCGACCCTCTCTCTATAGGTCCGACCATGTGAACCTAGGGCTCTGATACCAATCTGTAACAGCCCGAATACCGAACTGCTATCGGCGCTAGGCTCCAGATCGGCTTAAGGCCGCCGGGACCCGTAGCAAGCCTACTGTGAACTCTGTGTACCTGTGAAATCCCATACATGATCATACATTTTCGGTAACAAATTAAAACTTGTCTTTGTTCCAAGGCTTCACCTGTGCATGCACTATCTCTAGTCTATCTCAATCCCTACTAGAGCTCATCATTACTCTAGGCGGATTAATCTCATAATGGTAAGCCTGGTTTTTCTCATATACATAAAGGACAAACATAAACATAAACTGACCATGTATATACAAAAGGGATTACTACAAATGGTCAAGCACTATGCTATACATCTTATTACACAACGACTATCTTTGTACAAGTACATGTCCACACTAGCTATTACATAACTCTGCTTCTTCCATACCCTGCTGGACTCCCTCTGGACTCTGAACCTGCAAGACTGGGGTGGAGGGAGAGGGATGAGCTATACAAGCCCAATGAGTAGAACTATAAAACATGATCTCATGGAATGCATCACGTCACAGCTAGTCCAGTCTGAGTCGCGGATAGACATGACCACCAAAAATCCCTATCCTGGGAGGATGCCTGGCCTAGCCAGGTCTTATAACCTCAAGTTGCCTGGCCCGGCCAGGTCTTACTCACTCTGCCCGCCTGGCCCGGCCAGGTCTTACTATCTCTGCTGCCTGGCCTAGCCAGGTCTTACCTACAGATGGCTGCCTGGCCCGGCCAGGTCTTATAACAGAGTCTCTCTGCCTGCCTGGCCCGGCCAGGTCTTACATGACAGAGGTAGGGCTATTGGGGTCGCCTTGGTCCATCCACATCATCATATACAGCAAATTATGCAATGCAATGCGCCATCTTCGTGAAACTAGTGCAATCAACCTACCATAATCATCATGATGCATGAAAGATGCTAAAAGCATTTTAACCCAGTAGAAGTTCCACTCACCTCTGATAGACTCTGAACTAACTCTGCAGGTTCTGCTGCAGTACTCACTGCTGCCTTCCCTGATTCCTCTGGTCCGTACCTACACAGGTGGACTCAAATGAGGGACCAAACTAACTCAAGAACATGTCTAAGAAACTCCCTAAAACCCCTCTAAACCATCCTAGAACAATCACATAAAACATGCAAAGGAAGGCTGGACAGGGCACTTTCGGCGGCAGGTTCGGCGGCCGAAACCCCACTCCAGAGACAAAGCTCATGCATGTTCGGCGACCGAACTTCTTTCTTCGGCGGCCGAAACCCTTCGGGGGCAAGGTTCGGAGGCCAAAAGGCTCTCCAGAGACGAAAGTCCCTCACCTTCAGTGGCACCTTCGGCGGCCGAACCTTGCCTCCAGAGACGAAAGTCCCAAATTGCGGGGGCAAGCTTTGGCAGCCGAAGCCACCTCCAAACATGTTCGGCGGCCGAACCTTCCTTCGGCGGCCGAACCTGGTTTTTTTGTCCAATGGACAGAACCTTGCTCTGTTTCATGCAAACTTTGCCCAAAAACCCTACAACATGCATATCAACTACTCCCAACTAGCACATACCATATATCATGCATATAGAGGTCCAAAACTAGCCTAAAACCTCAACAAAACATATGAAACAACACTTAAACATTCATGAACACAAAAATCTCCCAAAACCTCACCTAAACCTAATCATGCATACTACCCATCAAACTTCCATAAAACCTTCAAAAATCAGTAAAAGAGGTTCTCGATCTGTACTTACCTCTTCTAAACAAGAGATTGCACGATCCTAACGTGGAGAAATGGAGAAATCCTCGCTCAAACTCTCCAAGCTTCAAACTTTGTTCTTTTTGCTTAAAACCTTCAAAAATCACCAAAACTCTTAAAAACTTGGAAAGATTTGAAGGAAATCATGAAAGTCAACTTGGAAAGGGTTTGGACTCACCTCTGGCTGAAGATGGAAGAAAATCTCATCCTTCCACCGACTTGGCGCCCTTAAATAGGTGGCTGGCCAGACCACCTTCGGCGGCCAAACATGAATCTGAAACCATGCAAGGTTCGGCGGCCGAAAGTGACCTTCGGCGGCCGAACTTGCCATTTTCTTCCTTTGTTGTTTTTCTTTCAAAAACTCATTTCTTTAACACTTTAAAACATTAAAACATGTTAAAATACATTCATAAACATATGTATTACCCTTCTTGAGGGTTCCGACACCTGAGATTCCCCCGGTCTACAGGAATTCCGATGCCGGACTCAAGCCGGGTATTACAATATGCATGGTTATGAGAAGTTGGTTGCATGTTGAGAGTGTTTGGTTTGGTTTTGGAGGCTGATTTTGCATGTGTGACCCGAGTTCTGCCTTCTTGGAGAACTCAGGTTCGGCAGCCGAAGCAAGGTTCGGCCGCCGAACCCCTTATGGATGCTGTTTTGGCCGCCTAACCTCGCCCCCGAAGGTTTAGACTTTCGGCTCTGGAGGGAGTTTCGGCCGCCGAACATGCCACCAAAGGTGGATGACTTTCGGCTCTGGAAGGTCTTTCAGCCCCCGAACCTTGCCCCCGAAAGTTTCGACTTTCAGATCTGGAGGGACTTTCGGCCGCTGAAGGTGCCACCGAAAGTGCATGAGTTTCGGATCTGGAGAGGGGTTTGGCCGCCGAAGGTGCCGCCGAAAGACCCCTGTCCAACCTTCCTTTGCTTGTTTTTTCATGCATGTTTGTGACATTTTAGGGGGGTTTTGGGGGAATGTTTAGAGTTATGGTAGAGTATGTCGGAACCTCATTTGAGTCCACCTGTGTAGGTTCGGACCCGAAGAACCAAGGAGGCCCTCAGTGTTAGCTGGTTCAGAGGTATTCCAGCGTATACTAGAGGTGAGTGGAACTAAACTATGTTTTAACTTCAATGCAAAGTTTTAGCATGACTCATGCATCATAAATGCCATGTGTTTATAGGATGTACTGCATTCGAACTCACGAATATGTTGCATTGCATTATATGTTATGGATGTGGATGAATGTTGGATGATCCTTTAGTACTTGAGAAAGACCAGGAGCCCATTCTACGCCCTGGCACAAGTTATGAGAAAGACCAGGAGCCCATTCTACACCCTGGCACGAGTTATGAGAAAGACCAGGTGCCCATGCTACGCCCTGGCACTAGTGCAGTATGTCAGGACTATTGGTGACAAGTTCATCCTTGATATGATTTGTTTGTGATGTGATGCATTTAATGGAGGCATGTTTTAATGTTTTTATTAGTGCTCTACTCACTGGACTCTAGTAGCTCACCCCTCTCCTTAATCCCCAGGTTTGCAAGGCCAGAGTTAGCATGGGATAGCTTCAGGAGAAAAGCTTTTGTAATAGTTCAGTAGTAGACATGTATTGAAAATAATGTAAAGTCATGTAATGTATATTGGTGATAGAGTTGTGCTTGGCCCTAGAGCTGGTTATTTCCTTTGTACATGATCTGTATATTATTATGTCTTATAATGATATATGTTGAGGACCAAGCTTAATGTATGACATGATGACCCAACTAGAGCATTTGATGAGGGCTCTAGGATGGGGTTTTATGTTTTCAGAGTTAATGTGCATGCACCGGTTAAGGTTGGTAGATGTAAAGTTTCAAATTTTTATGGAAATTGTTGATCATGTATGGGATTTACCAGGTTTGTAGAATGTATAACAGGCTTGCTACGGGTCCCGGCGGCCTTAAGCCGATCTGGATCCTAGCGCCGGTAGCGGTCCGGTCACCGGGTCGTTACATTTCTTAACCAACATCCAATCACCAAAATCATCTAAAACAGCTGGATTAACCACCTGATTGTCGGGTAACTGAGCTACCTTAGGAGCAGGGTTACTATGAGCCGAATTAGGCACATTCTCTACATTCTTTGGCTGCAACTCTTTCCGCAACGAAGGACAATTATCTTTCATATGCCCAAAAATTCCACATGAAAAACAAACCATATGCAACGCCTCATATTCAATACGTCGAACTCTCCGGTTCAGCTTGAATTTCGACAAAAGAGGCTTCGTAACATCAACTTCAACACATAATCTCGCAAAATGCCCTCTTGTCACTCGGCTAGTGTTATTATCCACTCTGATAGGATCTCCTATCTTCCTCCCCAATCGCATAATAAAATCCTCATTAAAATATTCAATTGGAAGGCATGGAAATCGGACCCAAACTACTAAGCGTTCCAAAGAAACATTAAATGGATCAAAATCCGGGCACCATTGGCGAACTGGCAAATAATGATCAGCTATAATCCATGGTCCACCCTCCAGTGCAAAATCAAAATCTTCCCTACTATTAAATCGAGCAAGGAAAAAATTATTGTCCAGAGCAATTAAGTCCATAGGGGATTTAGGTTTCCAGAGTTCCTTCACCCTTCGCGATAAATAGGCATACCCTATTGATCTTCCAATCAGCTTGATAATCAAGGAGTTCTTCCATGGTTTACAATAACGAGATATCTCAATTTTAGTAAGTTTAATATTAGGGTACTTTTCATCCTCCTCATCTAGGGATGGCAACGGATCGGGTATTTTCGGGTACCCGATCCGACCGAACCCTAATAAAACGGATTTGGATAGTTATAATCGGATTTGGGACGGGTTCGGATTTTAAAAATAATACTCGTTGTGGGTTCGGATCGGATTCGGGTTTTATGTACAGGGTACCCACTACCCGAACCCGTTTATATAAATAATTAATTTAATATAAAAAATATATTTTACAATAATATTTATAAATTTTTTTATATATTTTATTTAAAAATTTAAATTTAAATATTCTTTAGAAATATTAAATTTTTTAAATAAAAATTATTAATGAAAAATATTTTTTATATAAATTATTAATTAAAATATACAAGATTAAACGGGTTCGGATTTTATTCGGATAATAATAATCGGGTTTGGGATGGATTCGGATAATTTAAATTAATTTTTAATCGAGTTCGGAACGAATTCGGATATTACTAATATAAATCAGGTTCGGGTTCGGGTAGTTTAATTTTCGCGGGTACCCTACCCGTTTACATCCCTATCCTCATCCTCTTCCCCATCAGAAAGCTCATACAACTCTTCATCATTCACTTCAATTGTGTCAGCAATCAAAGTCTCGTTATTAGGAATTCTATTGACTAGCATATCCCTAAACGAAGGACTCATTGGAGACGATTGTCCATCAGACTCAAACTTTCCACCGTCTTGTTCTTCTAAAGAGAAACCTCCATCACCATTCTTACGCTTCCTATGGCCACTATGTTGCAAGAGATCATCTTTTTCCATATTCTCGTTGCCGGAATCTGACATTCCGGTGGAATGTGGATAGAGATTTGCCGTGATCCGGCGTCGATTGAAGATCTGCAGAAATTTTTTTTTTTTTCTCGGCTGATCCGCCGTCAAATTGAAGTAATTCAAAGTTAGATTTACTTTTAATTTTTACATGTTTTTTTATTAAATTAAAAACGAAAAAGTAGAAAACAAAATCCACCCTTAATCTGTAGTAATTTTAATTCACCAATAGCCTTTTATGTAGCGTGTTTCCACAAAGTGCACCAGCTGCTCTTCATGGCCAAAACAGAGCATGTGTTATCAATTTAACAATCCGGAGTTTCAGACACAAAAATGAAGGCTGTCCAGTTTTAGCTACTGTATTAATTAAGACAGTTGACAGTACCAATCCAACTCACTTTGCTTTAATTTTTAGGACATGACACAACAATATGGCACCTACTAACATTAAATTTCTAGCCCACTTTTGTTTTTTTTTTTTTTATCAAATCATAGATATTTTAAAGATAAAATACTATCCGCAATTATTTATTCCATCCATGATTTTGAACCTTCAACTCACTCTTCGTGACTATTATAAAAATCTGGTGGAGCTTTCCCCACCAATATTTTCCCACTCTTTAAGACACACCCCATGTTCCACAAAAAGGGTATAAGTGGAGGCTACCAAAGGAAAATTCACATCAGAAACAAAAGTAAAAAATGGAGCTTGGGACACCCAAAATACAGAATTTTCTAAGGCTTTGTTCAATCTTGCTCTTGATTTTGGCAGCTTGTTTAGTAGGGTTTGATTCTCAGACAAAGTCTATTGTTTACCTTGAAAAGAAAGTGAGTTACAAGGTCTTGCAAGCTTTTCCGTAAGTTTTATTCCTTTATTTTTTATTCTTTCACTCGACTGTTATTTTAATTTCAGTATTATTACGTTAAAATTTATCGGCGAAATTTGTTTAGTTAATGTAATATGTTTAAATTTTTTTTTAAATATTGATCTAGTGTTTGGATTTTCATTTGGATATAGAACTTTGGTGTATGTGGATGCTGTGGCTGCTGCTTATAATCTTCTTCAACTAATAAGCAGAATTTCTTTCTTATCTGAGTACAAAGGAAGCTTTAAGAGTTCTTATAGATATGTGTATTGGTGTTGTTACTTGGTGGATCAGGTATTTAATTTCTTGATTTAATTTATATTCCCATAAGCTATTAGTTAATTTTTGGGTTAAAGCAGGGATATGCTTGCTTAATACTTTGATATTTTGGTTGCTTTTCATGGGTATTCAGGCTGGATTCCTTTTAAGTGCAAATCCAAGAAATTCTTCTTTTTTTTTTCTTCGTGTGTGTGAAAAATTTTAATCTGAATCAAGTTTAATAAATGGAACATTAATATTGCAGAATTTTTTTACTAAAGTTTTAAAAAAATAAAAATAAGTAAAATAAAATTTAAATTTTTTTATAAAATTATTAATTAGTTGAAGAATAGAGGAGATTGGCATGCACTTGCTCATATATGGAAAGAGTTGGAGAAATTAAAAATAAAAGAAGGATTGTTTTCTATCTTTTATTATCTTTTATTTTCTCTAATTTAGAGAGAGAAAAAAAAAGAATTGTGAAAATAAATGACTTTTTATAAAAAAAGTTATAAAATATAAAGGCCAAATAATCAAATTTTATTCTGTTTTTTTTTTAATTTTAACAATTTTCACCTAATATGATAATATTGTTAACAATATCTAACCTATTTAATAAGAAAATAAAATAAACACCTATAATATCTTATATAACTATATTTATTTTACTTATTTAAACGTTGAAAATCATAAAATAAATGTTTTCCTATTATTTATTTTTAGTTATTAGAAATAAATTAAAAAAATTAAAAGAAAAGAAAAGAAAAGAAAAGAAAAAATATTTATGTTTTTAGAAAGGAAAAAATTACAAAAACATATATATATATATATTTTACCATCATAAGTGATAATAAATAGAATTAAAATGGGTAAATAAACGACAGAGACGAATTCAGATTAAAAATTAATATAAAATTTTCCATTTGATAATTAGAAAAAAAATCGAACACAATTTTAATTCATTTTGGGCGCAGCTAAGCATTGAATGGTTGATTTTATGTGAAAAGATTGCAGTGTACATAACGTTTGCGGCAAGCTCAGCAGCACTAGAGCAGTCAGTTTTAGTATTGACAGGAGCTGAGGCCTTGTATTGGATGAAGTGGTGCAACAAGTTTACCAGATTCTGCTTCCAAATTGGTGGTGCTTTGTTCTGCAACTACGCAGCCTGTGCTCTTATGGCCTTCATCTCCTCTATTTCTGCCTTCAATTTATTTAGACTTTATTCACCCAAACACTTTCTCGTCTTAAAGACCACTTAATCTCTCTCAAAGACCTTATGTTAGGTTTCAAGATTTGATGGTTGAGGAGAGACTGAGATTGAATACAAATTGTGTAAGTAGCTGCGTATGAGATATGGGTTAATTGGAATGTATTTTCTTTTAATTTACAAAAAAAATCATATTTAAGTCAGCCGGATTTTATTTATTTCTTGTTATAAGCAAAGATTACTATTCTTATCGCAGGAAAAGTCTTACCTATATTTTTATAAATTAAATCTACCATAATTAAATTTTTACACTGTCTTAGAGAATTTTAGGTAATTTTTCCTCAGACATTAAATAAATAATACTTCAATTCTCCTAAAAAAATTTTCACACCAACCCCTCTATATATTATTTTTTAATTCACAAAAGTCACTCCCAAATTTTCAAGCTTTGAACTTTAAAGTCTTCTGCTTAGATTTTTCTTCTCTTCAAAATATTTAAGATGAGTTATTCACACATTATTAAGTTATTTTTATACATTACTTTTTACTTGTAAGAAGTAATTAGACATTTTTTTCAATTACTTATATTTTCTATTTTAACTCTAAATAAATAAAAAGAAAATTATTATTAAATTTCTAAATTTTTTTAATAAATTATTAACTTGTTCGTATTTCAAAATTATACAATTAAAAGTTTATATTTGTATTTTATAAAATTAATTTTTAAATATTTTTTCAAAAAATAAATTATTAACTTACCTGGAGTATTTATGTTATTTAGTCCAAAGAATTTTAACTAGTACTAGTAAATTTAAACATTCATATTATTTAGTCTATTTAACAAAGGCTAAAATAAATTGAGGAATGATTTTTTAAAAAATTATTAAACAATTTAATTTTATAAAATATAAAAGCGTTCTACTTGAGTGATTTTGATATTAAGAGAACCAGTGAATCTTCTAAAAACTCTTGAAATTGATAGCTACTAAATAAAACTGCAACTATCCTACTTCTCCATTCTTTTTCGATCTAAAAAATTTGCCTTTAATTTGAAGTTTTCAATTTTAAGTATATTGTTTTTTTTTAATTTTAAAATATCTATAAAGTAAGTTATTTATTCATTAATTTATTTATTTTATATAATCACTTTTTATTATTAAGAAGTGACAATTATTTTTATATATTTTTATTTATATAATTAAAATTATATATGAAACTATTTAATCTTATAGAAATAAATTTAAAATTTTCAGAAAAAAATAGCTTTTATAATTACTATTTAGATTTTGAAAAAAATTAAATCTAGAAAAAAATAATCGTTTAATTGGTTATGATATATATATATATATATATATATATATATATATATTAAAAATATAGATAAAATCAAATAATATTTATATGAATAATAACTAAAGTATTCAATTTTTTTAAAAAAAATCTAAAGTAGATAAATTGATTTAATTTGTTAAAGTTGTATTTATGTGAATATGCTTCAGTTATTTTAAATCTCAACTTAAGGATTTTATGATAAAAATTTTTATAAAATGAGTGAAATTGACTAACTTCATAAAATTAGATTCCTAACTTAAATTTCTAGATCAGCTGTACAGTTCCTCGTTGCTGATTCCCGAAGGGCAACCCTTATATCTCAGTCAAACTCACGTCCTCAAATTTTCTTCTGGGGCAAAATCAATTACTAGATTTTCTATATAGTTATAATATTGCAGAAAACATATCCCTTGACTCTGTTCCTACATCAAAAACACATACCGATGGATCTCCGAATCTTCAATATTCCACATGGTTCCATCGCGATCAGCTTGTCTTAAGCTAAATGTTCAAGTTATTGCTATTTAAACAACAAAAGAATGTTGGCATAAGTTGTCCTCCATCTTTGTGTCAGGATCTCGAACACAAGTCTAGCAATTTCACATGCAGTTGAAACATTTGCCTAAAGGATTGCCCCTGTTGATAAATACATGAAACAAGCTAAATCAATTTTGGACCAATTCTCGACTTTGAAATGTCCAATTCTCGAAGATGTCTTAATTTGCGGACTTGGTTCATACTTTTGGCCCTTCACTCATGCCATTGTGGCAAGAAACAATCTTATTTCATTTGATGATCTATACGTTGAGCCAAAAAACTCAACTTCAAATAGACTGGCTCACTGTGCATCCATTAGTCAAGCCTGTGACTCATCTAACTAGTACTAATTTCAACATTGAGGACGCTCCAATAATCAACCGTCTTCACCCTCATTGCCACTACTCCTAATACCATTTGCCACAATTGCTAAGGACATGGTCACTTTGCTCGCCAATTTCCATCACCAAAATCCAACTCTTCCACTATGCCATTAATTACCTACATCCAACACAGACATAGGATTGGACTCACGAGTAATTATCATGTAACTACTAACGAAGGAAACATATCTCATTCAACACCATACCTTCGCAATAATGAAATCACAATTACTAAGAGTAATATGTTCCTATTTCTGCTTGTTGTTCTTCTATTGTTTGTTCGATTAATTTTGCTTCTTTATCTACTTGGCACACTCGTTTTGGACATACCAATAGTTGTGAATTAAATTAAGCCATTGATAGAGCACACGGTAGGCAGAAACACATTTTTAAAAAATTTCTTTTTACATCAGATTCCGTCCCCAAAACTTAGTGTTTTATTATTTTTAACATCATCATACAAAGAAAAAAAAAAGCATATAAATAACAAGGCTATTTATTGTTAGCCTATTTATATTTTGGGAGAAATATAGAAAGAGAAAGAGAAAAAGAACCTAATAGGTTGTCGCCTTTTATAGTACGTAAATCTCTTTTCGGCTTGAAGAGACGAGGCTTCTAGTCACAAGTCCATTTATTCTTCCACTCGAACTACCTTCAAGTAAGACCATCAAGTTCCCATAAATCCTCCTCCTTGTGCTCTCTCGGCTAGCCACCAAAGGAAGGATGAGGGAATCAACAAAATTTGGATGGAAATGAGAAATTGAGTCTTTGAACACTTTAAAGCACTTGAGTTCCTGAGTGGCAACTCCAAATGTGTCAAGATCTCAAAGCCATTGTAGAGGAATTGGTTGGTTTCGTAGGAGAAGCCAGGGAAAAAGAAGAGAAATCTCTAAACTCGCATGGATTATGAGAAGAAGTGAGATGTGGGGTCCACATGTCATCCACTTATCTTATACTATATTTGGATTGATGAAAAATAAGGAGGGAAGAAGAATAAAAGGAGAAAATAGAGGTGAAAAGTGATTTCCCTTTATTTAGAAAAGGAAGGAAAAAAAATGGAGGAGAATATAATGATTATTTTCTTTTCGCATAATCTCTCCAATTTGGAGAGAAAATGAAAAAAGATGAGAGGGAAAGTGTATTATTTGAATTAAATTACAATTAAACCCATAATAATGCAAATTTGAATTTGTAAAAGTAAAAGGGTAAAATAGCAATTTCACACATAATATTTTCTTTCCTATCATATTTTGAACTTTCCAAATAAGAGAAAATAAAATTATTTTCAATTTTTTTTATTTTTATTTTCCTTTATCCAAACAAGAGAATGGAAAATAAATGAAGGATTCTTTCTCTATTTTCATCTTATTTCCTTTCCTCCATGACATTTTGCCAAACATAGTCTTATGATTAAAGAGATATATAGGCCTCTCTATCTTCCATTTGTCGCCATGCGTGGAACGACACTTGTGGGGTTCCTTAATTTATAATACCCTCATTAATCTCCATTAATTAACTCATAAATAAGAGCCCATGAAATGGCGACCACGACTTGTGTCTTCCAAGCCCATTAGGTTTGTAGAGATTTTCTTCACTCTTTTTCAAGCCCATTTCCTTTTGTCTAATAAAAGGGCATAAACTAAAACCCCCTTTTAATTTATGGCTTATTAATTAAAAATTAATTACTCGTTTATTGAATATGATTCCAGTCAAACTAAACACTTTGTAATTTAATTGAAAAATTAAATTTATTAATTCAATTAATTAATTAAATTAATAATTATTACCGAGAATTAATTTTACTATGTGTAACTTCTTAGATTCATAATTAATTGATAATAAAAAATCAACACGTTGATATTTAATAGAAAACAATCTCTCTGTTTATACTATGAATTTAATTTCTAATTTAACCTTCGCTTTCACAAGTCATGGTTGACATCTAGCATAATACGCTAATTAGTAGTGAATGTATTATCCCATCATCTTAAAATCTTGATTATATTTACTATACACTAAAATTATTTTCATTAGAAAATCCCAATCACGGTTAGATTCTCCATAAATGTTGAATGCTAGCTATAATTCTTAAATATATGTGATTTTTAAATTTTAAAATATTAAGCCACAGTTTGCTAACTTAAGAGCAAGTCAGCAACAATACAATACATATGACTTTAGCTGTAATATATATTTTTTTTTGTAGGGGTAGTTTAAACTGTCATATGAATGCTAGTGGCTACTTTGTAATGAGCTATATTTGTATGGAATAATATCCAATAAAAGAGTGCATATTTTATTGTTTTTATATTCATGGATGAAAAAGTAAAAAAATTATCAATAAGTTGGCGAATCAAAGATCCTAAGTAAAAGAAGATCTTAGGTAAAAGAAGATCTTAGGTAAAAAGAAGTCCATTAGAGTAGCGAAGCACTCTCTCATAGTAGAACAAACTATAGAGTCAAGAATTTTGGATAGTCATGACTCTTAAATATGCATGCTTGGATTGAAGAGTAATTGAGCTCTTAAAGATGCATGCTTGGATTGATGAGTAATTGAGCTATAAGTCGCGTCATAAATACTCACAGTTATGAGAAAGGATTCCATTTAAGAGGATTATCGATGTAATCATATTTTGAGAAATATTAATAACAGTCACTTGAAGGGACTAATAAAATGGAGAGTGTTAGACGGTCACCTATTTAAGTGACTGTCATCACCGATATTTCTCACATATTTTGTAGTGCTAGAAAATAGTTATTGATTTGGATGAGCATGATTTTAAGGATTAACATATTTGCATAGATTTAATTGTTGTATATCACATCATTGGTATTATATATTAGGGTTGTATTATTGGTATATGATATAGCCTAATTTATAGGTTTTGTTCCTGTTTTAATTATCTTCCTATTTTAGAAGTCAATATATAGTCTAGGATGTAATTGACAGAAACATAAAATTAAGAGAGATTGACAGAGCTTTTTTTTTTCTTTTTCTTTTTTTACTTTTCAGTCTCTATCTTTTTTCTACATTTAGTATACTTGTTTCACGCAATTTTGGAGTTAAATTACTTTTGTTTCATTGTTTTAGAGTGTGTTATTACTTGTTTATTTAATTTTTCTTAACTGATCCTCTTTAGGCAATTTGAAAGCCTACAGGATAAATTTTCAAAGAAATAGTCAAGTTAAAATAAAAGGTGAAAGAAATAATACATCCAACATAGAATTAAAAGAAAATAAATCCGTAATAAAGTTCTGTATTTTATTTAAAATAGTTCAATTTTTAATTTACTTTTATAAAAATAAAATAAATTAAAGAGTTAATTATTTAAAAAGAAAAAAATTTTAAAATTTAAATTTTTATTATGTTGATGCACCTTACTGGTTAGTAGGAATAACTGCCCGCCAACTCTCTTTTATCTCTTTGCTATAGTTAATGAGTTGGCAAGATACTCTCCTTAAAAAAAAATGCTCTATTCCCTTCAGAAGGCTATCGATTATCAAAACAGTTTTTAGAGAGTTTTTTTTCTCTAGATTTAATTTTTTGTTGGACTATTTTCTATAGATGTCGGACTATCTCCTTATGTGTCGGGTAATCTCTTGTGTTCGTGTGAAACGGAAAGACGATAATTGTGTAATCTATGGATATTTAGGTACTTGGATTCAAATACATTGCAACCGAGCTGAGTTGAGGGCCCAGCCTGGGCAATCCAAGCGCGCACAGGCTGAGTCGAGAGCCTAGCCCACGCGTTGGCTTAGGCAGCCCATGCTTGTTTTTTATTTTATTTTTTTTAAAAAAAAATTTAAAGGAAATTATGCATTTAAACAAAAAAAATTTGTTAGTCCAAAATTTATAAAAAAATTTTTGAAGTGATATGTAAAAAAAAATTAAAATTAAAATTGTGCATTTTTTATATAATTAATTTTTAGTAATTTTTAAATTATTATTAAATAATTTTTTTAATATTTTTTTTAGAAAATGTGTAACGACCCGAAAATCGGACCGCTACCGGCGCTAGGATCCGGATCGACTTAAGGCCGCCGGGACCCGTAGCAAGCCTAACATGCATCCTGAAAACCTGTTTAATCCCATACATGATCAACAATCATACATAAAAATTAAAACTTTTCTTTCATTCATTCCTCATACACCAAACTCAACCTGTGCATGCACTAAACATAATCATAATCATAAACTTGACCCCTCTGTGGGATCTCATCGATGCCCCCAATGGGTGGCATAACATGCGTTGAGTTGGCTAATCATAGACATCAATAAACATTAAGATCATGTATAAAAAAGGGATTACAATATACTATGGTCAAGCACACTTCTAACCTCAACATCGTTACATTACATATCTATACATCATTATACAATTTGTCATGTCCACATTCTAACTATTACATACATATGACTTTACTCTTCTTGACTTCTCTGTCTAGCCCGTACCTGCAATCCTGGGGGATTAGGGAAAAGGGGTGAGCTACAAGAGCCCAGTGAGCAGAATAATAGAAAACAATATTTAAAATCTCATGTCATCATGTAATGCAACACATCACAGCAAATCACATCTCAGATGATATTGTCACCGATAGTCCTCTACATTCCAAAGTGCCGGGACGTAGAATGAGTACAACCGGTCTTTCTCTTAACATAACATATCATACATACCAATGTGCCAGGGACGTAGAATGGGTACAACCTGGACTTTCTCTTACATAGTGTCAGGGACGTAGAATGGGTACAACCTGGACTTCCATACCATATCATGCCGTAGCATCATCATACCATATGAGGACTAAAGGATCATCCAATAACCAATCCACATCAACATCATAAATGCAATGCAACATATTCGTGAATTCTAATGCAAACAACCTAATTCATCACATGGCATTCATGATGCATGAACATGCTCAACTGTATAATTCATTTGCTTTAAAAGCATAAAGGTTTATTCTACTCACCTCTGGCTGAAGCTCTACAGACAAAGACTGATGCAGCTAACTCACTGCTGGGGTCCTCGGTTCCTCGGGTCCGAACCTACACAGGTGGACTCAAATGAGGGACCAAACAACTAGAACATAACTCTAAAAACATCCCCCAAAAACCCCCCCTAAAACACCTCAAACAATCGTGTAAAAACATGCAAAGGAAGGCTGAACAGGGCAGGTTCGGCGGCACCTTCGGCCGCCGAAAGTCCCTCTAGAGCCGAAACCCAGGCAGGTTCGGCGGCACCTTCGGCGGCCGAAAGTCCCAGACAGAGACGAAAGTCTCTTTTCGGGGGCAACTTCGGCAGCCGAAAGGCCTGCCTCCCCAGCCATGTTCGGCGGCCGAAAGTTCCTTCGGCTGCCGAACCTGGTTTCTGCCAAAGGGCAGAAACTTGGCTCCTTTATGCACATTTGCCTCCCAAATCTTTCAACATGCATATAACTCATTCAAATCATGCAAATATACATACATTGGCTCCTAGAGACTTCAAACTAACTTAAACCCCAACTACAACACACAACAACAACACATTGCTCAAAAACACAACATAAACTCAAAAACCTAACCATGAGCTAAACATGCATTCTACCCCATAGATCTTGCATAAAACTTACTTTAAACATGAAATGAGCTTAAGATCGGCTCTTACCTCTTGAAGATCGAGAGAGAGACGTCCTAAACTCGGAGGTGGGAGAGATTTGAGTCCTTGAACCTCAAAGCTCCAAAACTTGCTCAAAACTTGGAAATCTTCAAAACAAGATGAAAACTTGTGAAAATCATGAAAGATTTGAAGGAAAGAACTCAAGGATGGTGAGGAATGGCGGAAAGGCTCACCTTGGCCGAAAATGGGGAAAAAGCTCGCCCGTTTTCGGGTAAGGGACCCTTTTATAGTGGCTGGCCAGGCCACGTTCGGGGGCCGAATGTGCCTCCGCATGCATGTCATGTTCGGCGGCCGAACTTGAGGTTCGGCGGCCGAACCTGGGCTTCCCTCACTTATGCCTTCGGGGGCCTAAGGCTCACCCAAAAAGCATGCATGTTCGGCGGCCAAACTTTTGAGTTTCGGCGGCCGAACCTGAGTTTCCTCCAAGGGTGTTTTCATGCAAAAACTCATTTCCCTTTTTACTTAAAACCATGAAATACATTAAAACATTTTATGAAAACATGTTTCTACCCTACTAGAGGCTTCTGACATCCGAGATTCCACCGGACGGTAGGAATTCCGATACCGGAGTCTAGCCGGGTATTATATTCTCCCCCCTTAAGAACATTCGTCCCCGAATGTTCCTCAACTAGCACACAGCATGGCATACACATAACATACACATAAAGCATATAGAACTCACAAAGAACTAACCTTAGAAAAGATAAGGGTATTGCTGGAGCATGGACTCCCGTGTCTCCCAAGTACATTCTTCCATATTGTGGTGGTTCCACAGGACTTTCACCATCGGGATTTCCTTGTTCCTCAACTTTCTGATCTGGGTGTCTATGATCCGTACTGGCTGCTCAACATAGGTGAGATCCTCTTGGATCTCCACATCAGGCTCACTAAGAACCTTACTCGGATCTGACACAAACTTTCTCAACATTGAAACATGGAAAACCGGATGGATTCTTTCCATTGAAGCATGTAAATCCAGCTTGTACGACACATTCCCAATCTTTTGCAAGATTTCAAAGGGTCCAATGTATCGTGGGGCTAGTTTACCCTTCTTCCCAAAGCGAACCACTCCTTTCATAGGAGACACCTTGAGCAATACCAGATCCCCCTCCTGAAACTCTACTTGCCTTCTGCGGATGTCTGCATAACTCTTCTGTCTGCTTGAATCAGTCTTGATTCTTTCTCTGATTAAGGGTACCACCCTGCTGGTGATCTCTACTAGCTCAGGTCCTGCCAAGGCCTTCTCTCCAACTTCCTCCCAGCAAACAGGTGACCTGCACTGCCTTCCATATAAAGCTTCATATGGAGCCATCCCGATGCTAGCATGATGGCTGTTATTGTAGGCAAACTCCACCAAAGGTAGATGTTGCCTCCAAGAACCGCCAAAGTCCAGCACACACATTCTAAGCATATCCTCGATAGTCTGGATGGTCTTTTCGGACTGTCCGTCCATCTGGGGGTGGAAGGCAGTACTGAAATCCAACTTGGTACCCATGGCATTCTGCAGACTCCGCCAAAACCTGGAGGTGAACTGGGGCCCTCTATCCGAAACTATAGAAACAGGAACCCCATGCAGCCTGACGATCTCATCCACATATACCTGCGCCAACTTGTCCACAGAATAGCCACTCCTGACAGGGATGAAGTGAGCAGATTTGGTGAGTCTGTCCACAATCACCCATATGGAGTCCAATCTGTTGGACGCCGTCGGTAACCCCACTACGAAGTCCATAGCTATATTCTCCCATTTCCACTCTGGAATAGGTAGCGGGTTAAGCATTCCAGCCGGCTTCTGATGTTCCAGCTTCACACTTTGACACACTTCACAGGCTGACACAAACTGCGCCACTTCTTTCTTCATCGTTGGCCACCAATAAAACTTCTTCAGATCTTGATACATCTTGGTGGCTCCGGGGTGAACGCTGTATCTTGCATTATGAGCCTCCCTCATAATGTCTCCTTTTAGCCCTATGTCATCTGGTACACACAATCGACTCCCATAGCGGAGGATCCCCTTACTGTCGAACCTGAACTCACTATCTTTGCCTGACTGAACAGTCCTGGCAATCTTCACTAACTCTGGGTCCTCATGCTGTTTCTGAGCCACCTGCTCCAAAAACACGGGTGCCACTCTCATCTGGGCCACTAAAGCACCTGTACCAGACAACTCCAACTGTAGACCTTCATCAATGAGCTTGTAAAACTCCTTCACCACTGGTCTCCTCTCTGCCGTAATGTGGGATAGACTGCCTAGTGACTTCCGGCTTAGGGCGTCTGCCACAACATTCGCCTTACCCGGATGATACTGAATCTTGCAATCGTAGTCACTCAGCAGTTTTACCCATCTCCTCTGTCTCAAATTTAAATCTCTTTGACTCAGGATGTACTGCAGGCTCTTATGATCTGTAAAGATCTCACATTTTACCCCATAGAGGTAGTGCCTCCACATCTTGAGTGCAAAGATTACTGCTGCCATCTCAAGGTCATGTGTGGGGTAATTCAACTCATGCTTCTTTAGCTGCCTAGAAGCATAAGCAATCACCCTCTCATTCTGCATTAGTACACAACCCAGTCCCACACGGGACGCATCACAAAAGACTGTAAAGTCCTCCTCACTAGATGGCAGGGCTAAAACTGGTGCTGAAGTCAACCTCTTCTTAAGCTCTTCAAAACTCTTTTCGCACTGGTCGGTCCACACAAACTTCTGATTCTTCCTGGTCAACCGGGTCAGAGGAGCTGCTATTTTTGAGAAGTCCTGAACGAACCTCCTGTAGTAACCTGCTAAACCCAAGAAACTCCTGATCTCTGTTACTGAAGTGGGTCTAGGCCAGTTAGCTACAGCTTCCACTTTCTTGGGGTCCACCTCAATCCCATTCTCTGACACTACATGCCCCAAGAACGAAATGCTCCTCAGCCAGAACTCACACTTAGAGAACTTGGCATACAAGCCATGTTCCCTCAAGGTCTGCAAAACCAACCGCAGATGATGGGCATGCTCCTCTGCATTCCTGGAATACACTAAGATATCATCTATGAAGACAATAACAAAGTGATCCAGGTATTGACTAAACACTCTGTTCATGAGGTCCATGAATGCTGCAGGGGCGTTGGTTAACCCGAACGGCATTACAAGGAACTCAAAATGCCCATATCTGGTCCTGAAAGCTGTCTTCGGCACATCCTCTTCCCTTATCCTTAGCTGATGGTACCCCGATCTCAGATCTATTTTGGAGAAACAACCCGCTCCTGCTAGCTGGTCGAATAGATCGTCGATTCTTGGCAATGGGTACTTATTCTTGGTAGTGACTTTGTTCAACTGCCTGTAGTCGATACAAAGTCTAAGGGATCCATCCTTCTTTCTCACAAACAAGACTGGTGCACCCCAAGGTGAGGTGCTCGGTCGGATGAAGCCCTTTTCTACCAGCTCTTGCAACTGTTCTTTCAATTCCTTTAACTCAGCTGGAGCCATCCTGTAGGGAGGGATAGAGATCGGTCGGGTTCCAGGCATCAGTTCTATCTCGAACTCTATCTCCCTAGCAGGTGGTAAACCTGGCAGCTCGTCTGGGAAGACGTCTAGAAACTCTCTAACCACTGGCACCGAGGCGGGCTCTCTAACCTGACTGCTAAGCTCTCTCACATGAGCCAAATACTCCTGACATCCCTTCCTAAGCAACCTACGAGCCTAAAGAGCCGATATCAGACCTCTAGGTGTACCCCTTCTGTCTCCCCTGAAGACAACCTCTGATCCATCCTGACCTCTGAACCTGACTACCTTGTCCCTGCAGTCCAAGGTAGCACCATGGGTAGATAACCAGTCCATCCCTAGAATGACGTCAAAATCTGTCAAATCTAGAACCACCAGGTCGGCGGACAAGCATCTTCCCTCAACAAACACAGGACTACACTGGCAGACTGACTCTGCCACTGATGGATCACACTTGGGTCCACTGACCCAGAGAGGACACTCTAACTCAGAGATCATCAACCCCAACCTCTGGACGGCTCTCGGAGCAATAAAAGAATGAGATGCACCAGGGTCCATCAAGGCATACACATCTGAACAACCAATGACTAAATTGCCTGCCACCACGGTGTTAGATGCATCTGCCTCCTGTTGAGTCATCGTGAAGATCCGTGCTGGAGCTGATGGACCTTCACCTCTGAAACCTGCTGAAGAAGAGGCTGCCCCTCTCCCTCTGCCTCTGCCACTGGCCTGAGTCATGGCTGGAGCTGCTGGCTGAGCCACACTACCAGAAGCTGTCTGCTGAGACTGTGCTCCAAAAGCTGCCCTAGGACACTCCCATGCCATGTGTCCCTCTTGCCCGCATCTGAAGCAGGTTGCTGTCCCAGCCCGACAAACTCCCCTGTGTGGCCTACCACACTTTGCACAAACTGCATTATCCGCACCAGAGCTCGAGCCACTCCTTAGTCCCAGACTAGACTTGACCTTGTTCCAAAACTTGTTCTTCTTGGGCTTCCTAGTGGTGTTATTCCACTTTTTGCTACCTAAAGCTGCTGCACTAAAAGAAGAAGAGCCTGGGGTCTTAGAACCAGAAGGCTGTGCCACTGACTGCTTAACTGTTCCCTGAACGATGGCACTGGCCTCCATTTTCCTGGCCATATCCACTATGGCATGGAAGCTCTCCCTATCTGCGGACTGGATCAAGGAGGAATATCTAGAGTGGAGTTTCATGATATACCTCCTCGACCTTTTCTGGTCTGAGTCAAGGTTTTGCCCTGCAAATGGCAACAGCTCCAAGAATCTGTCTGTGAACTCCTCTACACTCATATCATCGGTCTGCCTCAACTGCTCAAACTCTATCATCTTCAGCTCCCTTGAACTATCTGGGAAAGCCCATCCTGCAAACTCGTTTGCAAATTCTTCCCAAGACATGCTGTCTACTCTGGGGTTCACATAATTCTTGAACCATTCTCGTGCCTTCTTGCACTTAAGCGTGAACCCAGCCATCTGAATGGCTCTACTATCATCAGCCCCAATCTCATCTGTGATCACCTTAACCCTTTCAAGATACACAAACGGGTCATCCCCTTTTTCATACTGAGGAGCACCCAACTTCATGTAGTCTGTCATCTTGACCTTACTCCCACTGGCTGAGCTAGGTCTAGGAGGTTGAGTAACTGGGGCTGCTGGTTCTGCAGGTGGTGGAGGTGGTGCAACATTTTCTGAGGTAGGGTTTGGATAGTAAGGTGGGGGTGGATACATTGGGTACTGTGAATATGATGGGTAGTAGGGTGGGTATGGCATCTGTGTGGGATAAGGGGTGAAACTAGGGTAATCCGATGTACCTCCCATCGAATACCCGGGGTTTTGTGAGAAGTGTGGGTAGTGGGGTGGCTGAACAAATCCCGAGGCCTGAGTGCCTCCTTGGGACTCTCCCATTCCCTCCTCTGACATACTAACTCCCAGACTGCCATCCCTCCTCTGCTCTACATCCATATCATCTCCCATGTCTTCTGACATTCCTCCCTGAACTGTTCCCCTCACTGATCTGCTCCTACCCAAATCCAGAGACCTTCTAGGGTCCCTTACTGCTCTGTCCCTGTTGGACCTGCTTGACATTGCCCTAGGCAATGTAGGAGGACGGGCGCTCATGCCCTCATCCTCAGGTGGCACTCCAGTCAATCTTGCTGATCAACGAGTTCCTCTCATCCTATTTTCTGAAAAACAGTGCACATAGCAAGCAAACATTAGCATCATATGGTTCATGTGGGCACACATGAACCCTCATCACATACATCACATAGCATTAATGCACATGCATATAATCATGGCATTTCACATCATAAAACAAGACAGGACTCCACATCCTATCCTAGTGGACATGATCTTCCTATTGTGCTTGACCTTCTATAACATCTATGAGCCCGACACTCTAGGTCCGACCATATGAACCTAGGGCTCTGATACCATTCTGTAACGACCCGAAAATCGGACCGCTACCGGCGCTAGGATCCGAGTCGACTTAAGGCCGTCGGGACCCGTAGCAAGCCTAACATGTATCCTGAAAACCTGTTTAATCCCATACATGATCAACAATCATACATAAAAATTAAAACTTTTCTTTCATTCATTCCTCATACACCAAACTCAACCTGTGCATGCACTAAACATAATCATAATCATAAACTTGACCCCTCTGTGGGATCTCATCGATGCCCCCAATGGGTGGCATAACATGCGTTGAGTTGGCTAATCATAGACATCAATAAACATTAAGATCATGTATCAAAAAGGGATTACAATATACTATGGTCAAGCACACTTCTAACCTCAACATCGTTACATTACATATCTATACATCATTATACAATTTGTCATGTCCACATTCTAACTATTACATACATATGACTTTACTCTTCTTGACTTCTCTGTCTAGCCCGTACCTGCAATCCTGGGGGATTAGGGAAAAGGGGTGAGCTACAAGAGCCCAGTGAGCAGAATAATAGAAAACAATATTTAAAATCTCATGCCATCATGTAATGCAACACATCACAACAAATCACATCTCGGATGGTATTGTCACCGATAGTCTTCTACATTCCAAAGTGTCGGGACGTAGAATGGGTACAACCGGTCTTTCTCTTAACATAACATATCATACATACCAATGTGCCAGGGATGTAGAATGGGTACAACCTGGACTTTCTCTTACATAGTGCCAGGGACGTAGAATGGGTACAACCTGGACTTCCATACCATATCATGCCGTAGCATCATCATACCATATGAGGACTAAAGGATCATCCAATAATCAATCCACATCAACATCATAAATGCAATGCAACATATTCGTGAATTCTAATGCAAACAACCTAATTCATCACATGGCATTCATGATGCATGAACATGCTCAACTGTATAATTCATTTGCTTTAAAAACATAAAGGTTTATTCTACTCACCTCTGGCTGAAGCTCTACAGACAAAGACTGATGCAGCTAACTCACTGCTGGGGTCCTCGGTTCCTCGGGTCCGAACCTACACAGGTGGACTCAAATGAGGGACCAAACAACTAGAACATAACTCTAAAAACATCCCCCAAAAACCCCCCTAAAACACCTCAAACAATCGTGTAAAAACATGCAAAGGAAGGCTGAACAGGGCAGGTTCGGCGGCACCTTCGGCGGCCGAAAGTCCCAGACAGAGACGAAAGTCTCTTTTCGGGGGCAACTTCGGCAGCCGAAAGGCCTGCCTCCCCAGCCATGTTCGGCGGCCGAAAGTTCCTTCGGCTGCCGAACCTGGTTTCTGCCAAAGGGCAGAAACTTGGCTCCTTTATGCACATTTGCCTCCCAAATCTTTCAACATGCATATAACTCATTCAAATCATGCAAATATACATACATTGGCTCCTAGGGGCTTCAAACTAACTTAAACCCCAACTACAACACACAACAACAACACATTGCTCAAAAACACAACATAAACTCAAAAACCTAACCATGAGCTAAACATGCATTCTACCCCATAGATCTTGCATAAAACTTACTTTAAACATGAAATGAGCTTAAGATCGGCTCTTACCTCTTGAAGATCGAGAGAGAGACGTCCTAAACTCGGAGGTGGGAGAGATTTGAGTCCTTGAACCTCAAAGCTCCAAAACTTGCTCAAAACTTGGAAATCTTCAAAACAAGATGAAAACTTGTGAAAATCATGAAAGATTTGAAGGAAAGAACTCAAGGATGGTGAGGAATGGCGGAAAGGCTCACCTTGGCCGAAAATGGGGAAAAAGCTCGCCCGTTTTCGGCTAAGGGACCCTTTTATAGTGGCTGGCCAGGCCACGTTCGGGGGCCGAATGTGCCTCCGCATGCATGCCATGTTCGGCGGCCGAACTTGAGGTTCGGCGGCCGAACCTGGGCTTCCCTCACTTATGCCTTCGGGGGCCTAAGGCTCACCCGAAAAGCATGCATGTTCGGCGGCTGAACTTTTGAGTTTCGGCGGCCGAACCTGAGTTTCCTCCAAGGGTGTTTTCATGCAAAAACTCATTTCCCTTTTTACTTAAAACCATGAAATACATTAAAACATTTTATGAAAACATGTTTATACCCTACTAGAGGCTTCTGACATCCGAGATTCCACCGGACGGTAGGAATTCCGATACCGGAGTCTAGCCGGGTATTACAAAATGTCCAAAGTTTTTTTTATTGATGATGTCACTATTATTTTTATTTTTGACTGTTATTTTTTTTTGTATGTGTACAAAAATATAATATTGATTTCTAATATAATGTAAGTCATTTGTGACTCGGTACGAGCACTTCTACCGAACTAAGAGGTCAGGTAGATGAGATGATTAGATAGCTGATAATCTTCAAGATAGATCCTATAGACACTTCAAACGAGATCAACCATCTAGTGAGTTTATTATCGATAAGTTTTTTTTTAGAAATGTGTTTTTTTCTTTTGCAAGAAAGAAATATATATGTTTTTTTGCAAGGATTGTGTTGCTAATTCCAATCTAAAAAGAAATTTTGAATTTTATTTGGAAAAAGTCCTACAGTTGCCTTAGGTTGGACTGCATTAGTGAATATTTCAAATGGTTTGCAAATAAGACGGCATGTCATTCGATAGGATTATCAAGACTAATAGTAAGTCTATAGTTAAGCCAAAACTTTTTAAAGTTGACTGTGATTTGAATCGATTAAATGAAGTTCTACACATATTTTCTTGAACATTTTATATCAGTGTTTCAAGTCTATATTAGACGTGAATAGTTTTTTTTGAGAATTATTATTATTATTCATGTAGTTTTTTTTATATTTCTATGGATACTATTATAATGAACAATATTATCTTTCATCGTTTCACAATTTTAAATAATATGTTATTTTATTTCATGAATTGTTAATTGTTCATTATTTTTATATCATATATTGATGTATGGTATATGAGTTGATGTTTCTGGATATCAATTATAAAATATTCTAAAACTCTTAAATCATAAGTAATTTAGTATATAAATCTTAACACAATTAATTGTGATTAATTTTTATAACACATTAGGATTTTAGATGATAATTGGGAACATAGTAAACTTTTGACTCTAAAGTCTAATTTAAAATAATTATTAATATAATTTATTAGTATTAAGATTAGTATATGTATGAACTAAGAATTAACTCACGTGCACAAATATCCCCAATTTAGACTAAGAATAATATCTACTTTTAAATCTTTTTAGTTTATCTTATAAAGTGAGAGAAACTAAATGAGGATAACTATGAAATCTAAAGTAAGAAAATCCAGTATGTACTCGAGGAACTAGGAGGTCTAGAATCTCTTAACCTAGTTATGGAAATACTAGAATAGGGTAACACAGTCCAGTATAGGTTGAACCGTGAAGCTATGATGTTTGGAAGAAGTGAATTCAACTGCGCACATCATTTTAGTAAGCAAAATGAATGACATTGTTATGCTTGGGCTTACAAAAATATAATTTAACAACATAGATATGGTCTGTACCTGAAAGTGAGATTTGAAAGAGTCTCGCTTGTCATTCTTATAGCTTATATTATATAATTAGATATTTATAAAAAGAGTTCTTGGTATGATATAAGAATACGTCTTAAGATTATGAGCTAAGAGATGCTCGCCATATTTTGACTGATAAACAAAATGTTTAAGCGGTCATATGCTCTTTACCTAAACACCTAGAATCACATGAAAAATACTATTTATCCATAACATCCATATTAAATATATGGAAGATAACATAAATAGCTCTAGTTCTAAAAGAAAAAAAGAAAACTAGTAAAACCATCAAGGTGGTAAATAACATGAGATAGAAAAATTTAAGCCCAATTAGAAACACCAATAATGGGAGGGGTAAAGATCCTTTCGAATAGAAGAATGAAAATGTTGCTAAGATCAAATGTTTTAACTATATAGAATATGATCGGAATACCTTAGTAGAATTTTGATGACATCTCCTATGAGCAAGATGTATATTCATTTGGAAATAACTCCAAAGTGAAGTTGAAAGCACCTATTAGCTTGCTATATGTGGTAAGCAAATTATGCTCCTACATAATATCCAATTTATTCCATAAATTCAATGAAATTTATTATTTGTGTTGGTGTTAATTAAACTTTTTTTTTTTATTTTTATGAACTTGATATAAACTTATTATAAGTATAAGTTCTGGCGGTTCTAGATATTTCATGAATGCTCATATTGGCTTAGAAGTTATATGTAACTTTAATAATATATTTTTTTTCCTATTTTACATCTTTTGATACCTCTATAAATGATGTAAATATGTAGTATTCTATACTTGGTCACATTAGTTAAAAGATATGCAGTGATTAGTCAAAGTGGGCCTATTAGGTAATATTAATAAAGTAGATATGTCCACTTGTGAATATTGCTTAATTTGAAATTATCTAGGAACAAGAGCTGAATTTCTATTGTGTTTAATCTTTTCTAGTGAATGTGATTATATGCATGCGGGGCTAGACATAGGGGGAATCTATTTCGTAATTAATGACTACTCTTTGTAAGGTTATGTCTATTTGATATCTCATTATCTTGATACTTTGAGTTGCTTTATTAAATTTTCAAATTTAGTTGAGAATCAATTAGACTGAAAAGCGAAAACTTTAAGAACCAATCGAGGTAGAAAATTTCTGTCAGAGCAATTTAGAAATTGTATAATAGAAATGAGAAATAGAACCCGATTAAATTGGATCAATAATGAGATGAGATAATTTTGTCAATCATGTATTGGGATGATACATTGTTAGTAATCACTATTAAACTTAACCTAATACTCACATAATCAGTAACTTTCCATTCCATATGAGTTATGGACTAAACACAAATTTATTTGTGGACTTTAAAATCATAGGTTGTAAAATTACTCACAAACCTTTATATAAATTTGTACCAAGAGAAAAAATATATTCTTTCCAAGATATCTTTGAGCATTTAAAAGGATATGTATTTTTTAGTGAGCAAGATAACGGAAGTTTAACTGAGTTTGAATCATAGGCTATCACATCTTTTTAGTTTTTTGTTTTACAAGCATGTGGAGATAGGACAAGTCTTACCTCCAAATTAAACTCATGACGAGACTGCTTCCGCTATAGAAATTTTTGACAGATACACATCTAAGTGGGAGCAATTTGAATACAGATGAATATGGTTATTAGTTTCATAATTGCATTTTGAAGTAAGTTTAGTCATAGAATTTAGTTTGAGTGGGAGTAACATACATATTGATGAGTCAATAGATCAATATCAACTACGACGAATGTGTCATCTGAAGATTTACAGCTATCATTTTGAGATTAAAGGGAAAGTATTTATTATTGCTCCTGATGGAGATGAGCTGAGAAATATGTTTCTTAAACTCTTAGATCTTCAACTAAGAAAAAAATGGATTAAAATAATGACTGAGAAATGGAGTCAATAAAGAGTTAGTCAATATAGAGTTGCAATTAGGACGTAAAGCTATTGAGAATTAATGGATTCTTAAAGTGAAGCGTAAGGCTGACGGCAGTATCAAGACATAAGTTAACCCATGTCAGGATTATGTAAATCAGTCACTTCATGTAATTTAGCTAAAATTGCATATTTAAGAGAAATTGCTTGACTAAGGTGCCTGTTGGCAAAATTTGACGGGTGTCGAATCCGTCAATTTAAAATTTATCTCCATTTTCTTGATTCAAAAGAATTTATAGATAGAGAAAATGAGTATCGATCCCACAGAGATCCTAACTCTGTTTAATTTAGATTATTAGTTGAATAAGAAGAATAGTTTAAAATAAAAAGAGAGAAGAAGAAAATTTTTGTTTGAAGAAATTAATTTTTACTTTGGGCAAGCCAAAACTTTAAAGAAGAAAAACACTCAATTGAGATGGTGAAATAAATAATCAGATTAAAATTCAGCTGAAGGTAATCAAATTGAGAGGTTGGCAGTTGATTATTAATTAGAAAAACAATTCATTTTATTATCTATTATTTGGTTATAGTGTTTAAACACATGAATCCTACCAAATCTTATTTATTATTAAATTAATCTGCTTCGCACCCCAACACGTAGATTTAATTAGTTAACTACTTTAAAAGAGAAAAACTCAAACTTTGATCAATAAAAACACGCGAATTATTTAAATCAAATCTATTAATTTTTTAATATAAACGAATATGCTAATTGCTACTTCTTATTAACCTAATTAAATCTATAATTATTTAATTGGATTAATTAGCAATATGTTGTCTTTTCAAGAGATTCAATAGACCTTTCAATTTTTAAGAGGACAACAATAGAGGTGGTATTCCTCTAAAATAAAAATTAATATAATATAAAAATAAGATGAAGAGAAGTTAAGAACATAATCTCACAACTTGAATAAACCTCACTTTTGATTAACCTTCAATTGAAAAGAAAGTGTTTAGTCTCTAAGTGCCATAATAAAATTGCAAAAACTAAAGAAAAGAGAAAAAGAAGGGGGCAACTAGGAGGTGGCTGAATATAAGAGAGGGGAAGAAGAGAAAAAATATATGATGACTAGGTTAATTCTTGAGCAGTCTTTATACAGGCTTTTCCACAATAAAAAGATAAATATTCAAAATTTAAAATAAACTCTACTACTCTTATTTTATTCCAATCCTAATTTGATTGTGTTTGCTTCAATATGAAATTGATCTGATCTCTGTACAGCTAGAAAAATCGGGATTACAGTTAGCAAATTCGAATTCTAAAGTCTTTCCGTCTCCTTGGACTACAGCCTTAGGCAAGACTGTAACCTCCAATCAGAAAATCTTCTAATTCAATATCTTTTTATTCCTTTAATATAGATGATAAAAAAAAAAGATAAACGATTCATTATACAATGAATAGATGAATTAATAATAGATTTTGCTTACTCTTCCTATATTTATTCAAAGAAGAAAATGATTTGATTCAATTGAGGAAAATAAGTGAAATCGAGTGAAGCTTCCTGGTAGGAGTAAGAAGAAAGTTGAAGGTTTTAGTAGAGTGAATATTAAACCATATAATAATCGTGTCAAAGTATTTGATAAAGTATAGTAGATTTTTATGATCAAACAAACTTAATTTCTCAGAATAATTTAAATTCTTAAGGTTATTGGATATTTTTTATTTAAAGTGGAGTTATAAAAGTTAGTTGAGATGCTTTTGTGATTATGAATGTCGCAAAATTTAAAATAAAATAATCTCTCTGTACTAAAAATATACTAAAAGTAAGCACTTTAATTGGAGGATCGTGAGTTAAAGTAAGAACTATATTAATAATCAATAGTGATTGATACCAGAAAAAATAGACTTTTATATAAATTGTAAAGACTAATTTAATTGAATTTAGAGGTGAAAATTATAAGGCATTGATTAAGGCAGGTAGAAGTGCACCAAAAGTTTTTTTTTTTTAAGTTATGAGTGATTTATAAAGAAGAAAAATAATTAATAGATAAATATTTTTCTTTAATTAGTAAATTTATTATAGAGTAGTTTTACATTGATTAAATTAAAATTTTATATTTTTTATTATTTATGGATGATTATTACAGCCCAATTTATTTTAGACTATCTATGGAATTATTAAATACATATATTATCTCTTAATTACAAAAAAAAATTATATATATAACAAATAAATATAATATAAGTTTTAAATATAGTTGATCAATTTCTTTTAGTCCAGTAAATCTATGTATCTTTAGTTTATTCAGATAACTTTTTTTTTTTACAATTTGTTATGTATTTAATTTTACAATTTGAATGTGTGCATGTATTAAATATATTGAATATATCACCTAATTATGTGAAATGGATTACTGAAAGGAGTTTCACCAAGCTACTGTATATAAAATGTCAATGAAAGCTTGGAATTTTGAACTGATTGCTTGAAAAAGCAAATGCAAGTGTTTGAAAAATAAATAACTGAGATTGAAAATTAAAAGATAGCTTTGAACATAAAACTGATTGGTCGAGTTGTTGGCTCTTCAAAGTTGCTGGAAACTACTTTATATTTATAATCTTTGTACTGTACTACAGCAATATTTGAACGTCGTTCTATGTTGCCACTAGCTCTGACAACTTTGCTCCTTTAACTTGCAGCGGGTCACACGATACTCGACCCATTCATGGCCTCCACTGCACCTGGCCGGCATTTGTATCTCCACCGGTCTTTTCTACTTCTCATAATTTCTTCTCATTCCTCTCCTGTTCTTCTTTTTATTCTTATTTTTTTTCCTCTTTTCAATTTTTTTTTCTTTAAATTTTTACCATATTTTCTCTATTTCCCTGATATAATTTTGAAAAAACTATCATAGGATCTTTGAGTTGTAGAGAAATTAAGTAATTAGTCCTTATAATTCTTAGAAATAATAAAATGTCTATTATTATTTTAAAATATAATAATTTAATCATTATGTTAAAAATTCCATTATTTAAAACAGAGAATTGTTAATCAAAAGAGAGTAATTTTTAATTTTAAAAATAACTTCTTTAACCATTATAATTCTAAAAATAAACTTTGTCTACTTCAAATTGATGGCCATCATGACGAGAAATGATTGCTTCTATTGCCCAACTTAGAAAGTCTAAACTTAATGGCAAATCTCACAAACCCATCTTGTTAACTTATTTCTCCACTTACCCAGTTAATTCACCACACCCCATCCTCAAATCTCCTTCATTGATTGAGTTTCTTGCCTCCTTAACAAGAATTTATGGTTTCTATCTTAATAACATTATTCTAAATCACTAAATTTTTTTAATATTTTCTCTCAATCTTTTTAAACAGTTGGGTGTAAATTCTCTGTGTGATCCACCCTTCTCTTTCTCATACTTGTGTCGTTCACCTCTATCAGCGGTGCTTGCTATTTTTCTTTACCATTAGCAGTCCATCGGAGATGCATCGACAATACTCGAGCCTCAATTGGTCTCGTCGTGAAGAGATATATAGTATAAATTAGTCATTCATCACAAGTGCTTTCCGTTCACCCTTTTTATTAGAAATACTTGCTCTTTCAGCTCTGCAAATTTATGATATAATTTTTTAAATAGATAAGGTTTTTGTATTTAGGTTTTCATTTTTGTTTTGATTTTGTGTATAGATGAAATTTGTTGCTGTTGATTTGAGATTTAATTTGTGTTTGGATTTAAAATACTAGTGAAATTTGTAGTTGATTTAAAGAAATTCCAGGAATATGTTGATGTTGATGATATTGATTTGGGAATTGAATATTTTATTTATGAATTTCTTTTTTTTTTTTGCATATTTTGGATTTGAAACTGTGTTGATTGTGTTGTATACTGAATTAAAAAATTTGTACTTGTTGAAGTTGAATCTGTATCGATTGTGTTGTATATTGGATAAATGGACTTTGATGAATGCTCTCATGTAGAAACACATCAACAATGAAAAGGAAAACAAGAGTTTAAAAGTCCCTCTTTGTATAGAGGCGGCTACTTAAAATGCAAAATCGATTTTTTATCCGAGATAAATGGAATTTGTTAAAAATTCTTAACAGAAGAATCAAATGAATATATTTTAAGATACCGAGAGATAATTTAATTATCTCTAATAATTATAAGAATCAATTAGATATTTTCCTTAAAAACTTAAGAGCTTATTATTTTATATAAAATAATTTTTTCTATATTTTTCTTCTGTATAAGTTAGGCCTTGATATTGCTTTAATATCAATAACTTAAAAGACTTTGTAATAAAAATTTTTTCTTTAATATGTATTTACCAACAGAAAATTCATTGATAAACACCAATAGACTTGAATATGTCAATATAAAATTAAAACTACCAACGAGGTTCATTGCAACTAACCTAATCCATTGGTAATCTATCGTTAATTTCAATTATCAAAGAACTTTACAGTATAACAGCATCTAGCAAACCCAAAAATCTCAATCTCCATCTCTAGCTAATAGCTATACTGTTAATCACATATCATGGAATTACAATGATTCATGGTGAGAAAGCTTTTTAAGATATTCATGAATTCTTGCACAGCATCATTACTTATGCACAAGTTCCATATAAATAACATCTTGATCATGCCAATCAGGTTCAGATATATGATTTGATCCCAGAATCCGGATTTTGCAAATAATTGCATATATCATCAATCATAAACTGATTGGTAGGAGTAATGCTTTAATCAATATAGGGATTTCATCATTACTTTTCTCTTTTCTCTTGCCCTTTCCTTTTTCTATCTGTTCTTCATTTACGTTCATATATATTCTGCCAAGTCAATATTATTACTTAATTTGGGTTTTAAATCTTAGAGCTAGCTAGCTAGGTCTTTGCTTCCTGATGTTGATGAGTATGAGAATTTCTACTTGGAACCCGTGGAACAAGAATCATCTCTTGAATTCATCTCTCTTGTTCCATATCCCACTTCATCAACGAACCTACCACCATGTCCATGGCCGTGCTCAAAACCGGCTTGATTCCGACGAGCAAGGTTGAACCCACTCATGCTAGATGATCTAGACCTAGAGTTTGTCCCTCCATGAGCTCTAACAGCTGAACTTAACTCTCTGCTTTTCTTAGCTTAGGTTCTCTCCAGCTTATGAGCATTTTGGTGGCCACAGCCTGAGAGCTATAAAACTTTCTTTGACAATAGTTGCATGAGAAACTCCGTGGCTCTGCAGGACTACGAGGTGAAGAGGATGAAGAAGAAATGGCTCAAGAACAAGCTCTAGGTTTAGCTGATTATTTGGTAAACTCAGATGTAGAGAGGTATTTGGTTGGAAATCCATGGACCCAGAAAGAGATAATGGGCTTTTTTCATATAATGTACGTACTAAATTCTTTACGGGTCTTATTCTCATAGACTCGATCATGAGTAGATTTTGTTTTCTTTCACATTCAATTTGAAAAATGACATAAGATAATCAGATTCATCAAAATCATCCCATTTATATCTATATATATCGCCACAACTATTTTAGTTGAGGCCATAGAGTATCTACCTGGAAGGCTATTTTCTTTACAAATTACCTTTACCAGCATCCCTTATCTTATTTCTAAAGTTGACGAAAGTATATAATTGAAAGAAAAAGTGTGGAAAAGTTCTTATGGTTGCATGTAGCTTTTAGCAAACGCAAAAAGTTGGTCACAGAAATGAATTATAACCTCATGAAAGCCATATGTCTACGTGTAATTTTATGGTCCAACTGTACTCCTCTGTTTTGGACAAAATCAAAGTCTGTTATGGTACAACTATCTTTTAAGACCTTCAAGTTCAGTGTCTTACAGCTCATGAATCACAATTTTAATGGTTTGCTAGTATTTACATTGCTTTCATATGTCCAATATCCAACAATAACATATGGGAATTCCCAAATCTATTTTAATTTCCTTCCTTGGTAAAGTTTACCAAAAAAAATGAATTCAAAAGATACCAAATTGTCTGTATATATAAATCAATATTGGAATTGTTTTAAACCTCTTGATTTGGAGTAATAATTATAGCTGATAGCAGAAAAAATTATTAAATACACATATTATCTCCTAATAGCAAAAAAATTACATATATAAAAAATGAATATAATTTATTAGCCCAATAGAATTCATATCAATTTCTTTTAGTCCAATAAATCAATCAATTTTTTATTTATTCAATTATTCTTTTTATAATTTATTATTAATCTTATATTATTAAAAATTATATAATTCGGTATTATGTGTTATCTAGAATAGTTATGAGATAGTCTCGAATCACTTAAAATCTAAATAATGAGATTTCGTGTCACACATATTATCTGACTCAACACGTGACATTCATATAATAAAACTCAGATTTATATTGATATAGTCAACATTGCATTAACAATAAGACTCATGATATTCTATTATTGTTTAGATTTATACCAACGATCACCTCATTACATTATATAAATAAGCATCTGACATATTTTAAATATGTATCTCTTAGCACATAACTAACTTAATATTGCTTTATGTTTGATCGCCTCATAATTTTTTTCTATGCAAATTAATTACTTAGCTGCATGCAAATAAGATAACGGTTTGAATATGTATACCACCTAATTATAAATTCGCATTTTTACTTTAAAATAAGACAATTATGTGCAATGGATCCACCGAAAGTAATTTCACCAAGCTACTATAATGATAATGAAAGCTTAGAAATTTGAACTGGTTGCTTGAAAAAGCAGCTTGAAAAATAAATAACTGAGATTGAAAATTAAAAGATAGCTTGAACATAAAACTGATTGGTTGAGTTGTTGACTCTCAACGTTGCTGGGAACTTTATATTTATAATCTTTGTACCAAACTACTTAAATTTTACTATAACATTCTGCAGCAGTTACTCTCCTTAACTTCACTTACCGTTATGGGTGAGCAATATTCGGTTTAAACTGAAAATTGATCAAATCAAATCAATTTAAAATTTTAGTTTGATATTTATTCTTTTTTTTCAATTCGATGTTTATTTTTAAAAATTTTAATTATTTTGGTTTAATTTGATTTTAATTAGAAAAAATTGATAAAATCAAACCGAAACGATTAGTGAATAATATTATGTTATTTTTTATAATATAGAGAGATCATATCATAACTAATATTAAAATATTTCAATTAAACTAAAAATAAGGTATAAAAAAATGAAAAGTCTATTAAAAAATCAAACTAATTAAATCGAATTAAATCAATTGAATCAGATCTATTTGATTCAAATTAATTTTTAATTAAAATCAATTTGATTCGATTTTTATAAATACTAAAATTTCAATTTTATCCATTTTGATTTAATTTTAAATTAAACCGATTAAATATTCACCCTATTAAAATAATATATTTTTTGGTGTTGGTAACCATCTTTGTACATGTTTTTTTTTTTTTTAATCAAAAGAAAATACTAGAAAGGCCTTAGCAGTAGAATAGAGAAGTTAAACACATGATTGTTGCCAGGGATTAAGAAAAGATTCATCCTTTTTATAGGGCTTATATCACTAATAAAAAGTTACACAAATGAGTTTGACGCCATTTAATTAAATTAATAAAATAAAAAAAAATTGATTTTATACGGTTACGTTACTAATATTTAAAATTTAAAATAATCCATCTGCATGCGACTTAATTTTAAGTTCGGAATAATTAAAAAGTTAGCATGTGATTTAATGTTTTTTTAAATATGATTTTATAATTTAATTTGTAATAAAAAAAAATCATGTGATTTCACTCTAATAATAAAGTAAATTTTTTTTTTATAACATTGTTAATAAATGTTGATATGGCATTTAAAAATTAATTAAAATAATTTTTAATAGAATAAATTAATTTTAATTTTTAAAATTTTATAAAATATATAATTTGATTCATATATTTATTCAATTTAAGTATAAAGTTTTGTTTCATAATGAAATAATCTCTTTACTTATAATTCATCCCTATATTCTTATAAATTAGTTTCTAAATATTATAATTATTTATAAATAAATACTTATATTTTTTATTTTACATGTTTATTAAATTTAATATCTTATAGTTAGTGATAAATTAATAAAATAAAAATTAAATCAGGAATTTGGTCACAATATGCATCTAAATTGAAGTTCAAAGAGTTCTTTTTCATTTGACTTATTCTTTCCCAATGATTTTTTTTATTTAATTAAGAAAAAAAGGAAATATTAAATTTTATTTTATTTTTATTTTATTATTTTTCACATATAAAATATTAAAATTAAATAAATAAAGAGATTAATTTATATGAGTTATGGGTGTATTTAAGAAAAAAAAAACTTTTATCTATCTCCATTTATATGAGATATGGGTGGATTATTTTTTTAACTGATTTGCAATTTAATTTAAAATTTTAAAAATTAAAATAATGTAATTTAAAATCTTTAAATATTATTCTCTTTCATCGGTTTGGTATAAGAAATTATAATAAAAGTTTTTTATATTTTTTAGTTCCGATTCTCTTAATTTTTTTTTTACATTTTAATTATATTTACTTTCAATATAATATTTATATTTGTATTTTCAAACATCCGCATACACTATTAAATAATAACAGAATATTAATAGCATAACTATATACAATAAGTTTACAATTATATTTTTAGTGATGTCACTTTTAAATTATACTATACTTAGATGTTATTTTTAATATTTTGTAGCAATTATTCTCTTTTAACTTCACCTGCTGTCACGATCTCTCATAACTGCCTACTAAAGTGTAACAACTTTATTGGTGCTGCTAACAATCTTTGTACATACTCTTTTGTTTTTTTTTTCTTCAGTTACGTGCACAGATATTTAAAATTTAAAAGAATCCATTTCCATGTGACTTAATTTTAATTTACTATCCACCCACCATAAAATTAATTTTACTTTAGTCTTCTCCTTCCTCCTTCAATTTCACTTGTTCTACGTAACCAAAGAAAATCGACAATCACTCGATCAGCTTCCTTGCTAGCTAACGATGCGGGCGCTGATCGGTCCCTTCACCGTCGTCGCTCATCTCATTGACCAGCTCGGCCACCATTTCTCTATCCACAATGCAATGACAAATTTGCTCCTTTGACTACAGTAATATTTGAACGTCGTTCTATGTTGCCACTATCTCCGACAACATTGCTCCTTTAACCTGCAGCGGATCACACGATACTCGACCCATTCGTGGCCTCCACTGCACCTGGCCGGCATTTGTATCTCCACCAGTCTTTTCTACTTCTCATCATTTCTTCTCATTCCTCTCCTTTTCTTCTCTTTACTCTTTTTTTTTTTTTTTTTTTTTTCTCTTTTCTATTTTTTTTGCTTTTAAATTTTTACCATATTTTCTCCATTACCATAATATAATTTTGAAAAAACTACCATAGAGCCTTAGAGTTGTAGTAGAGAAATTAAGTAATTAGTATTTTAAAATATAATAATTTAGTCATTATATTAAAAATTAAAATATTTAAAAGAGAGAAATATTAGTCAAAAGAGAGAGTAATTTTAATAAATAACTATTTAAACTCTCTCGGGAGTTTTAATTAATATATTTGACTAAAACGATACAAAAAGAAGAGATAGGCTAAAAGATGAAAAATTTTCTTAAAATTCTTTAAAAATTGAAAAGTGGATATTTTATAGCTAAGGAAAGCTATTTATAGTAAAAAAAAAATCTTAATATATAAAATTATAAAAATATCTAAAAAATAATTAAAATGTAAAATTGACTTCTAAACGATAAAATATACCTGTTGAATTTTATAACAGGCTTGAGGTACTTGTCACACTTTTGAAATTTGTGAATTTCGAAATTTCTTTTTTAAAAATCTATTGTGGATCCCAATCGGATGTTGGCAGCAAAAATTAGATTCAGTTCAAATCTGCTGTAAAAATCAAAACTAATTGATACAAGTCAAATTTTAAAAATAACTTCTTTAACCATTATAATTCTAAAAATTAACTTTCTCCGGTTCAAATTGATGGCCATCACAAGGAGAAATGAATGCTTCTATTGCTCAACTCAGAAAGTCTAAAATTAATGACAAATATCACGAGCCCATCTTGTTAACTTATTTCTCCACTTATCCAATTAATTCACCACACCCATCCTCAAATCTCCTTCATTGATCGAGTGTCTTGCCTCCTTAGCAAGAATTCATGATTTCTAATGTCTAAATAGAATGAAACTTATGGCCGCTAGATTAGTTTTATATCTTAATAACATTACCCTAAATTATTAAATCTCTTTATATTTTCTCTCAATTTTTTCAAACCGTTGGGTGTAAATTTTTTATGTGATCAATGCTATCTTTTCATTTCTTATTACTGATAGCATAAATTTCTGTTTCTCCAATCAATCATGAGTAATTTTTTTCTTTCGCATTCAATTTGAAAAATGACATAAGATAATAAGATTCATCAAAATCATCCCATTTATATCTATATCGCAGTTGAGGCTATAGAGTATCTACCTAGAGGGCTATTTCCTTTACAAATTACATTTACCAGCATCCTTTATCTTATTTCCAAAGTTGACGAAAGTATATAATTAAAAGAAAAAGTGTGGAAAAGTTCTTATGGTTGCATGTAGCTTTTAGAAAACACAAAAAAGTTGGTCACAGAAATGAATTATAACCTCATAAAAGCCATGTCTACGTGTAATTTTATGGTCCAACTGCACTCCTCTGTTTTGGACAAAATCAAAGTCTGTTGTTTCAATTTCTTGCATTTTGTTGGAATTATTAAATACACATATTATCTCCTAATAGCAGAAAAAATTACATATATAACAAATGAACATAATATAACTTTTAGATATAGTTGATCAATTTCTTTTAGTCCATCATTGATTTATTCAGTTACTCTTTTTATAATTTATTATCTATTTAATTTTATAATCAATTATTGATCTTATATTATTATAAATTGACATGACTCGGTACTATCTGTCATTCAAAATAGTCATGAGATAATCACATATCACTCATAGTCTAAATGATGAGATTTCATATCACACGTATCACACCTATCATCTGAGTCAACACGTGATACCCATATGATAAAATTCAAATTTATATTAACATGGTCAATATTGCATTAATAATAAGATTCACGGTATTTTATTGTTTCTCTAATTTGTACCAACGATCATCTCTTTACATTGTATAAACAAAGATCTGACACATTTTAAATATATATCTCTTAGCACAAAGCTAATTTAATATTGCTCAGAAACTCTTAATATTTGATCATTTACTAAATTGAATGTTATAGTAACTGTAAGTTACCATCCACCTCACACTTTTTTTCTATGCAAATTAATTATTTAGCTACAAGCAAATATTAGATTGACAAAAACGGAATTTGTCTTCTCGCTCTCAGAAGTTTTTTGTCCCTATTTTTTCTAGGATTTTTCTAGTCGTTTTCTTGGCTTTTTTCCAGCGTTGTTCGCCATAAGTGTTCGTATAGATGATGATGTTGTCTTTAAGGAGATGGCGAAAACTTCATCAGCCGGTCTTGTTAATCAGACCCGCAGAGGAAATGAGTACACTTAGCTCGAACTGTTGTGGGTTGGGCAATCCACGGACACTGCAGTTGTTGGAATTCTATGTGAGAGATAGGAGACCAACTTTTTTTTTTAATAGAAAATTTGTGTTTGTCTTCTAAAATTTCTGAAATAAAGGCTCGTTTGGGTTATGATGACTTTGTAGCTGTTGATTGTATAGGGCATAGTGGGGACTTAGCGTTACTCTGACGCTCAGTCTCTCATGTTTCTATTTTGAATTTATTTTCTCATTGCATGGATGTTGAAGTTTTTATTGATGGTATTTGTTCTTGGAGGCTTACGGGTTTTTATGGTCAGCCTAATCGCTTGAGACGAAATGAAACTTTGAATCTCCTTCGTAGCTTAAGGGATTATAGCTCCTTACCTTGGGTTTGTCTCGGTGATTTTAATGACTTACTTGCTATCCATGAGAAGAAAGGAGGGAGGCCACAACCACGTGCTTTAATTCAAGGTTTTCGTGAGGCTGTTTGTGATGCAGGTTTGACTAATTTTCCTATGGGAGGATATCCTTTTACATAGGAGCATGATATGGATTTTGATCATTGGATTGAGGAGAAATTAGATAGGGTTTTGGTATCTAACGGTTGGAGGTATAAATTCCCTTATGCTCAGGCATATACATTGGATATCACTACTTCTGATCACTTGCTAATCTTTCAGGTTCGGTCTATGGTTACTTGCGATCACGCTAGGAGATTCAGGTTTGAGAATTACTGGCTTCGTTTTCCACAATGTAAGGAAATTGTTCTGAACAATTGGAACTCTGAGGTGATAATGAATTTGGAGGATCAGTTGAAGGTTTGCGGGTCAGCTTTATATCACTGGGGTATAGATCTGAAGGAGATACATAGGAAGGAGTTGGAAGAGTGCCAAAATATAATTAAAGCACAACATAGCTCTCGTTTGGGGCAGGATCGTAATGCTATTCATGAAGCATATCAAAAGTTCTTTCAACTGCTACATGACCGTGAGGTTCAATGGAAGCAGAGGGCGAAGGTTTTTTGGCTTCGGGAAAGGGATGCTAATACGCGTTTTTTCCATGCTATGGCTATAGACAGGAAGCGGAAAAATAATGTGCTTAGGTTTTAGAATTCGGAGGGAGTATGGTGTTTGAGAGGGTCGGGCTTGGAAGATTTAATGGTTGGCTACTTTCAAGACATTTTTACATCACGCATGGGCAATATGGAGCCTATCCTTGAACACGTTACTGCATGTGTTACGGAGGAAATGAATCAGAAGCTGATGGAGTCTTATTCAATGGAGGAAGTGAAGGATGCATTGTTTAGCATGAAACCTGATAAAGTTTCAGGCATTGATGGTTTTAATCCTGGATTTTTCCAAAGTCATTGGAAGATTGTGGGTCCCGAAGTGTCCAGAGTGTGCATTCAGTATCTGCAGGAGGGGTCTTTTCCTACCTCTTGGAATGAAACAGTTTTGGTTCTTATACCAAAGAAGCAAACACCTCAGGTAATGAGTGACTTAAGGCCTATTGCATTATGTAACGTTATTTACAAGATTATGAGCAAAATGATAGCGCATAGGTTGAAGGTTATACTGGATACTATCGTCTCTCCAACACAAAATGCTTTCATTCCTGGCAGAAGTATTTAGGATAACAACATTATAGCCTTTGAAATGATGTATTATTTCAATAATAAAAGGAGAGGTAAGGATTGTTTTGCTGCGTTGAAAATGGACATTAGTAAGGTTTATGACAGGATGGAATGGCAGTTTGTCCAAGCAATGCTTCAAAGTTTGGGTTTTAACCAGAACTGGATTAATCTAGTTATGCACTGCATTTCTACTATGAAATATTCGGTCCTATCTGGGAGTTTGTTGTTGGGTCCTATAGTTCCATCCAGAGGGTTAAGACAAGGAGATCCGATCTCGCCTTACCTTTTTATTCTTTGTGATGAAGGTTTATCTCGTATGATTTCAGCTAAGGTAAATTAGGGTTTGATTACAGAATGGTCTATTACGAGAAGAACTCCTATTATTTCACATTTATTTTTGCAGATGGCAGTTTAGTTACTTTCCAAGCAAGTGGCAGAGAGGCACGTGTGGTGAAGGAGATTATGGATGGGTATGCTGAGGCGTCGGGACAATAAATGAATTATTCCAAGTCTTTTTTGTGCTTCTCACGTAATACACCTCTTGATGTGCGGTAGGACGTATGTTCTATATTGTGGGTGATGGAGCAAAAGACTTGGGGGCATATTTGGGTTTGCCGACGCGAATAGGGATTAATAAGTGTGAGGTATTTCAGTTTATGAAGGATAGAATGCGGTAGAAACTCAACTCTTGAAAGCGGAGATGTCTATCTAGGGCGGGGAAAGAAGTGATATTAAAAACTATTCTCTAGGCACTTCCAACGTATGCTATGAATTTATTTTTGGTGCCGCAAATAATTTATTATGAATTGTAGCAACTTATGGCTCGATTTTGGTGGGGGAGAGGAAGCTCTCACGAACGAGATATGCATTGAGTAAGCTGGGAACGAATGGCGAAATTGAAGTTTGATGGTGTAATACCCGGCTAGATTCCGGCATCGTAATCCCTACCTTCCGGCGGAATCTCCGTTGGAATCTGAAATTTTGATGATGCCAGAGTCTTCTTGAGAGGTAAAATGTGTTTCTAAAATGTTTTTATTGATTTCATGGTTTTAAATGAAAAAGGATTGAGTTTTTAAAGGAATAGACCAAGGAGACTTTTTGCCAGGTTCGGCCGCCGAACATGGGAAGGCTTCGGCAGCGCCTTTGGCCTCCGAAAGCATTGTTTGAGGGAGCCCAGGTTCGGCCGCCGAACATGCATGAGTTTAGGGGGCACGTTAGGCTGCCGAAGGTGGTTCAGCAGGCCAACTATAAAGAGCCCTCAGATCGGAAATGGGCGAGTTTTCTCCCCATTCTCGAGCTCAAGTGAGTTTTGGTCCTCCTTTGGTCGTGTTCATGTTTTCCTCTACCCATCCTTCAAGTTTTCATGAGATCTACCATTTGTTTTGAAGTTTTGAAGTTTTGATCAAGGTTTTGAGAGCTTGGAGACTTGTAGAGCTTGGGTCCTCCATATCTCAAGCTTTGGGTCACACCAACCCTCGATCTTCAAGAGGTAAGTGTAGATCCTTGCTTCTCTACTGTTTTAACGAAGTTTTAGTAAGTTTAATGATGTTTTGATGGTTGAGTATGGGTAGATATGCATGTTAGGGTTTATGTGGGTTTTGTGCCCAATGTGTGTTTATGTGATGTTATGTTGAACGTTTAGGCTAGTTTATGCATGTGGGAGAGTGTATGCATGATTGGGAAAGAGCAAGTGAAATTATGGGTTGTTTTGATAGTTTTGGCCTATGTGGGTCATAAGCTATCTATATATGCTTTTGATGTTGTTTTTGGAGTTTAATCTAGCTATTAAGCTCCTTTATGCATGGTTAAGGGTTAATGCTTGGTTTGAGAAGTTTATGCATGTTTTAAGAGGTTGAATGCTTGTTTTGGGGGGTTGGGAGGCTAGTATGCACAAGGGCTGAGTTCTGGAAGAACTCAGGTTCGGCCGCCGAAGGTGGTTTCGGCTGCCGAACTTGCCTATGGATGCTTGGATTGGCCGCCAAACCTTGCCTCCGAAAGTTGTGTTTCGGAGCTGGAGCAGACTTTCGGCCGCCGAAGGTGATGTTCGGCCGCCGAAAGTGCCTGACTTTCGTCTCTGGAGAGAGGGTTCGGCCACCGAAGGTGCCCTTCGTTTCTGGAAGGGACTTTCGGCCGCCGAAAGTGCCGCCGAAAGTGCCCTATCCAGCCCTTTCATGAGTGTTCTGTATGCATGTTTCTATGATGTTTTAGGGGGTTTTTGGAGAGTTGTTTATGAGTTGCTTAGAGTATGTTTGGCTCCTCATTCGAGTCCTCCTGTGTAGGATCGGACCCGAGGAACCGAGGAAGCCATCAGTGTTAGCAGTTGCAGAGTCAGTCCAGCGTCTGCCAGAGGTGAGTGGAACTAAACTTAATGTTTTAAATTAAGAAATTAAATGTTTTCAGAGCATGATCCATGCATCATAAAATGCCATGATATGTAGTAGGTTGTATTGCACTGGTATTCATGAATATGATGCATTGCATAAAATGTTGTTGATGTGGATGAATCTTGAATGATCCTTTATGTAATACCCGGCTAGACTCCGGTATCGGAATTCCTATCGTCCGGTGGAATCTCGGATGTCGGAAGCCTCTAGTGGGGTAGAAACATGTTTTCATAAAATGTTTTAATGTTTTTCATGGTTTTAAGTAAAAAGGAAATGAGTTTTTGCATGAAAACAACCTTGGAGGAAAACCCAGGTTCGGCCGCCGAAACTCAAAGTTCGGCCGCCGAAACTCAAAGTTCGGCCGCCGAACATGTATGCATTTCGGGTGTGCCTTAGGCCTCCGAAGGCATAAGTGAGGGAAGTCCAGGTTCGGCCGCCGAACCTCAAGTTCGGCCGCCGAACATGGCATGCATGCGGAGGCACGTTCGGCCCCCGAACGTGGCCTGGCCAGCCACTATAAAAGGGTCCCTTAGCCGAAAACGAGCGAGCTTTTTCCCCATTTTCGGCCAAGGTGAGCTCTCCGCCGTCCCTCACCGATCTTTGATGTTTTTCCTCTAGATCTTTCAAGATTTTCACTTGTTTTAACTTTGTTTTGAAGATTTGAGCTTTTGAGAAAAGTTTTGGAGCTTGGAGGTTCAAGAACCCAATCTCTCTCTCACCTCCGAGTTTTAGGTCGTCTCTCTCTCGATCTTCAAGAGGTAAGAGCCGATCTTAAGCTCATTGTATGTTTTAAGTAAGTTTTAAGTAGATCTATGGGTTAGAATGCATGTTTAGGTTATGGTTATGTTTATGGGTTTTTGATGAGTTTTTGAGCAATGTGGTTTGTAATGTGTGTTTGATGTGTTGTAGTTGGGGTTTAAGGTAGTTTGAGGCCCCTAGGAGCTTGTATGCATGTTTTGGTTGAGCTAAATGCATGATGATTTGAGTTGGAGGCATTTGTGCATGTTTGAACCAAGTTTCTGCCCTTTGGGAGAAACCAGGTTCGGCAGCCGAAGGGACTTTCGGCCGCCGAACCCTCTTGTGGAGGCAGCCTTCGGTTGCCGAAGCTTGCCCCCGAAAGGAGACTTTTGTCTCTGTCTGGGAGTTTCGGCCGCCGAAAGTGCCGCCGAACATGCATAAGTTTCGCCTCTGTCTGGGAGTTTCGGCCGCCGAAGGTGTCGCCGAACCTGCCTGACTTTCGGCTCTGGAGGGACTTTCGGCCGCCGAACCTGCCGCCGAAAGTGCCCTGTCCAGGCCTCCTTTGCATGTTCTTCTATGGTTGTTTCATGATGTTTTAGGAGGTTTTTGGGGGATGTTTTAGAGTTATGTTAAAGTATGTTGGTCCCTCATTTGAGTCCACCTGTGTAGGTTCGGACCCGAGGAACCGAGGACCTCAGCAGTGAGTTAGCTGCTTCAGTCAGTGTCAGAGCTAGCCAGAGGTGAGTAGAATAACTCCTTATGTTTCCAGTAATTAAATCAGTTGTGAGCATGTTCATGCATCACGAATGCCATGTGATATTTTAGGTTGTTTGCATTAGAAATCACGAATATGTTGCATTGCATAATATGTTGTTGATGTGGATGAATGTTGAATGATCCATTAGCCCTCATATGTTATGACATGATGATATGATATGGAAGTCCAGGTGTGGCCTGCACTACGCCCCTGGCACTATGTAAGAGAAAGACCGGACGTGGCCTGCACTACGCCCCCGACACCATGGATTATGTATGTTATGTTATGTATAAGAGAAAGACCAGGTGTGGCCTGCACTACGCCCCTGGCACGATTGGAATATGTAGAGGGCTAAATGGTGACAAGTTCATCCTTGATATGATTAGTTGTGATGTGATGCATTCCATGATAGCATGTGTTTTAAATGCTTTATGATTCTACTCACTAGGCTCTAGTAGCTCACCCCTCTCCCAAATTCCCCAGGTTTGCAGGTACGGGTTAGACAGAGAAGTCAAGAAGAGTAATGAAGTCTTATGTATGTAATAGTTAGAATGTGGACATGACAGATTGTATAATGATGTATAGATATGTAATGTAATGATATTAAGGTTAGAGGTGTGCTTGACCATAGTATATTGTAATCCCTTTTGATACATGATCTTAATGTTTATTGATGACTATGTTTAGCCAACTCAACACTTGTTATGCCACCCATTGGGGGCATTGATGAGATCCCACAGAGGGGTCAAGTTTATGATTATGGCTATGTTCAGTGCATGCACAGGTTGAGTTTGGTGTATGATAGAATGTATGAAAGAAAAGTTTTAAATTTTTATGTATGTTTGTTGATCATGTATGGGATTAAACAGGTTTACAGGTTTCATGTCAGGCTTGCTACGGGTCCCGGCGGCCTTAAGCCGATCTGGATCCTAGCGCCGGTAGCGGTCCGATTTTCGGGTCGTTACAGAATGGTATCAGAGCCCTAGGTTCATATGGTCGGACCTAGAGTGTCGGGCTCATAGATGTTATAGAAGGTCAAGCACAATAGGAAGATCATGTCCACTAGGATAGGATGTGGAGTCCTGTCTTGCATGATGATGTGAAATGCCATGATTATATGCATGTGCAATAATGATATGTGATGTATGTGATGAGGGTTCATGTGTGCCCGCATGAACCATATAATGCTAATGTTTATGTGATGTGTACTGTTTTTCAGAAAACAGGATGAGAGGAACTCGTCGATCAGCAAGATTGACTGGAGTACTACCTGAAGATGAGGGCACGAGCGCCCGTCCTCCAGCATTGCCTAGGGCAATGTCTAGTAGGTCTAACAGAGAAAGAGCAGTAAGAGACCCTAGAAGGTCTTTGGATCTGGGTAGAAGCAGATCAGTCAGAGGAACAGTTCAGGGAGGAATGTCAGAGGACATGGGGGATGATATGGATGTAGAGCAGAGGAGGGATGGCAGTCTGGGAGTTAGCATGTCAGAAGAGGGAATGGGAGAGTCCCAAGGAGGCACTCAGGCCTCGGGATTTGTTCAGCCACCCCACTACCCACACTTCTCACAAAACCCTGGGTATTCGATGGGAGGCACATCGGATTACCATAGCTTTAGCCCTTATCCCACACAGATGCCATACCCACCTTATTATCCACCATACCCACAGTACCCAATGTATCCACCCCCACCTTACTATCCAAATCCAGCAAACCCTACCTCAGGGGATGCTGCACCTCCTCCTCCTCCAGCAGAACCAGCAGCCCCAGTTGCTCAACCTTCTAGACCTAGCTCAGCCAGTGGGAGCAAGGTCAAGATGACCGACTACATGAAGTTGGGTGCTCCTCACTATGAAAAAGGGGATGACCCGTTTGTGTATCTTGAGAGGGTCAAGGTGATCACAGATGAGATTGGGGCGGATGATAGTAGAGCCATTCAGATGGCTGGGTTCACACTTAAGTGCAAGAAGGCGCGAGAGTGGTTCAAGAATTATGTGAACCCGAAAGTGGATAGCATGTCTTGGGAGGAGTTTGCAAACGAGTTTGCAGGATGGGCTTTCCCAGATAGTTCAAGGGAGCTGAAGATGATAGAGTTTGAGCAGTTGAGGCAGACTAATGAGAGGGGTGTAGAGGAGTTCATAGACAGATTCTTGGAGCTGTTGCCATTTGCAGGGCAAAACCTCGACTCAGACCAGAAAAGGTCAAGGAGGTATATCATGAAACTCCACTCCAGATATTCCTCCTTGATCCAATCAGCAGATAGGGAGAGCTTCCATGCCATAGTGAATATGGCCCGGAAAATGGAGGCCAGTGCCATCATTCAGGGGACAGTTAAGCAGTCAGTGGCACAGCCTTCTGGTTCTAAGACCCCAGGCTCTTCTTCAATGAGTGCAGCAGCTTCAGGTAGAAAAAAGTGGGACAGAGGTCCCAGGAAGTCTAAGAAGAACAAGTTCTGGAACAAGGTTAAGTCCAGTCTGGGACTAGGGAGTGGCTCAAGCTCTGGTGCGGATAATGCAGTTTGTGCAAAGTGTGGTAAGCCACACAAGGGAGTATGTCGGTTCGGGACGACAGCCTGTTTCATATGTGGTCAGGAGGGGCATATGGCTCGAGAATGTCCAAGAGCAGTCCCGATGGCTCAGTCCCAGCAGACAGCCTCAGGCAGTGTAGCGCAGCCAGCAGCTCCAGCCATGACTCAGGCCAGTGGCAGAGGCAGAGGGAGAGGGGCAGCCTCTTCTTCAGCGGGTTTCAGAGGTGAAGGTCCATCAACTCCAGCACGGATCTTCACAATGACACAGCAGGAGGCAGATGCATCTAACACCGTGGTGGCAGGTAACTTAGTCATTGGTTGTTCAGATGTGTATGCCTTGATGGACCCGGGCGCATCTCATTCTTTTATTGCACCGAGAGCCGTCCAGAGGTTAGGGTTGATGATCTCTGAGTTAGAGTGTCCTCTCTGGGTCAGTGGACCCAAGTGTGATCCATCAGTGGCAGAGTCAGTCTGCCAGTGTAGTCCTGTGTTTGTTGAGGGAAGATGCTTGTCCGCCGACCTGGTGGTTCTAGATTTGACAGACTTTGACGTCATTCTAGGGATGGACTGGTTATCTACCGATGGTGCTACCTTGGACTGCAGGGACAAGGTAGTCAGGTTCAGAGGTCAGGATGGGTCAGAGGTTGTCTTCAGGGGAGACAAGAGGGGTACACCTAGAGGTCTGATATCAGCTCTTCAGGCTTGTAGGTTGCTTAGGAAGGGATGTCAGGGGTATTTGGCTCATGTGAGAGAGCTTAGCAGTCAGGTTAGAGAACCCGCCTCGGTGCCAGTGGTTAGAGAGTTTCTAGACGTCTTCCCAGACGAGCTACCAGGTTTACCGCCTGCTAGGGAGATAGAGTTCGAGATAGAATTGATGCCTGGAACCCGACCGATCTCTATCCCTCCCTACAGGATGGCTCCAGCGGAATTGAAGGAATTGAAAGAACAGTTGCAAGAGTTGGTAGACAAGGGCTTCATCCGACCGAGTACCTCACCCTGGGGTGCTCCAGTTTTTTTTGTCAGAAAGAAGGATGGATCCCTTAGACTTTGTATTGACTACAGATAGTTGAACAAAGTCACTACCAAGAATAAGTACCCATTGCCAAGGATCGACGATCTATTTGACCAGTTAGCCGAAGCAGGTTGTTTCTCCAAAATAGATCTGAGATCGGGGTACCATCAGTTGAGGATCAGAGAAGATGATGTGCCAAAGACAGCTTTCAGGACCAGATATGGGCATTTTGAGTTCCTTGTAATGCCGTTCGGGTTAACCAACGCCCCTGCAACATTCATGGATCTCATGAATAGAGTGTTTAGTCAATACCTGGATCACTTTGTTATTGTCTTCATAGATGATATCTTGGTGTATTCCAGGAATGCAGAGGAGCATGCCCCTCATCTGCGGTTGGTTTTGCAGACCCTGAGGGAACATGGCTTGTATGCCAAGTTCTCTAAGTGTGAGTTCTGGCTGAGGAGCATTTCATTCTTGGGGCATATAGTGTCAGAGAATGGGATAGAGGTGGACCCCAAGAAGACAGAAACTGTGGCTAACTGGCCTAGACCCACTTCAGTGACAGAGATTAGAAGTTTCTTGGGTTTGGCAGGTTACTACAGGAGGTTCGTTCAGGACTTCTCGAAAATAGCAGCTCCTCTGACCAGACTAACCAGGAAGAATCAGAAGTTTCTGTGGACCGACCAGTGCGAAGAGAGTTTTGAAGAGCTTAAGAAGAGGTTGACTTCAGCACCAGTTTTAGCTCTGCCATCTAGTGATGAGGACTTTACAGTCTTTTGTGATGCGTCCCGTGTGGGACTGGGTTGTGTACTAATGCAGAATGAGAGGGTGATTGCTTATGCTTCTAGACAGCTAAAGAAGCATGAGTTGAATTATCCCACACATGACCTTGAGATGGCAGCAGTAATCTTTGCACTCAAGATGTGGAGGCACTACCTCTATGGGGTAAAATGTGAGATCTTTACAGATCATAAAAGCCTGCAGTACATCCTGAGTCAAAGAGATTTGAATTTGAGACAAAGGAGATGGGTAGAGCTGCTGAGTGACTATGATTGCAAGATTCACTATCATCCGGGTAAGGCGAACGTTGTGGCAGACGCCCTAAGCCGGAAGTCACTAGGCAGTCTATCCCACATCACGGCAGAGAGGAGACCAGTGGTAAGGGAGTTTTACAAGCTTATTGATGAAGGTCTACGGTTGGAGTTGTCTGGTACAGGTGCTTTAGTGGCCCAGATGAGAGTGGCACCCGTGTTTCTGGAGCAGGTGGCTCAGAAACAGCATGAGGACCCAAAGTTAGTGAAGATTGCCAGGACTGTTCAGTCAGGCAAAGATAGTGAGTTCAGATTCGACAGCAAAGGGATCCTCCGCTATGGGAGCAGACTATGTGTACCAGATGACATAGGGCTAAAAGGAGACATTATGAGGGAGGCTCATAATGCAAGATACAGCGTTCACCCCGGAGCCACCAAGATGTATCAAGATCTGAAGAAGGTTTATTGGTGGCCAGCTATGAAGAAAGAAGTGGCACAGTTTGTGTCAGCCTGCGAAGTGTGTCAGAGGGTGAAACTGGAACATCAGAAGCCGGCTGGAATGCTTAACCCGCTACCTATTCCAGAGTGGAAATGGGAAAATATAGCTATGGACTTCGTAGTGGGGTTACCGGCAGCGTCCAACAGATTGGACTCCATATGGGTGATTGTGGACAGACTCACTAAATTTGCTCACTTCATCCCTGTCAGGAGTGGCTATTCTGTGGACAAGTTGGCGCAGGTGTATGTTGATGAGATAGTCAGGCTGCATGGGGTTCCTGTTTCGATAGTGTCGGATAGAGGGCCCCAGTTCACCTCCAGATTTTAGCGGAGTCTGCAGAATGCCATGGGTACCAGGTTGGATTTCAGCACTGCTTTCCATCCATAGACGGACGGACAATCAGAAAGGACCATCCAGACCATAGAGGATATGCTTAGAATGTGTGTGCTAGACTTTGGCGGTTCTTGGAGGCAGCATCTACCTTTGGTGGAGTTTGCCTACAATAACAGCCATCATGCTAGCATCGGGATGGCTCCATATGAAGCTTTGTATGGGAGGAAGTGCAGATCACCTGTTTGCTGGGAAGAAGTTGGAGAAAAGGCCTTGGCAGGGCCTGAGCTAGTAGAGATTACCAGCAGGGTAGTACCCATAATCAGAGAGAGAATCAAGACTGCTGCAAGCAGACATAAGAGTTATGCAGACATCCGCAGAAGACAAGTAGAGTTTCAGGAGGGGGAGCTGGTATTGCTCAAAGTGTCTCCTATGAAAGGAGTGGTTCGTTTGGGGAAGAAATATAAACTAGGCCCACGATACATCGGACCCTTTAAAATCTTGCAGAAGATTGGGAATGTGTCGTACAAGCTAGATTTGCCTGCTTCAATGGCAAGAATCCATCCGGTTTTCCATGTTTCAATGTTGAGGAAATTTGTGTCAGATCCGGGCAAGGTTCTTAGTGAGCCTGATGTGGAGATCCAAGAGGATCTCACCTATGTTGAGCAGCCAGTGCGGATCATAGACATCCAGATCAGAAAGCTGAGAAACAAGGAAATCCCGATGGTGAAAGTCCTGTGGAACCACCACAATTTGGAAGAATGCACTTGGGAGACACGGGAGTCCATGCTCCAGCAATACCCTTATCTTTTCTAAGGTTAGTTTCTTATATGTTTCATGTGTTTTATGTGTATGTTATGTTGTATGCCATGCTATGTGCTAGTTGAGGAACATTCGGGGACGAATGTTCTTAAGTGGGGAGAATGTAATACCCGGCTAGACTCCGGTATCGGAATTCCTATCGTCCGGTGGAATCTCGGATGTCAGAAGCCTCTAGTGGGGTAGAAACATGTTTTCATAAAATGTTTTAATGTTTTTCATGGTTTTAAGTAAAAAGGAAATGAGTTTTTGCATGAAAACAACCTTGGAGGAAAACCCAGGTTCGGCCGCCGAAACTCAAAGTTCGGCCGCCGAACATGTATGCATTTCGGGTGTGCCTTAGGTCCCCGAAGGCATAAGTGAGGGAAGTCCAGGTTCGGCCACCGAACATGGCATGTATGCGGAGGCACGTTCGGCCCCCGAACGTGGCCTGGCCAGCCACTATAAAAGGGTCCCTTAGCCGAAAACGGGCGAGCTTTTTCCCCATTTTCGGCCAAGGTGAGCTCTCCGCCGTCCCTCACCGATCTTTGATGTTTTTCCTCTAGATCTTTCAAGATTTTCACTTGTTTTAACTTTGTTTTGAAGATTTGAGCAAAGTTTTGGAGTTTGGAGGTTCAAGAACCCAATCTCTCTCTCACCTCCGAGTTTTAGGTCGTCTCTCTCTCGATCTTCAAGAGGTAAGAGCCGATCTTAAGCTCATTGTATGTTTTAAGTAAGTTTTAAGTAGATCTATGGGTTAGAATGCATGTTTAGGTTATGGTTATGTTTATGGGTTTTTTATGAGTTTTTGAGCAATGTGGCTTGTAATGTGTGTTTGATGTGTTGTAGTTGGGGTTTAAGGTAGTTTGAGGCCCCTAGGAGCTTGTATGCATGTTTTGGTTGAGCTAAATGCATGATGGTTTGAGTTGGAGG